>NC_133972.1:133842200-134150013 GCF_047716275.1 Strix uralensis | reverse complement strand
AAGGAAACAGACAACCCTGCCCGAAAGGTTTGAAGGACACAGCCATCAGTATGAGCATCTTAAAGCCGTTGCATCAAGGCTGACTGCTCTATGGTAAAGTGACTGGCAAAAAGAAAACAGCTGAGTTTGCTAATGTATGTTCTTAACCTGAACCCCCCCAAAATTCAGTCTGTTTTTTGGTAGGCTTTTCAAAACTTTAAGCTTTTACCAGCCCCTTCTTGACTGTCTGAAGTATTTACTATCTTCATGCTTATAGTGAAATTGAGTTCTTAATTCTTCTATGAAAACAGTGAGCCACATCTTCTCTTCTACGTTGTAAATGCAAACATTTCCTCTAGAGCGCTCTTGATTAAAGCTGGTAGACACATCATAATTTCCCAACAGGATGTTACATTAACCAACCTTGCATGAATGCACAGAGAAATGCAAGTTCTTAATAATACACAAAATTTTCAGAAAAAAGGGAGGCAGCATGAATTCCAGTCTTACAAATCTGACACTGTTACTTGAGGAAGTAAAGTTACAGTGCAAACAGCAGAAATCTGCACTGTTTCAAGAATACATCACACCAAAAAAGGAAATTTTAGCAAATTTTTGATCTTCACAGAAACCAAAGAAAGATGCAAGACAAAGTACATAGTCTCACATGGGTGTTGAAGACAGAGAGCTTAACCAGAACAAATAGAAAGCCAGTGGAGCCATACGTTTAAATAATTTCTATGATTTATTACTTACCGTATCCCATATCTGAAGCTTTATCTGTTTTCCATCAATAGTTATCATTCGAGCTCCAAATTCTACACCTGAATAGATTTTACAAAAGATTATTAGCATGTATCAGAAAGAAGAATGTCATGTACTATGAAAACAAGAAAGTAAGTTTAACTTAACACTGTATCTCTTTCACAATCTGCTTTTAGTTAATTTTCCAGCTGTTTGAAAGAGCTAGAAAGTTTTCCAGAATGAAAAAAACTGTTACTTTCAAGGTGCTTTAAAAATGCATTAATTAGAGCAAGTGTCAAGCAGGTATTTCTTACAAAGTTTTCCAAACAATTTAGTAGTTCTAGAACAGAGGGAGAAAAACATGTCCATTTAAATGCAAACAGGAAATTGAAGTGTCACATTTATTTTAACACTCTACCAATGACAGATTGCTGAAGCCAGTTTAGAAGTAACTAAACCTACAATTCTTTATCAGTAAAATACTCTATTAAGTAAGCATACAAATGTCACCTTCAATAAGATAAATTTTATTACTGTGTTAATTTCTGCCTTTATGAAAAACAGTGCTTCTGAAATTCTAAAGATAAATATTAATAACCAAGGAAAAAAATTCATATGTTTCAAATAAACAAAAGTAATTTCTCCAGTGGAAAGATTCAGCTTTTTGTACCATCTTTTAAAGCAATTTTAATATCCTTAACAGTAAATTAAGCATAAATTGAGGCTATTGCTACAGCAGTTAAAATCTGACAAATGCCTAGACATAATGGACATATTTAAAGGCTGTCAAGTTTCCATTAATCTATGCTTCAGAAAAAAATAAAGATCCAGTAGCTTAATTTTTGTCTAAAATTGGTCACTGTCTAGATTTCGACTGAAGTCTTCCAATTAAGCAGCCCTGATCTGAAGTATTCCAAATGTCTCTTCAAAGCTTGTTTAGAATATTGGGGGGAGCAGCGTTGCTTTCTGCAGAAGGACTTTTGGGGAAGAGGGCAGGGAGGAACCACTCTCCCCGTGCCCCGCCCCCCCCCCCCCCCCCCCCCCCGAGGATATCTGAGCCAAATAAAAGCCACGGGCCAAAGAACACTGTGCTCTCTTTAGCATCCAAATAACCTACAGTAACTGTATGCAAACAAATGGGAAGAATGGAGGGGGAGGGCAGAAGGGAGGAAGCAGGTGGATGTCAATGCTCTCTCTGAAATTGACTGCAAAGCCAGGGGAAGGTCCTCGGACCACTACAAGTGTCAACACTACAGGTATTACTTGATCTCAAAATGCAGATATAGAGCTGCTGATTTAAATCCAGCAATCAGCCTAAATGTTTAGTTTCTACACACAACCGCATAGAAAAATTTAAAGGATATTTATCCTGTTCCATCCAAATATCTGCTGAGAGAAAATTCTGGATTTGAAACAACACACACAATTTGATGGTAAATTTGTGCTCTTAAAAAGAAGGAATAGAAGCTGTTCTGGTTTATGTTAAGGACATATCCTAAGGGCAATGGGCAAAAACCCAGAATGTTTACAGTGTTTTTTGTCACCCATATCTATATACAAATGTTGTAGAGTTGGTTTTTTTTGGTTCTGTTTTTGTGTGTGTGTGTTTGGTTTTGGGGGGGGTGAGTTTGTTTTGTTTTTTTTCTCTCCCCCCCCACCCCGATGCAGGTTCTCCCTCCCACCTTCATCTCTTTTAATAACAGATACTTCAGTTCCCAAATGAAAAATAAACAGATAGTTGTTGCATTCTAAGTTCTTTTAAAGTACACTATTATAATTATGCACAATTCTGAATGTAGCTCAAAGACAGAAAAATACCTGCTTCTATGTATTCTATCTTTCCCCCCCCCCCATCTTGTTTTCATGAGAGGTAAAGTTTCTCTCTGATTTTCTTAAATCTTAGAAATAACATCTTAGGCTAGCTATACTAAAATTTTGGGCTGCATTTTGCACAATTCAAGATTAAATGTCTTTTTTTCCACATGTCCAATTTTAGTTTCCTTTCTCTTCTCCCGAGTTGCTCACAGCAGGAATAGAATCTCTACTCCCATAGGCTAAAATAATTGTATTATATTGAAGAAAGTTAGACAATGTAATGCAAGCTTTTTTATTCAATCTACAGGTTCTCAGAAGTTTTAACATCATCAACTGGAGGTGTATTAGGTAACACCAACCCATCCTATCTTGCACTGCACAGGCATTCATATGACTTTAACATGTTCTTTATTTGTCTTTCTAAATTTGTTTGGGTAATTGAGAGAACCATTCTCCTGGCCAAAACACATGCATGCCCCATCCATCAATTAAGTGAAAGGAGGCTGTTTCAAGCCTATGCTCCTTGCCCTTTCCAAGCAGCTTCCCATACTCCACTCCTACATCCCTCATTATGTTGCTATCTAGGTTCACCTCCTCATCCCACTAGCTTCAATTTCTGCTCCCAGATTTCAGATAGCTATATGCCAGGCAAAGAACTGGCACTATAACCACCCTGCTGAGGTGAAGCTGTTTCCCACAGCCTGTTTACTGATGTGACAGGGCTGCCAAAGGCACAAGTGATCTATAAGGTGTCACATATTTGGCATGCCTAAAGAAGAAAAGATGGCAATAGCTCATGCCTCCCTGAAGACCTCAGGCTCTTTATTCAGCCAGCCTATCTGCTGCCAAGACATCAAAAATATTTGAAAACTGATGTTAGCCTAAGAATTTGAATTAATTTAGACAGCCACACACAAGGTGTGGGAAGACTGTCAAGAGAGAGAGGGAAGCCATAACCAAACCACCTGATATATTCTGTTACATGAAGAATATTTGTTGATATTTCAAGCATCTATTTCAGTACTCCCAAACACAGGAAGTGCACCTATTCCAGGGCACAAACTAAAAATAGAGACTAGGGATACATTTTGTGCAAGGCTCATCATGACTAGAGCTGGTAAGTTCCCTGAAATAACATCAAGAAGTTGTTCAAAGTTTCTGAAACCTTATCAGAGACTAGCATCTGTTATGCTTAACAGTGAAGCTAATCTGAAGACTAAGCCTGCCCACAGAAGAATTTATTCTCATGTTATTCTTCATATTTTGTGTGGAATGATAAATAAAAGTTTGTATCTTTTACTGTAGTTAGATCAGAGGTAATGCATTCTGTCAACATGTATGCATTTCATCTACTTTGAATATCAAATTATACCTAACACAAATGGTCCACATCCAATTGAGAAGTCAGGAAGAAAAAACACTGTCCCTTCCAAACAGGAAATATATTCACACTCCAATCCTTCTCTATCCAGAAGTTATGTCTTCCCAAATAGCAAATTTGCTTACTCATCTTTAAAGTTAACTTTGCTTTGGTTTATCTTCAAGGTTCTGTGGCTAGGCTAATATTCTGTTCCCTAGTGAAAAATCTGCCATTTGAATCACCATCAATGCATTTCAAGCTTGGCCAATTCTGCTTCCACATCCAGTTTTCAGCTTTTCTGAAGAGACAGTTGAGATACTATAGCTATGATTTTTTTTTTTAACTGTTTCAGTACCTTCCCAATAAGAAAAAAAGACCTCCACTTGGCTTTATGAGCTAACAACTATTCATACTGCCTTAATACAGCACAAATCCTACATTACCGCAGCACAACCAACTCATAAATGCCTGCTGAGGTACCCTAGCTGCTTAACCATTAGTGTTGTGGGGGACAAAAGAGACCTACCAATAGTGAGATCGTGGACTGGTTGAAACCGCTTGTCTGTAAACTGTAACAATAAACATGATTTCCCAACACCTAAAAAAAAAAAAAAAAGAAGTTTTAAGCAAATTTTAAAAAAAATCTGTTAAGAACCAATAGAAATTAAAGTGAATGGTATATATTGTTTAAAATTCATCACTAGAACTTAAGATACTAGATTTCATCTACTTTGAAGTGTATGCAACTTTTTCATAACACAACAGCTGTTAAAGTTCCAGAAACATTAAAACCAAAGCAGTTATTTTCAAAATTTGAACAAAAAAAATTATTTTGAAAAAGTAGTTATGCCTTTAAAATTATGTGGAAAAAAGTATCCTAACAAACCTTCAAAGTATCATTTCACATCCTCCCTTCACAGTAACTACAGGTCTAGCTACTCCTCACAACCTTACATGTGCTTCCCTGTCAGTATTTTCAGCTTTCTTCCAAGCTAACTAGATCCTCAACAGCACCTCACTCCCACCTATCTCCTAATTTATCAGCTGAGGTAACAGCAGTACATATATGGCTGCTTACAACCACTATGTGCTACCACCCACTAGTTCCCAACAGGCCAAAAAATAGCCCAAGCAGAATTGGCAACAGCTGAGTTCACATTACAGCCAGCCAACACAAACACTGTCCCCCTCAGATATCCTGATTTCCAACCCAAATGGGTTAACTGCTTCACATTACATGGACACTGGTCAACAAATGGGCAATTTCTTCTGTATGTGAAAGCACGGAAAAGTAAAAGTTAATGAAGTCGATAGGAGTACTCAAACTACCTAGGTCTGTAAACATAATACTTTTTACAGTTAATTTTTCCTTGTTCTTTTACTTCGAAGGGTCATTCTTCCTGTTCTGCTCAGTCAAATTTCATATTGTCAGCCTTTTAAAACTTGACATTTGATGTACATACATTTAAACTCTGAACTATTATCACATAACATACAATACTGTAGCATTCAAGTTCCTGCTGTACTTTGCTTTATCTGTCCAGGAAGATAAGGCTATTTTAGCCACATACTAGAGGTCAGTAACAGCTGATCAGAAGTGACATATCTGGTAATAAAAGACAGCAAACAAAGGGGTAAGGAAAAGAACAATACTGCAAGACACAAGATATGCATACCAGAGATTTGCATATAGTGACATTGACCTTTCTACTACTAAATTCAGCAAAATTTTTTAGTACAGTTTCATGAGGAAACAAAGCCTATGCAATTGTAGTCACTGCCCACCTGTCATTTTGGTCTCAAAAAAAGCTAAGACCAGTGGTCAGTTTCAAACAAATCTAACAGAAACAGGAGACTTGCATTTAGTTTTGTCACAAAACGAGTTGTGACAAATTGATGACACTCCGAGATTAATATCCCAAGTGATGCAGTAATTCCAGCAGCCTAAGCCAGTTGATGGTGCTGCTATCCCTACTCTCTTCCCTACAGCATGTTTGTGCCCATTTCTCCATATGGCTTAGATAAATTCTGAAGTAATTTCAGTTGTCTGCTGGGTTAGCATGCTAATCTGACAAGAAGAGTGACAAAGCAAACAGAAATGGCTTAATGCAGGGTCAGACAAGCATGAGAGTTAGTTCAAATGAGGGATGAGAAATGCAGCAGCCAGCAGATCAACAGCTTAGACTGGCGTGGAACTGCAGCCCAAGGCAAAGTTTGCAGCATCAGCCTTAACAGATCTCGTTTCTGTAGCGCTCTGGCATATGATAGCAAGCTGTCAGAACACAAGCAGCTTGGAAGCAGGTATAGATTTTGTCCAACAAAATTAATGGACTTGAGAAGTGGATGAGGAATGGGGGAGAGCACTGGAGGTAAGAAAGAAGCAGGGAAAAGCACAGGTGGGGCACTGAACACAAAACTCTACGGACTTAAAATATTCAGAATTCTTCTACTCACAGAACATTGTTCATATATACAGATAACCAATGAAATACAGCTGCCCCATTGCAGAACATAATCACCATCCCACTTACAAAAAAACAACCTATAAATCACAGCAGAAATAGAATGTAGACTAGCTTTTACTATTAATCTTACAAAGTGATTTCAGTATCATTGGATAAACCAGAACCTCAAAACTATCCAATATTCCTGCACAAATCTTACAAACGTTAGAAAAATATTCGAAATCTAATCAACAAAGTGACACTTGATTAGGTGTCCCAGCACCAGCTCTCAGGTGGCAATCTGATATTTCCTTCTTCTTGTAAGGCTGGTGACCAGCCTGTTGGTTCAGGAGAACATACAAACACTAGTGTCAGCACAGCAAAGATGACAGACACGCACAGCCCCTTTGATGCAAGGCCTGTCTCAAACTGGCACAAGATGCACCTCTAGTTACTGCTATAAGGCCTTTTGGGAGCAGGCTGCAGACAGATGGCTTCACACACAGAAAGAGAAGAAATAACTAGTTTCTTTTCAAGGCCATTCCTGCTACTTCAGAACCTTCCATCAAAAAGGTTCTTCTTCCCCCCATTTAGGGAAGTCCCTAAATTTTATACTGTTATTGACTGGAAAAGGGGTTAAAAAAATTGCAAACAAAGCTGTAGTGCCTGTTAAGTTTAGGTTATAATCCATTTTAAATAATATTTACAAATATTTTATTGCCTAAATGTAATAGTATTTTTTGGTTTAATTTTATAGTTTTAAGACATTGCAAGTTTGTAACAGGAAAGTTCTTACAACAGTAGTTTGCAGCCTATTCGCTTCCAGAGCTGGAGCAGACTGCACTACTGTAGACACAGTCAAGAACCCCTATCAGGAACAGGAGCTAGATATGAACTCCTGCAGTTCACCACCTTGTGACATAAACAGATGCTGCAAAGATCAGTTAACAGCTGCATGGCAGCTAATTCCATGGCATACAGATGGTTTAAAGTAACTACACTGGTTAACTCTAAGAGCAAAGTGGCTGTTTACCAGGTACCTCGTTCACTTATGCCTGAAACAAGGCAGACGCTCTGGGAAAAGTAGTTGAGCATGTCTTACGATAGTCAATTGTAGAACACAAGAGACACATATTCAGTTATTTATTAACTCATTCTCCATTTTACTGCCACAATTACTTTAATATAGCTTCAGATGAACCACCCCCAGACAAAAAATCTTAGTATCTTAAAACAAGAAACGAGCAGAGCTCGCATACACTTCACCAACAACCACAGTAAACAAAAGCTATTGCTTAGGAACAAATTAAAACAATGGGTTATGTGCTCAGAGGGGAGAAGTGTGCTTCTCTGCAAGTGCCTGTTCTAGGATGCCTTCATCAATTCTTAGTACCCGAACAGTGCTGGGAAGTGGAACTTGTGCTACAGCAGTTTTACCCTCCGGCTCTGAATTCTAAACCAGCAGCCTGAGCTGTTTCTCCAAATTCTCTGACTCCCTTAACAGCTTCCTCTTTATCTGGATGCCATTCTGCAGTCAAATTCCCTAGGCAAAGTGTTGCCAGAGCTTTGCTCTTGTCCACCTTGGCCCAGCCACCATTCAACACCTCCCTTCCTTATATCTACACTAGTGTTCATTTCACTGCTCAGCAAGCTCAAACAGCTCAGTGGTAAAGTGAACCTCTCCCTTCCCACTCCTAAGGTTATGCAATGAGCTAAACCAAGAAACCAATCCACCATAAAACTACAGTCACCCAAAACACCAGTATGTGCATGAGACATGGGCTACCAAATAAATAGCAAAGGAAAGGGTTATTCTTTTCAGTAGCAGGCTGCACTTACAGCAATTAAAAAAGCAGTTCTGGAACCATAGCACAGGTAATGACTTTTCCTAGAAGAGCTGACTTGCTTCCTTCTCCCCTTCTAGTTCCTGTGACTCCCTGTGAATTCGGTAAGGAAAGTTCAGTCATCAACTGCTAACTCAGAGGTGCACTAGTATCAACATGAGGAAAACTTCCAGGCTTTTCTTACCACTAGACAAAACTCATCAGTGTTCCTTCCATTGATGTTTGTCTTAGAAAGCTGATCTGGCTCAAAACTAAAAATGCGTCGAAAAAGGAGGGAGAGGGGGCTAAGGTCATTTCCTTACTTGTTCACAAAAGCACCACTATAGCCCAAGAAAAGTGACAGAGGAAAAGAATTGCAGTAGTTGTCATCCCAACCTAGTTATCAAAATTGAATCCTGAAGACAAATCTCTTTAATCTATTAGCTGCCACTGATGGGTAGACTCACTCCTTCCCACGCAGTTCCACCTCCTTACTCAAAATGACTCTTATGCTTTTCTGACCATACCTACTATTTGTTTGGTTTTGTTTTTTAAGTCATCTCTGTGAGCTGAACTGGCTTTTTGAAGGATCAGACAAGCTCTGATGCTGACTGCTCATAGCTGAGACAAGGAGTGGTAACCAGGTCCACCCATTTTGGCAGCAGATGAACATTGGATGAACTCAACCATCTCACAGAACTGTATTTTTCTTGTTGTTGCTTCACAAGACAGGGTGATCAGTCAGCTCACCACCCACAGAAATGAAGACCTACTCCCCCTTTATCTTGCACTCACCGATCCTCCCACATCGAGTTTCCTCCCTTGAAAGCACTCCAGACCTTGGAAAGCACTTCCCCCGACCAACTCAGCTGATTCAGCCACTAAGTAAAAAGTTAACCCAAAAGTAGGTAGTTTTCTATTGCTGTTAGTGGGTTGATTCAGCTCATAGTAGACTATTAAAGTTACCACAAGGTAAGGGTAGCAAGACCTCCTTTCATGTGTAATCAACTGTATCAGCTTGGATGCCCATGAAGCCCAATACTAACCGAGCTGCTTCTTTCACCTTCCTTCAGAAAACAAACAAAAATAAATCTTTAAATAGGCCAAGGACAGTCTCAAACAATGGACAGGTCTCGAATAACAGATTTTAAAACCAATGCACATTTAAACCAGGTAATTAAATAGTACAAATGTCACAAGATATACACCTGTAACCTGGCTTATGAGGTATTTCTAGTTCTCTCTAGGAGTCTGCACAGCTTCCAGATGTTTCATAAGCCCTTTTCTTATCACAGGGCACAAGCTCATTCCCTCTCTCCTTCCTCTCCAACCACAGCATCTTTATGCAGCTCAGCAAAATTATCCTTTTGAAGGCCTAAGCATAATGAGACATTAACTTAAAAGATTTTTCTTAACCTCTTTTCAGCCAGTTATTTGTTAGTCAAAATGCTGTCATCAAATGCAAAAATTGAAATAAAATTGCTATGAAGGACCAACTACAAGATTCCAAACTGTCAGTTATAGAGCAAAGGGACTTTACATACCAGTGTAAGCATGGACAAGAAGGGAAGAAAAATAAGCTCCAAAATCCTTCACGATGGCTATGCAGGTTTGGGAAAAGTGATCTCATAAAAATGGCTTTTTAACTTTTAAAAATGATTCAGCTTCAATACTTAAATAAACATTGCTGTAAATTATTTACAACAGCATTTCCGAAACCAATGATGTAAGTTTTCTTTTCTACATAAAAATTAGTGCAGACTTACAAACCGAAAGGAGCTGTTCAGCTTTATCACATTTCATTTAGTATGGCACGACCCAACTACTAACTGCAGGTTTAAAAAATAAATAAATAAAGATTATTTCCAAACAAAATTAAGCTACATGAATCTATAGAAAACCTCTTCATGTCCTGGATGATCACAAAAGACTTAGAAAACTGCCAGCCCTTCATAATAAAATGGTTTTAATCAAGGGGAGGGAAAATGTTGGGTTTTTTTAAAATTAAAGGTTAGAATTAGTATGAGGGTTCACAGTAATGGTCTCATGAAACCATCTGTATGGGCATCTACTTATAGTTTGTTAATTCTAGTTAACTTCTAAGAGGCTAAGAAGATATACAACACCTAATATCTGCTCTTCTAGGAATGAAAGTATCATCGAAAGGGTCTCAAAGCAAGATGTAAGTAGTACAGATCCATACTCTGTTTTTCAGTATGAACTAGTCTTCAAGCTATCATGGGGTGTTAACATAAGCTCTAGTGGGATGAAAACCTGTTTAGCTGAGAAGTATTCTTACAAACATGAAGAAAATAAGGGCAAGAGGCTCTGGTCATGCACATTGCTAGCTAATAACAGCTGCTGTTCCAGGACAAAGTGCAATGACACTAGAAACATTTCACAAGGAGGACTGAAAAATAAAGCCAATTCAATTGCTTAATTTCAACACTTGAGAATCTCCTAGACAAGTGAAATGGTTGACTAGACAGCTTGCTTTACTCTAGAGAGTGAGGAGAATTAGATCACCAAGCAATGATATTTTCTTTCATCATCCTCCCCTAATAAGAGTAACTTTGAGATATTGTTGGTTTATAACGAGCAACTATCTGCTGAAATTGAAAGGCAAGTGAAAGTTCATTACACAAGAAGCTCTGAAGATTGCTGAACTAACACGTTCAAGAAAGCAGAAGACAGACCTGCTCGTGAAAGATGCAGCAGCTCCGATCATAAAGAAACATTTAGATGGGATACCACTGACAAATTATGTTGGTGGCAAGAAATCTGACCATTGCAACACTGGTAATTCAGGTATACTAAAGTTCAGTAGCATTCTCTGGTGGAATCTAGTAAACATACTCTAATATAAGAAAATCCTGCTTAATGCATATTAAATATTCTGGACAAAAATAATTCCAGCTCTAGCCTTCACAGGAATCTCATGTATCATTCCCAGTTTATTCCCATGCGGTACACTGCTGGTAACCAAAACATTTAAGCAGAAGATTTCACCATCATACAGAAAAACTTTCAAGAAAAAAATGACAAATTTCAGCCACCAACTGCAAGAACAGGCAATGCTAAGACTGTTTACCCTAACTGAGATCAAAGTCCATCTTGACTTCAGCTGGTGGCCAGAAGCAGATGTGTAGGGAAGAGTGGATGAACACACCAACTCCTACCAGCAATCAAAATGGAACAGACACTACCAACCACCAAGGCAAAGGTCTCGGAGGTACAGCCCTAAGCAGAACGCACCACAAATGCTTCTAAATGTGTCTGCAAACTCCTATAATGTTTTGGAAATATCCAGATCAAAACATTTGGTCCATAATGGTTGGACTAGATGATCTTTAAGGTCTTTTCCAACCTAGATGATTCTATGCTTCTATGAGTTTCCTGGTTAACTCTCAGGGCAGTCAGTATTTCATGCTGCTTCTATTTTTCTCTTAAAGATACCAACTCCATGAAATCCCACAGCTACTATCCCAATGATAAAATGTAAAAACCACACAGATTTATGACAATGTTGTTCGAGTGCCTGAAAAACAGCCATGCTATTTCAGGTCTCTCCCACAACAGAAAACTAACTAGATCTTAAAATGGTTCTGACTATATAGAAAAAACTTTTTTTTTTTTTAAATATATAAAATGTAACAACCAGAATAGAATCAGTCCCATATTCTTAAAGCTACCGTGCCTGAAGTACCAGCAAAAGAAAAAGCCACTGAATGTCGATGACCAATGAAGCAAGCAACACAAGGGGACTAGAGCTGTTGAGCAAAAAGCAGTCTCCCACAGTCAGTTTCTGTGGCTGTCATTTTAAGAGACTGAGATCATGCTGAATTCCTGTGTTTAAGCAGATGAAAGCATGCGGAATCACAATTCAGAGAAGACACGTGCAGGTGTCTTCTATAACTGCAGATGTTTTCCATTGGTTTGTTTATGGTTCACGTAACCCACTTTGTTTTGTAGTGCTGAAAAGGCAGAGGAGCAAAATGTTAACATCTGTCCTCAGCTGATGCTGTCTTACTTTTCTCCTACAGTTTGTTTACAACTAATTGCTGAGTCACCAGACAGCTGATGCAGTTCCAAAGACTCTAAATAAGTCCCAGAGATAAATTTCTCGATCACTATGAAAATTATATGGCCTGTGAGGCCACTGACATATCTTTACTGGCTGGAATGCTGTGGCAGACTACCACTGGAACGGAACAGGACAGTCCTGAGCCACTCTTAATTTCCATCAGCAGAGCTGTGAGTTCAGCTGCCTTCATGTGAGGGACAGCAGTAACACCTAAACCATCACAGTCATTTTGGCAACAAACAACTGTGCACAACATAAATTAGCTCTTCAGTACTAGCTATATTAGAATACTGAAAAGCTTAACAGGAGATCTAAATAAGAGCAAAACTAGTGTACCACTATTGGCATATTTAATTCACATCAAGAATGATCTTTGCAGTAGCTTTAATTAGCTTCCTGTATCAACTCTGAATAAAAGCCATGGGAATTTAAGAAACAAAGAAAATAAACTTGTGAGCTGTTCCCCTCTGTTTCTTTTTTCTGTCTTATTCTTCCCATATTTAGCTCTTAAGCAGCTGAAACAACTTCAGAAGTGACATTCATTCTGTATTTCACATTTCAAGTGAAGTGCAGAACAGAGCATTACACTGAGGATACTTCATTGTAAAAATTTAATCAGTATACGATCAATGTACCAAAGCAACTGTTTGCTGCCATCTCTACCACTTTAATGATTATAGTTTTTAGAGATGCACCAGAATTGGCCTCCTCCTCTGAAGCACAATCATTCTGAATTCTGCATTACCATTTTGCATCACCCTGGGAAGACAAACTTCTTCCTTCTCCTCAATCTGCTCAGGTGACCTCCTGTCCTCTGGTTTAATGAACTGTCACTCACCTAAATACTCAAGAAAAATCAGAATTTTTGCTTATCATCTACAGCCTAATGGTCATGGTTGTTATAGCTGTGATGTGTTTCTTAAGATTCATTCGTACTACAGCTGCTACTGCAGTAGCCTAAAAAAGCTTCCAGAGTTTAAATGTAGGTTTAAAAAAAAGATAAAAATCACACAGCAGTTGCATCCAGTGTATTTAACAACCTCATGTGTAATGCAACTGAAATGTATAATTACACTATAGCAACAGATAATTTGGTTCACAGGTATGAAGTACAATTATGCAGGTATCCTTAGAATAGCAGGTAAAATGACAGCTGTGTCATCAAACTTATTAAAGAAGGTATCTTTTCAGGTATGAGGAAAACAACAAGATGCACAACACACAGGCACAATAGTTAACTATGTTAGTTACCTTGTCCCGACAACAGTTTGATGAAAGTATGCTATTTATATCCACTCTATGCTGAGAAAGCATAGAATATATTGGCAAAGGGGCTTCAAACAGCACTTCCTATCAGCACATGGAAGGCCGCAGCATTTGTAAGCATTAATATTTGTTACACAGCAGCAAAGAGAATGCAGCAAGTTTTTAAAAAGTGGCAAGCAAAGGAGTGAGGAAGGGAAGAGACCACAGAAGCAACCTGAAGCATCTGGGAAAGCAGTGGTCAAAAAACCCCCAAACCAATAGTCCCTGTAAATCAGAAGGAAAGAGCCAGGGCTTTTACTTTTCCCCTGACAGTATGTCTTGACTCAGTTTGCTACAGCACCTCCAGCTGGGGCTGGAAACGACATCCTTGTGGCCTGAGCGGAAGGTACCTCAAAGCAGCAGCCCTGGCCTCACCACTGCGGGATGGCATGTGGCACCTCTCAGGCCTCACCGCTGCGGGGATGCAATGAAGGGGCACTACCCAGGTACAAGTTTTGCAGTGACAGCGCCTTCTTCCTCTCCCCTCCCCCGCTCAGATGCCGCAGCCAGGGGCGTGCCACAGCCCGACCTGCCCCGCGGCCTGTCAGCCAGGCCCGGAGGCGGCTGTCAGGCCTCCAGGCCTGGTGCGGGGCCCAAGGCCGCCGGGCGCGGAGCCGCCGAGAGGCAGGCCGAGGCCCCGGGCGGGGCCCAGCGCAGAGGCGGGGGGGAGCCGCCTCTTCGCGCAGGGCCACCACGTCGACGACGCCAGCACTGCGGAAATGGGAGCGGGGAGCCGGGCCCTGCTCTCCGCTCCGCTCTGCCCGCCCCCCCGCTCCCGGGGCGGCCTCTCCTCCCCGCCCCCGCCGCCTACCTGTGTCCCCGATGATGATATACTTGAAGAGATACGCGTAGGCCATGGCCGCCCGGTCCCCGGCTCTCCGGCTCCCGCTCGCTCCTTCGTGACGCGCGCGCTCTCCCCCCGCCCCCGCTGTCAGGGCTCGCGCTGCGGAGAGGTGGAAACGGTTAACGGCCACCGGGCGGCGGCCCGCTCCCGCCGGGCGCCTCCGCGGGCACCGCTCGCTCCCTCCTACCTCCGCCCCCGCGCCGGCGGGCTCGCTCGGTCGCTGCTGCCCTCCCGCCGCTCCCCGAGGCGCCGGGGAAGGCAGACGCGGCGGCGGGAAGAGCGGGCGGCGAGAACAATAACAGGCGCCGAGCGGCCCCGGACCCCTCCGGCAACGTCACGCACCCACCTCCTCGCTTCGCCCCGCCCCCGACCCGGAAGTGCTGAGGTAGCCGCGGGCGCGCGGCCGCCTCCCGCCGGCGTGGGGGCGGGGCTCCGCCGCCGGCCCCGCCCCGCCGCCCGGTTGGGGGCTGAGGGGAGGTGGCGGGCCGGCGCCGTCGGGGCCTTCTCTGTCGGCGGCTTGCGCGGCCTGATCCCCCTCCCTCGCCCGCTCTAACGGGAGCTGGGGCCTGGGGACGCTCTTTTCCTTTCGCTTTGGTGGGAGGAATAAGGTGCTCCGGCCCCGGGAGGCCGGCGTGTCGCCAGAGCGGGTGTCGTGGCGGCGGGCGCCCTGACGTCTCTCCCACGGTGACCCCCGAGCGGCTCCGCGGGGAGGGGGAGAAAGTTGCCGTGCGGGGAGAGGCCGGGAGAAGGAGAATGGAGGCGATCGGGCCTGTGTTGGGCGCTTCTTCGCCCCTGCTTCGCGCCAGGGTCAGGGGTGCTGAAGTACGAGGATGCGGCAAAAACCCAGCGGGGCTGGTTGAAGCGTTTGTGGTGTTTCTGACTGGGAGGATCCAGGGAAAAAGCTTGAGCTAAGGCTGCGAAGCCAGCTCTGAGCTAGAGAAGCCTCTGAGTGTAAGCACTAGTGAGCAATTCTGTACAACATTGTTTTCATCACTTATCAAACTTGACTTCTGGCTTGTAAAGGGTTTTTTTCCTTTCTGTTTCAGTCTTCCCTCGTTGGACTGGAAGCAATGAGCCGGGAAGGCAGCCTAAGTTCACAGCTGCTGTTTAGGACTTTCTGCTTGGAGTTCACGTGGGACTGGTGACTTGGAAGAAACGTCAAGGTCTCCCTTAGTCTAACCTGCTTTGCAGAGTGCCCCGTGTACGCAGACCTTTGGCCCTGGGGCAGTCAAAGGCGGCTTGGCTCACGGGTCGGTTCCACGCCGAGGCTACGTCAGATGCCGGGCAATGGTGAAGGGGCAGGGCACGCCACTCAGGTGCCGAGGCTGATGATGATGCTTTGGGGTGCCCGTCAGCTCAGCTGTTTGTTGACTGTGAATTGGTGGGACTGTTGAAGATCCATTTGCATTTTCTGCATATGAAGTCACAGGTCTACTGTTCTGGCTGGACCAGTCTGGTAGCTTTTAACTTTATAAAGGTTTTGATTTGTGGTGCGTCAAGTCAACAGCTTAGACAACATTGACTTACACTGTTTCTAACAGGTGTGCATCTGACTTAATTGTAAAAACCTTCAATAAAGCTGATTGTGCCAAATTCTGTTTCCATATTTCATGACCTGCAACCCAAAATTAAGCTTTTTTTTTTATTGTCCTCTCCCCTGTAGACATGTAAAAAAGGTGAATGCTTTAAAGAGAAAGAAGCTCCTTTATATATTCTAAACCTTTTCCACATGAAAAATTCACATTCCCTTGTCAGTCATTTTGCTCCTCTTTTTTTTTTTTTTCTCCTCCATACTTTTCCCAGTTTCTCAACACTATTTGTAAAGTGTGGAGTCCAAAATAGTAGTTCTCATGTGTCCATAACACCAGCCTCATCACCTCAAAACAGTCATATGAGTATCTCCAGTCTTGCTCCTCTCTGCGTGTGATTTTTACCTTTTTTTTTTCCCCAATAACATCTGAATTCTATTTTTCATTCTAGATCCCTATACTAGACAGTTACCACCCAAATATATCTATACATTTGGTATCTCCTTACTAAGCACCGTTTTCCCCAATTTTCAGTAATTTTGATGAGGGCCACTCAGTTTGTCAAACATTTGATTTTTTAATTTTTATTCCATCTCAGCCATCTTGTTACCCAGGTTGTTCATGAAAATATTGAATAGGTCTTGCCTGGACTGGACAGAACATTGAAAGCAGCATGTGAAATTTTCTCCTAGTTTAAAAACTCTTCACACACAGAAGAAAGCCACTTCCCTATTATTTCATGTACACGAAGTGAAGTCTCAATATAAATTTTTGTTAACAATTCCTATCCAAAATGAGTTTTTTCAGAAAAACAGGGTTTTGCTTTGTTTCCTATGACAGTTAGGGTTCTGTTTTCACATATCCCTGTGTGTAGGGCTCTACGTTCCCTGTCCTGAAAACTGGCATCTGGATGGAGTCGAGCACCTTGGCTGAAGGAAAAGCTGCAGTTGGGGTCGGCTGTTAAACCCGACCAAGAACTCACACTAAAACAAGGCTTCCTGCGTGCTCCCTCTACAGGTAAGCCCCTCAGCTGGCGTTGACGCTGTTCACAGGGGTTTGTGTGACCTTAACCACAGGAAATTAAGCTGCAGGAAACCCGCCCGTAAGCAGGTCAGATCTCATCCAGCGTAAGTGAAGGTTGCTGCTAACAGAGATCGGGCAGCTCTGCCCCCACTAACCCGCTCTTGGACCCTCCCTTGTTCTGGCACTGTCAGAGTCACCTGCTGAATCGGGGAACAGGAGTGGCTAAGCTTTAATTTTTCCATATTAGCTTTCAGGAAAATTCATTCTGGGTCCCACAGCCACACCAACAGACTAAAATGCTTTTGGCAGCCTTGTCAGACGGATCCTACCTCTGCCCCGCAGTCCTCACGCCTCACAGAGGATCCCGTGGTTGTGAAGGCTAAAGCCCATTCTGTTAGACCAGTCATGCAGACAGGTATTGACTCTCAGGCACCTCTCCCATGGCTGGGAAGATGAAGGAGAATTGTGCGGGCTTCTGTGTCCTTCACCTTCTCCTTCAGAGCCCTGCCATCACTCATGACATGCTCCAAGTGTCCATTGGTACTGTCAGGGATTCCTACATGGTTGAGCCACAAAGGGTATTACTCTGAGGGCTGGTCAAGTCTTGGCAATCTGTCCTCAACATCCCAGGGTAATAAATTTCAAGTGTATTTGGTGGGGACAGACTTTTTAATAGTACCTGTAGCGATACGACAAGGGGTAATGGTTTTAAACTAAAAGAGGGTAGATTCAGACTAGATATAAGGAAGACATTTTTTACTGTGAGGGTGGTGAAACACTCGAACAGGTTGTCCAGAGAGGTGGTAGATGCCCCATCCCTGGCAATATTCAAGGTCAGGTTGGATGGGGCTCTGAGAGACCTGATCTAGCTGAAAATGTCAATGGGAGTTGGACTAGATGACCTTTAAAAGTCCCTTCCAACCCAAACTATACAATTCTGTGAGTCTATGATTCTATGATTTTGTTTACTTCGCTGACGGGATTTGGTGCCTTAGTTTCCAAATTATGTGATCTTCTAGACTTCAGGTTCAACACAAGCAAAATTGGCCCAATGTGACTGAATTAAATCTGATCAGAAAAGGGTATTTCCACTTTGTAAAACTGCAGATTGCTGATGGGGAGAAAATACAGACATTACAGAATCTCCAGTGAAGTGGAAGGTATCCTTAACACCACTACTTAGCCATCTAACAGCCTGCTGATGTGACTGACAGTTCAGAGGGAAGGCTGCCCTACCTGTTTCTGCTCTGGCAGCCTGATAAGTCAGACGGGTAACCAACTTGCAGGTGACCCACGTGGCAGGGCAATGACCCGCTGACTGGCTTGGTGACTGCTTGGCTTGGGTCAGGAGCTGCACCATGTACAGAGAGCCAGGCCTGTTCTGGTTAGCCAGGCAGCCAGAGGTGCTGGGGAGGCTTTGCGCGTGCACATCTGAGGAGTATTTCAGTCACTTGTGATGCTACTGTTGGGATATTTATGGAATCAGTGTTTGGTAGAGGCTTGCAAGGATAACATGCAAGAATTCATTGCTTATGCTATCCCATGGTAAATACAAGCTAATTTGCTGCTGGATAAGAGACTATATACTTAAGTTATTGAGTGTTACCAGCTGTTCTGCGAATCTGAGATGCCTCCAACTAGAGATTAATGTTAAACTGATTCTCCTCCAAGTTATGTTTAACATACATTTGTTTAAATGCTATTAAGAGGCATGTAAGTAAATAGGTATTGTAATTTTTTCAATTTTTACCTCTCACCTGTCTAAATTCCCATTTTCCAGAGGGAAATCTTCTTTTGTTAAGCATTAATACTTTAATAGAAGGCTACCATGGACTCAGTCTCACTTATTAAAAAAATTATTAGCCAGGAGATATTAAAGAAGCAGTGGTTATTCAATATTGAAACATAATGCTTGCAGAGGTTTGCTTTGCTTTAGCTTTTTTGTTAATGTTCTCTTGAATAATACATGTTATCTGTTAGTGATTTTATGTCACATGCTCTTTAGAAATGTCATGAAATATTTCACTAAAATGACAGTATCAGGATTATATTCTGGCAAATTTGATACACTTGAGGAAACTAGAGTTTGCTCTTTTTTCTGTGTCACTCAGTTTTTTCCCTAAATTTCTGTCATTTATCGCTGTGTGAACTCACTTGGGGTTTATAGCAAAGCTTTAGGCAGGATCCTTATGACTAACAGTACTATTTAGGAGAGAGCCATGGAGGCATCCAAAGCTCTAGGTACTCTGCAGAGCTAAGCATTAGACAGGAATTTTTTTCTGGAAACTGAAAAAGAAAAGCAGAACCCTAGTGTAACATTTGAATACAGCTACACTTTATTTATCATTTGCATTGTACTATCATTTAACTGTTAGAAGTCAATCTCCACCTGCTCTTCACTTTAACTTAAAATTTTTAAAAAATTCCTTTGTGCTGTTAAAGTATTTATACATATGTTGAGCAGGAAATGTTATTTTCTGGTGTCTGGCATTTAATCTGTCTGTATGTACTTTTTCTGGACATTAATTGTATTCTACAATTTATCTTATTTGTGAATTTTATTTAATAATTTTTAAAATATTAGATTTGTATTTTACGTAAGTAACAAGGCAATATATAGCATATTTTATTTATTATAAATGTTGAGAATGGGATACCACCTCATGTGGAAATATACAAAGCAGATCCTGCAGGAAGACAGTCAAATGTATATAAATCTCAATGAAGATCTGCCTTTGGAAAGAGAGTTTCGAGGTACCTGTTAAGCATATAAAGTGAAGAGCCCCTTGTTAGCCATCCTAGTTTTCCCTTTATTTATAGAAGATCTAGGATATTTTGAAGTCGTATAAATTCCATCATAGAATCCATTTAGATATCATTAACATTAGAGACTACAGGGACAGTCTGGCCTGTTGATAAATCCTGTGAAATTATCACAAAATAATCATTATGTTAACGGCATAGAGAAAGATTTGTCAGCTGATCAGTATAGTACCTCCTCCTTCCAATCTGGGATTTTAAGTGTCTAGTACTTTGTTTTTAGGTTCATAACACTGTTCCCTATCCTGTATTTGTTAAGATGAAGTAATGGTAGAAGCTCATGTAAAGTCTTTGATGTGCAGCATCAAGCAGTGGTATTTACTAACTTTTTATTTTGTCTGTGGTGAAATTATAGGTATTTTACTTTCATAGTGGATTATCACAACAACCACCCATGCCGGATTTTTAATTTTATTTTTAATTTGTCTTCAGTATGAGTTAGATGGCATTTATTTAGTTAGTTAGTTCTGTTGCAAAATTGGCACATCGTTTGTTAGGTCTGTTTATGCAAGCATCTTATATGCTCAGATATGTCCTTGAGATGTGGGAATAGTTCTCGTTTGCAGCCAGAGAGCTGCTGAAGTTGCTTGTTGTATTAACATTGAAATTTGGTGGTGCAATATTTCTGAAAGAAATTCTGAAATTCTCTTCTGGTTTCTGACCCACTTACTGCTGATATTGTTTATGTGAAGTGCTCTAACCCTGGACTTTATAGCCAAGTCGAATGATGAAATTCCATTTTCCCTTCAGTTTCAGGGCTCTGGGATACTTGATTTTGGCAATTTGAGGTTCTCATTCATTGTTCATGTTAGGTTTCATTTTGTGACAGGAGCATTTGGAAGCATCAGCAAGGGCTGTGATGTAATTGGTCTCTTTACCTCCTGTGCATAGAAATCTGTCTTCCCCTCTTCAGGTCAATCTGGCAGATTGCTGTATATCTTGAACAGGCAATTTCATGCATACTTCTTGTTTGCATAGAAAGAAGGAAGCAAATTAGTCTTTTAATTCCCAGTCCTCCAGCCCTTGGCCTTCATAATAGGATTCTCACTTGTGGAGCTAGAATATAGGCTTGTCTTCCACTGGTGTCCTGGTTTTGGCTGTGATAAAGTTAATTTCTTAGTAGTTAGAATAGTGCTGTGTTTTGGATTTGGTATGGGATTTGGTTTGAGAAGAATGCTGATAATACACTGATGTTTTCAGTTGTTGCTAAGAGATCAAGGACTTTCCAACCCGTGCGCAGGTGTACAAGAAGTTGGGAGGGAGCACGGCCAGAGCACCAGACCCAAATTAGCCAATGAAATATTCCATATCATGTAACGTCATGCTCAGTATATAAAGGAGGGGTGTCCGGGAAGGAGGGGGTTCTCTCTTGCTTCCAGGATTGTGGTTGTGAGATCTTGGGATTTTGGGATCGCTAGCTGGGAATAGGCTGGGTATCAGTTGGCGGCTGGTGAGCAATCACATTGTACATTACCCATTTGTACTTTCTATTACTGTTATTGTTTTATTTTATTTGAATTATTAAACTGTTTTTATCTTGACCTATGAGTCTCCCTTTATCCCTCCGATTATTTTCCCCATTCCCTGGGTGGTTGGAGGAAAAGCAAGTGGCTGTGTGCTATTTGGCTGCCAGCTGGGTTTAAACCACAACTGTTTTTTTAATCTTTGCCTTCAAGAAAGTTAGCATGGCTTAACTTCTGAATGATGTAAACCTTTACACTCTGACTAGTTTGCTAGGTATTTAATTCATGACATAGTAAGCACAGCAGAATCTCTATTATTTCTTATGCCGTTTAGGCCCAGAGTGTGGGAAGCAGCAGAGGCTGTATATGTGGAGAACAATGCGAAGAGGAGGGACAGAGCAGCAGGTATCTACTGGACTCTGGGAAGGATGGTCAGGACCAAAGAAATGAAAATGCTTAGACGTTTCCACTCAGGTATGAGGAGAGTGAGTTCAGGGAATAGAAAGTGGTCTCTGGGCTGGGAGAAGTTGGGGACTGGTCTGAGAGAGGATTAGGGGCAATATGAGAAGAAATACCTCCAGTGAAAAGTTGGGTAAGAGTGCTGAAGATCAGGTGGTTTAGGGGAAAAGAATTAAAATTTTGGAGTGGAGAAGTGGGAAACTGGAGACTGGGCTTCTGAGTAGAGTACCTAGAAATACACTCCCATGAGGGACGTGCGGCTTGGGCTCTGAGGGTCCTAGTCCAGGCAGCTTTGGCTAGGATTTCAGCTAATGGCTGGAACGCATGCACAACGCTTTTCCCCCACCCTCTTCTATAGCCTCTGTTTTTCTTTCAGAAATTCAGCAATTTTACTAACTACAATTTGTATACTTGTTAAAGACCCAAGATAAGTTACATTGTTGCTTTTGATCTGGTGGAAAAAAGTTTAGAAATGAGTTTCTTTTTTAAAACCTTTATTTAGAATAGTGCAGTATTTAACTAACAGCCTTAGTTGAATGCTATTAGCTAAATGCTAAAAATAAAAGTAATGCATTCTGAAAGATACCTTATTTCTCCAATCACTACAGTTATTGAATGTTTTATTCCAGATCAACTATATTGATAAATAATTTTGGGGAGTGAAAAATTCAGTTTCAATAGCACTTTTTGTTTTTAAAATACAATCTTGAGACTACATTTTCAAGTCAGTACAATAAAAAGTATAGTTATTCAGTTTCTCAGTTGTATTCGTATTTTAGGTTTTTGCATCTCTGGAAATATCTACACAACCTCTGCTTTATCCCTATTTATTTACTAATGGCCTTTGCCACTGTTATCATTGCACCCTGTTTTTCTTTGTAAATAACCTTGTTTTGTGCTGCCTTGACATAAAAATAAACAGTTTGATAAAACAGCACAAAATAAATTTTAATACACTTTTCCCATAAAAACTAGGAAAATGAAAGGATCCTTGAAATAACCTTGAAATGGCTAACAAACCAACTGAAAAGATGTGATGATCTTTGGTTGTTTGTTTTTTTTTTTTTTTCCTCAGAAGCATTAGAAAATGCATGCTTGTGTAACAAGAATCACAAAAGCATAGAGTATTAGTGCTACACAGACAAGTTGAGAGATCCATGCAGAAGGCTACTTAAACTGGCATCAAGGCAAATTTTTCAAGATTTTTTTTACTTTAGAGGCAGAGTTTTTCTTAATTTTCTTTAGATGTCTTTTAAAAATTGTTTTGGCAATGGTTTGATAAAGTGGAAGGTAAATAAAGTTACTACACAGGCTCACAGGAAGTGAAAATCGTAAAAACTTCCTGTTTACTCATAGCAAGAAGTGAGAGAACTTTAAGGAAACTGGTTTGCTTCAAAAGGAACAGTAGTAGGCACGCCTGATCACATCTTTTTCAAACTGAAAATATTTTGGTCTGAAAGGGTTAAAAAGAAGCAGCTTTTTTTTTTAAAAAAAAACATCTACTTTTATTTCCCATTTTCTTCTTCTTTTTCTCTTCCAATAATAATGATTTTTTTGTTTTTCAGACACCTCCATTGATGTCTTTTGGTTGCTGTAGAAAGTAAGGAACTGTCTAAGACTCTGGAAGTCAGCAGAGTTGCTAAAGAATTTGAGTTGAGGAAATCTTAAGGTCAGTGTCACAGAAATGATCTTTTTCCACCAAGATATTAGCGGATAACCTACCCCACATTTTTGTCTTAAAGGAATAATAACAATGTCTGGTGATTCTAATGAAAATGCTTGTAGCTAAACCATAGCTAAAATGATGTTAAAAGGTTTTAAGTTCCTCTTGAAATTATTTAAAATTTAACAAACCAAAATAGCATGAAACTAGAGGTTCATTTATCTTTTAAGTACTCTTCATTGTGCATTCCACTAAATAAGCTTAATCTTAAGTATTTTAAATTAGAAGGTGTTTTACTTTAACAAAGACATATGTAGGCTGCTTTTGTATTCAGCCATTGTTGATGTAGAGGGCAGCACGTGCTTCTGCATGTATTTTCCTTCATTTGATTGAGTAATTTTCAGAACTCCAGCCTTCTTAAGGTTACTTCAGGCTGTGAAGGTCACACCAAAGCTGTTATTGCCCACGTGAGTTGTGCTGTTGTATCCTTACATCAAAAACTAGAGAGTCTTTCATTCCACAGATCAGGAGGTGGGCAAGTGTTAATTTTTCGCTCTTCATGCAGGTTCCTATATCCATTTATACATTGTCTGAGAAAGGTAAGCAGTACATGCTAGAAAGTCAAAAACACCAAGAGAATGAATTGTAACAGGGCAACACCCCGTACCCCATCAGTTTGCACTCATTTTGGATGGCAAATTATCAGGTGTTCAATTTCTGCATGTTTATTGAGAATATCCTGTTGTTCTGATCATGAGATGTCAAGTAGTACAAAATGTTGGATGTCAAGGACTCTTGTCATGTTTCATGGCAATAACTGTAGCAGGAAAGTAATTCTGGCTCCAAGCTCCAGTTTATTTTTCATCAGATTTCTCTTTAGTGGAGAGTCTCTTCTTTTATAGTTTTATAGTTTACTTCTATACACTTTAAAAAGGGATTTTTCAATTCTCTATTTCTAGTCCACAAATGGAAAGAAGAGTTGTATCTCATCTTGATTTAAGGAAGCTCTTGTTTGCTAAAATTTAAATTCAGATTATATCACTAGTTAGTGTAATCCCATCTTTTTTAACAGTGAAGCTTGTTTAGTTGTCACAACCTTCATGTCATCATAACTACTTAACATAGAAAAAGCTTGCTGTTTGTGGCAGCACCGAGCCCTCATCAACATAAGGCTTGCTCTGTGGTATGTTGACAGTCCTCTTCTCCAAGGCCTACTCCTATTTAACATTTTTTTTTCTGCCATGTTTCTCAATCCTATTTGTATTTTCTTCAGAATGATCTTAATTTATTTTATGTGGTCAAAAAATACATGAAAATTGGCAAAATGGCTTTCTGGGTAACAATTTCAGTCATGGTATTTTCTTCCCATGTTTTCAAAAGGTAAAATGAGCGGTCTTTTGCAGAACTCCTTGGTGCTGTAGGAAAAAAATACACAGTATATTGTACTCCCTAGTATGAGCACAGAGTGGTCCACAAACTATGAAAAGTAATTCGGTGTTTCAGAAATAAAAACCAAACTTGCTCTTTTTAGGAAATCATCAGCCATATAACAACTGGCTAAGGCCATATAAGAACCATCAGCATGCTAGCTTATGCCCTGTAGGGATTGGGAGCCTACTCCTAGTACTACTTGCAGTAGTTTTGTTTGACAAGAAGCAACAGAGGAGCATACAGGGAAGAGCCTAAATGAGTATTTCCATGAGCAACAGTAATGTGTAAATTTTCCATAGTTCTTCTTACCATGCACATGAATCCAGCAACATAATGGGGAAAAGCAGAGCTGTCCTTGACAAAAAGAGTGACCAGGAGTATACTGCATAAATTCATTCTGCATTAGCAGTCAAGCCATAGCCATCCTCTCATCCTCTCCCTTGTGTATACTCTGTGTAACATAGAGTTAATCAGTATTTGCCTACTTGGTAAATGGGGTGCTCCCACGGTGCATCAGACCTACTATGCTGAAGGTATGCAATAAAGTTCTGCCATGTATTGGGAATGCAATTTGTCTTGGCACAGAAAGAAATGAAACAGCCAACCTTCCCAGAAAGGTATGGCAGCACTGATCTAATTTATGTGAGTTAGACTAAGTAGAGATCAAAATATTTGTATCCTGATGACTCAAAGCAAGTTATTAAAACAGTTTCCTCAAGTGAAAGCAATGAAA
Source organism: Strix uralensis (assembly GCF_047716275.1). Classification (NCBI taxonomy): domain Eukaryota; kingdom Metazoa; phylum Chordata; class Aves; order Strigiformes; family Strigidae; genus Strix; species Strix uralensis. The sequence continues at coordinate 134,124,494 of NC_133972.1, read as the reverse complement.
ATGTGTAGTTCCTCTAGTATAATGTCAGTTGAAGCAAAGGGAAAACACAGAGAAAAACTTATGACAATTATAATGTTTATGTCAAATGAAAATGGAGCAAATGATGCAATATCCAGTTTAAGTAGTACAATGTCATGTATAAAATAAAAACAACTCTTTTGGAAAAAACACGTTGATTACAGTAGACAATGAAAGGAAGGAGAGAAGAGAAAGAAAAGGAAAAGATAAGTACAGATCAATTATACAAATGTACTTTTTCCAAAACAAAGGGACCATACAGAGATTTATAGGCTTGTTTCCCAGTAAATTAATCCTTAATTTGTATGAATTAAGCCTGCTTCTCTTTCCACTTTTAGTGGAAAGTAAAATTGTAATTGGGACCTTTTGGAGCATGAACTGGATGGGTTTGCTGAACATTCCATCCACTCTGTGGCTCATTCTTTCAGGTTTCATCTTAATAAATTGAATTTTCTGTCAGTAATTTGCATTTAAATTATGAAAAAAATACCAAAGATTTCATTGTACTTTCTTACATGAAAATTTTACTGTAATGACAACAGGCATATTTATTTTATGTAAATCAATTTGGAACATGGAATTGTCCCACTGTTTGAAATAGTTCAGTAGTTCAGCTTTATAAGCCCTAAGTTTATGAGTGTCTCTTAAAGCATGCAAACATTCTATCCTACACCTCAGATAAGGATCAAATAGGTTTAAATACCATACTTGCAGTAAGCAGATGTTTGACCTTATGTTCTGAGGTGAGTAAATTCCATACATTTTGTACATATAAGTTGGGCTCTGCCTTTACTGCCAAAGAGAATTACAGAAGTCTAACTTAGTAATGATCTAGCAGAGTTTTAGAGAAAATTAGACTTGAACTGACAAACCAACCAATAAGAAATAGTACTTTGCTGAGCCTTGTTTTAAAGTAATTACCTTGATCAGAATTGAAATTCTGTTAATTCTGTCTATTGAATGAGAAAAAATTAAATTACAAATTTCACTCTCATGCGTGCAGTTCTATGAGGGGAAAAATACATTGCCTATTATATGTTTATTTGTAACAAATTACTATGATTAGTATCATATTTAATAAACAGAAATTGTGTAAATCCAAAGAACGCTGTGACTCAGTATATATGGTAGTTTATATTCAGGGTAAATGTAAAGCAAAATAATGTGCTAGAGAGGATTCAAAGTACTTTTGACTGAAGTACTGCCACAGACTGGAAGACACAGAAGACGTATCTCAATGGCATTAAAACACTTTAGAAATGTACATGTTGCGCATTGGGAATAGATGGGAATAATAACATTATTTCAGAGGTTTAGTATCTTTAAAATTGACACAAAGAGAGATATACTCATTGTTCCCCAAACCTACATCAAATTATATGCATGAAGCACTAGATGTTACTGTTAAAACAGCAATCATGCTTTCCAGAAAATAAATACAGCTGTCTGCAGTAAAGTATCCCTGACATAATTTTGTCATCCGTATTATCGTCTTTATTTATGAGAAAATCTTTTTGTCTGTCAGAAAAAAATATACATTCCTTATCCTGCTTTTTTGAAAATACCCAGTTAACTGTATCTGGTATTTTGTTGTATCCTGTCTCTAATTCTCAATGCTATGAAAGAGCAAGCATTTTCAGTATTACACTAATACTTCTTACAAACTGGAGGAAATAGTAGGTGATGCAATAAAGATAAACTTAACATCATGGAGAATACATTGCAGAAAACAAGAAGCACATTGTGAATGAAAAGCCTTAAAAAAGTAACCAAGGAGCATCAGCTCGAGGACTTCAGATTTCAGTTACAGGTGATGAACTTGGTTCAGAGTGTATTTAGCATGTCTCAAACTTAGACTGCTGACTAAGAATCTGAATCTATTAAAGCAAATCAGGTAAGCCCCTGGCAAATTTCCCCAGGTACTGAAACAAGACCAGATTTTAGACTTGAGTTGAACAATTTAAATTCTTTGTCAAACAATAACGGTTTTTGCATCTGATTATGATTAGGGAACCATTGCTGAAAGGCAGGCAGTGCAAGGGCAAACATAATCCCTCATCAGAGAAGGCTACCTTGTGGAAGTGTTGGAGGGAAGGGGAAATGAGTGCTCCAGAGCCCTCTTCCAATGATGGAACAAGGTCCATGGTGAGAGTTTCTCAGTTCTTTTTCCTCAAGACAGAATTGTGGAAGGGGAATGGACGCTTCGTACCATACTTTTGTTACGATTGAGAAGCACAGACTAAGAAAGGAAAGAGACCTTAGGAATCATTTAAGTTCATAAGAAATTGGAACTCTCTCAGAGTGTGATGGTCCATTCCAGTAGAGTCTTCCTCTAAGTAGCAGGCTTTGCAAAGATTTGAATTATGGAAAGCATACTTCACTGAATAATTTAGTTCTTTTAACTGCATGGATTTTAGTAGCATGGAAACATTTCCTAGAGCTGCAGTTACTCCAGGAAGGTTAAGAATAGGCTGTGGAGTAGTTTACATGATAGCAGCCTCCATTGAGAAACAAAGGAAGGAAACCATTTAAAATTTGCTAATAACTTGTTTTTCAATTGGACTGGATTTACCCTCAAATCTTCACAGTTCCCAAAGGTTTAAATGTTGTCTGTAATGACAGAACCATAGATTCTGAATGCTGGAACAGTCAACTGTTCAGAGCAGCATAACACCTCCCCGAAGATGCATTTTGGATCATGTACTTTTCCTGGCGTGTTAAGTGATACTGGAGCTTTAAAAGAGAAATTGCTGAGAATTTAAATAGCAAGAAACCTATCTGTGAACATCAAGGGAAAAAAAAACCAGCCTTGGCTTTGCATATACTAAACAGTGATGTCTGTCTCACAAGTAACAGCCTGTTCTAGGTATTGTTTTTTCAATTTGCAATGTCTTCAATTTTCAGTTAAATAATTTAAAAAATGGTGTGTATAGAAGCACACATATACTCTCACAGTTATACTGCCAGGAATTTGAATTAAAAGAGATGAGAAATAGTTTAGTTCTCTATAACTAACTCAGGGCTAAGCAGTGCAACTGCAACTCCCTTGAGGAAGCCTCAATGTTTGAGATGATTGTATGTGTGAATAATAGCTACATAAAAGCTTTCTAGGCTTTGCTTGTGTAAATACCAGCTATAGTAGCCCCTGTAGTTTAGTCTTCAGTGGAACTTATTCCTGCTTTACAGTAATTATTTTATTACTAATGAAAGTGATCTGAATAACATCATTGGCTTTTAAAATCTAAATGTACTGCAGTTGTTTCCTACAGGCTACCATTTCAGTCTTTGGATGTTCTTGCTAACTGCAGAAAGAAATTCTGAGATGACCATTAAAAACATCCACGACACTACAATTAAATAACGATGGTGATTTGATACTTCCGAACATAGAGCTTCTTTCCCCAAACCATGATTTACAGTTAACATTGTCAATACCTCAGATATTAAATCTTAAAACTGAAACTGTTGATGTTTAATTTAGCACAAAATTGGCTTTTCATTGTTTCCATGGGCCAACACTGACAGCTAACCAGTGATTTTAAGGAGCCATATGTTTGTGTCCTCCTCCCCAAATCCACAGAAATTACCAAGGTTATCTTGGTGCAGTTCCCTCAATAAATACAAAGATTGATATGCGTTTCAGAACAACAACATTTAATCTTCAGTTCAGGTTAATTTAATTTAGTCATAGATGTTGACAGTTATTCTGAAGTACACTGTTTTGACATTGTGTTTCTTCTAGGTATTTGGAGGGTTTGCTTTGACTCATTTGGAAGAAACCTTGAGGAAGGTCAGCAGTCATGGCTGAAACATCACTTACTTGAGTGACTGTCAAAATAAACAATTTAGGCTAGCATAGGTTATTGGAGTCAGTGTTTCTTTTGCAATATTCTATGTTAATTGAGAGGCCTACATCACAAAATTTACTTTTATTATACACAAAGAAGTTTCAAGGTCACTTTTACCATCCCCCCAGTCACATATTCCTGGTTAAATAATGTAGAAATAACAAAGCAGCTTATTACTGCCAGCTTCTCTCTCCCAAACTTCACTTAAAAGTGGAAGTAGGATATTTTTAGGATGGAGAGTTTAAATTTACTTAGGCCATATCATAGAAAGTTGGCTTAAGAACTGGGACATCAGCTTGTGACTTGAATTTACTGCTCTACCACATATTTACTGTTGCCTTGGTAAAAATTATGGTTAGCACTTTCTTGCACTTGCACAAGTATTATCAAGATCAATAAAGACTGTAGAGCTCAGATAATCACACAGGAATGGGGGCAATGCAATCGTGTTAGATATGTAGTCAACTGAAACTAGATAGCTCAGCTGAGAGGGTGCACTTTTGTAACCAATTCTTTATGCAGAAGCCACCATCATCTACTGTGATTCCCGAGCTGGGATGACCAAATCTCTTGTTTATATTTGGGCCAGGTTTGCGATGATGTTTTGACCATGACTGAAGATCATTTAGATCTTCAGCAAGACATCTTACTGTATTGTTGTAGACTGTTATCCCAGAGACAGATGTATGTTATGTTGCTTATATGTAAACCTTATTTATATAAATATTCTCTGAGTTTGGGATTGTCTATATAAATATTCTCTATATATGGGCTACAGCTATATTAGCAACTCTTTTCTGAATGGATTATGATATGTGACCAGAAACTGTAACAGAACTGAATTCAGTCTTTCCCTTAAAACACTGATTAAGCTTATCCTCTCTAAAATTTTATCACTCTGGTAATAGGTAATGAATTCCTAATAAGTTAGAAGTAATTACTGTTTCAAGTTATTAAATGTATTTTCACCAAGAAATTTAGTGCACTGTGCCAGCCTTTTATCTAGAAAAAACATCTGTGCAAAGCAATTCTTCAGCTGACCAATTGCATAGGGTAATTTTAAAAGGAATTTATTTAGGACTAGTGGTTGTTCTTCTTTTCCATATTGAGCATTTCTTCTTCATTACTGGCTACAAATAGCAACCTTCATCAGGAAAGAAAAAAAAAATCAAGAATTGTTTGCTTCCAAAGCATATTTTTATTAATATATGTATTGTAACAGAGCCAAGATTTACTAAAGGGATTTTAGATACTTCAGAAAAAACCCCACTTGATTATGTTCATATATAATCTAAATTCTGTAAGAGGGTACTCAGCCCATAATCAACTCAACCAGTTTGTCATTTGTTTGTCATACTATTTTTTAAAAAAAGTATTTTTGTGACTATATGTCTTATAATGAAAAAGTTAGCAAAATCTAGATCTTCTGGATGGTTAAATGTTTCCTCATGCAGAAGACTTTAAATCAGGCAAATGTTTTTTACTGTCAAGAGATTAGTACCATCTAACCAAGATACCTTCCCATCTTTTTGCCTATTTCCTTACTGCAAAACAGATCACTTCTTGCAATTTGTTTAGCTTCTCATAATTTTCTTATAGTCAGAAACAATCTGGAGAAAGCATTTGTCTCTTCAGCAGCCAAATATCTTCTCCTCTTTTATTCTCTAAGCTGACCAACTCTGCACTAAGTTTCAGCGTTGTAGAACTGAAGACACAGGATAAGGAACTGCCATCCCTGTAACTCCTGAAGGAATTTCTGTTGCAGGTTACAGCGTTTGCCAGTTGCAGCCTCATTCAAATTCAGAAAGACCAGCTTTCATGAAAGAAATTATTTCTTTTAGCTGTAGTCAGTGGTTCATTACCAATTACTGTCTTTACCTTCTAAAATATGATACAAGTAGGCACCTAGGGATGGATTAGCTGCAACTTGTAGTCAAGTTATTTGGTTTAAAATTCTTTGAGGTTTCCCAGTACAGGTAACTGTTTTGATAGTATATATCCTTTCCCTGCGTCCTTTCTTTCCTTTAGTGTTTTTGTATGTATTGGTACTTGAAAAAAAATTCAAATATACTTCTGAAAGCAGATGAGGAAGTTTAACAACTTGCATCAATAATATGCCAATGAACCTCAAATCCCTTATAGGAGGATGAATTTCAGCCCAGTTTTAATTAATCAAAGTGATTTCTTTGAAGGCTCACCAGTTTCCAGATGAATTCAATGTTCTTATGATGGCTGCAACATTTTTCTTACACTCACCACATAGTCTTCAGTAATGATACGACAACAATAAGGCTATTCCACATTTGGAATACATATCTCACCTTGAAGTTAAACAGGATATTTTTATCCACTATTACAATCTTCAAACAAATAGGATATTTGTGCTACAGAAGGCTGTGCTTTGTTCAACTGCTAACCCTTAATGGTAAGCTTTCTCTGGACCTAAGAGTGAGTAGAAAGATTTACCTGGTGAAAGGCCTGAACTTGAGATATCATACTAATATGTTTTTCTCTGGCTTCTCAGAGCCTCATTTTGGTACACTTTATCATTCTTTTTTGTTTTCCTTGATCATTTGGTATATTACGTGAGGTATTAGTAAGTCTTCTCTACTGGTTACCAGCCATATTTCTCACACGCAGACTAGGGATCCAGTCTACACCTTCAAAGATGTTCAAATATTCTCCTTTGAGTATTCTGTAAGGTATTTTCCCATGCATCTCCAAGAAGAGGCTTACTGCCAATTCAAACAGCTATTCTCTGTGTTGGCTAATCCAAGATACAAATTCCTTATTTTTCTGGATAGATTTCACCTGTACATGCTGAGTGTCCACTGCAATTTCATATCTATAAACTTACCAACAGTCTTGTCTTTTTAAAATAACACTAATATAATCCTTTAAAATACTTAGGTTAGTATGTTTTCTCTTCTCAAGTTACTGAGCAGTAACATTTCTCAAAAATATTGCTGCTAAATTTTCAGTAACCAGGTCCACTAGTCCAACATGCCACATTAGGGACTTTCTCTGGGGAGAAAATTAATTCTCTTTCCTTTTCAGTCTGCCTAAATTATAGGAATGTAATGATGTCCACAAGTGCTAGCCTGATGAAGAACATATTCTACACTCTTAGCAAGGTCAATTTTGGTACCACACTAGTGCACTGCAACCATATTACTTACCGTACTTTACTGCACTATGTTTATAATTTCAGGAATATTGTAGCTATTGATCAAGTGCCCAGTTCAGCTGGGGACGATTAATGACTAACTCAGTAGCCTTTTTGCTTAATTAAAATAAGATTTCCCTCTATAATTTCTAATATATTTATGTCTGCTGACAGTCAGGCACACTGTTTATCCAGTCTCCAAACTTTCCAGGGCATATCCATAGAAAATCATCTGCCCATGGGCTCAAATGTCCAACAAAACCTCATCTCTTATCTTTCCTACTAAATTAGTAATTCTAATTTATTCACAGTATTTTAGGTGAGAGTGTTTTGTGCTTTGTGTCTGTTCACTTGTTTTTCTTCTGCATGGCATTTTGGATGATATTACTCTGTAATCCTGTACCTCAGCCACTGGTCCCAAATACTACCTTTCACAGAATTAACACTCCCCGTTTTCAGTTATCCAGGATACCCTGGTCAAATCTGACTTTCATTATGATAAAGCAAACCAGTTAAAGCTGACTTATCTGTCCATTTACAGGGAGCTGTGATTTTAAACTGCTTTATTTTATTTGTTCTGGGTTTGGTTGCTGACAGCTAACAGATTTTCCACTGGCACATAGTTTCCTTTATGCTTTCTGGGAACAGTATGTCAATTTTAGTTTTTCATTATACTGTTTCTGAATTCTGCCTTCACTTTTTTTTTTGCCTTCTGTTGAAATTAATTTCCATTTTTCTAGTTCTTCTTTAAGTAATTTAATATCTGATTCTGTGAAAATGGATTTTCACTGTCATTCTGTGCCATTTCCCCTCAAATAATGCTCGAAGACTTCTCTGAAATATTCTTTCTTTAGCTAATATGAGTCCTCCTATCCCAATGCAAAAATCTTTCAAGTACTAATTAGATTATACCTGTGAGTAACTAAATCTTTCACAGTAAATTCTCCTAGAGCAATTCAGCTTCTCCTGCCAGGCCAGTTAAATGTTACAAGAGGCAACTTTAAAACTAGAGATCTATTAACTTAAGGCATGTGAAGACCCTCCTACCATAACTTGCATGGGTACCTGTCTTGCCTGTTGAGCTTCCAAAAAACAAACAAAACAGGACTGCTACAATCCTGTGATTACTCCCTTTTACCTCTTTCTTTGAGTTCCAATCCTGAACAAAATAGAATGCTTATAAATATAATTTGGCTTTCCCTTAGAAGTAGAATAGACTAGAATAGAATAGACCAGTTCAGTTGGAAGTGGCCTACAATGATTATCTAGTTCAACTGCCTGACTAGTTCAGGGCTGACCAAAAGTTAAAGCATGTTGTTAAGGACATTGTCCAAATGCCTCTTAAACACTGACAGGCTTGGGACATCGACCACCTCTCTAGGAAGCCTGTTCCAGTATTTGACCACTCCTGGTAAAGAAATGCTTCCTAATGTCCAGTCTAAACCTCCCCTGGTGCAGCTTTGAAGCATCCTCATACATCCTATCACTGGATCTCAGGGAGAAGAGATCAGCATCTCCCCCTCCACTTCCCCTCCTCAGGGAGCTGTAGAGAGCAATGAGGTCACCCTGCAGCCTCCATCTCTCCAAACTAGACAAGCCCAAAGTCCTTAGCTGCTCCTCACAGGATATGCCTTCCAGCCCTTTCTCCAGTTTTGTTGCCTTCCCCTGGACACGTGTACCTTCACATCCTTCTTAAACTGTGGGGCCCAGAACTGCACACAGTATTCAAGATGAGGCTGCACCAGCGCTGAATACAGCAAGATAATCACCTCTCCTGACTGCCTGGTTATGCTGTGTTTGATGTACCCCAGGATGTGGTTTGCCCTCTTGGCTGCCAGGGCACACTGCTGACTTTTATTTAGCCTGCTGTCAACTAGCATCCCCAGATCCCTTACTGCAGGGCTGCTCTCCAGCCACTCCTATCTCAATTTATACTTGTGCCCAGCATTACTCCATCCTAAGTGCAGGATCCAGCATTTTGACTTATTAAATTTCATCCCATTAATCATTGTCCAATGCTCCATTCTATCTAGATCCCTCTGCAAGGCCTCTTGTCCCTCAAGAGAGGTAACAGCACCTCCCAATTTGGTATCATCAGCAAACTTGCTAATGGTGCATTCAACTCCTGCATCCAGACTGTTGATAAATATATTGAAGAGACCTGACCCTAGAATTGAACCCTGAGGAACACTGCTGTGACTGGTTGCCAGCCAGATGTAGCCCCATTCACTACAACACTTTGAGCTTTGCCTTTCAGCCAGTTCTTCACCCAGGACTCATCCCACAGTTGGACAACTTTTCCAGAAGGATGCTGTGAGGACCTGTGGCTATCCCACTAACCTCTTACAACATAGAACTTCTAAAATATAATTCAATATTGTTTTTTCAAAAAACCTTGGTCTGCACCAGTCATCACTTCACACTGAGCCTACTGGCCTAGAAACTTGTTCCAAAGCCAGGGATCTAGAGGCACTCAGCACCAGAGGGCCAAATTGAGGACCAGTAGCTTGCTGAAACTGTAGTTCAGACACTGAAAATATAAATTAATTAGAAATTGCTCTCCAAATGGCATCCTCCTTTTCCTGCTTGCTGTAATTCCATGTACTATAAAGACTACGTTTAAAAGGGAAGGGCTGAATCAGGCTTTGTGCTAGTTTCTGGAAAGATACCCAAGACTGCCTGAGTTATGTGGGGCAAAGTGACAGCAACAGTGACATCTGCAGAGCTAGTACTGTCACTATCAGTGGCACAAATGTGTTCTTGCATCTTTTATGAGTTTAATTCAGCAGAGGATAGAATGGATCTTTTGACAAATTCTGTGCTACAATTACAAGTCTGTTGCTCAAAGAAAAGACTGTTTCTCAACTGAGAAATCAGAGACTTTGGTCATCTGTAGGCTGAACTGCTACAGTAATTTAACACAGAAGCAAGGAACATATAATCCAATTATGTGGAGTAATATCTAAATCACTCCTATTCCTTTTTTAATGGTTTGCTTTGGAATCCATTAGGACAAAAGGATCTTTATGTATGTAAAATATTAATAAAGTGAAAAATTGAAGTGATCATACTTAGTTGTAAGTGAACAAAGTGCATTCATTTATGTTCCCTGTAAATCCTGTCATTCTTGTCCAGAATATATTGTCATGGTATCCAGTATGGCCATGTTGAAAAAGTAGTAATAACAAATGATGGTGGTTAGGGATATATAGCAGATAATTTTTCTAGTTTGGGACATAATGCAGGGTTGAATAGGCAAAGAAAAGGGTCTGTTTCAGATGTAGAGGCAACAGTATTCTGAGGTCAGGCTCTGGAAAAGTGGGACCTAACAATGCTGAAAATACCTGAAGTAGAACAAATGTTAGAGGGGATCTGGAGCATTTTTTTGAGAAATGAATAAGCTTTAACTTATTATTAAAAAGAACTTGGATCTCAGCTCCTATAAATGAGGTTAACGTCTTCAAATTAATAACAGTTATGTAGCCAGATTATACAAGTCAAGATTCTGAGCCCCTCTCAGCCAAGAAGGCCTTCAGATAAGACCTTGGTTGTGTTTGATGTTGAAAAAAACCTTTGCAACCTGTGGCCAGAAACAGGCTGCTGTCCCAAGTTTGCCAACATGCAAAAGTATACTGATTTAATTTCAAATGTTACATTAAATTGGGTTAGTTAAGACTGTGATAAAGGAAATGTTTATCAGAGTCTCCCAGTCTTTTCCTGGCCTGAGACTCAAGACCAAATATTCTGGCCAATATTAAGGGTATAGAATTACTTTCATATGAATGACATGAATGGAGAGATTAGTTGTCTCGAAAGAATTATTTTTCTGTCCCAGACCTTTAGAAATGTTTTCTAGGGTGCTGGGAAATCAGCGGCTAGTCCAAAAGCAAGACAAAAGAACAATTATAAATATCCCTCTCCTTCCAAATCCTGCAGAAAAGATGGCAAGATTAACATATATGTGGCTGCATAATTTTTTTCTGCTGTCAGTCACCCTTAATCTCTTCCTATCTTAGGTAGGCAGGAAAACACAAGGATTTGAAGGGCGAATTCAAAGGGCAGGATGGCAATCTATTTTGCTTAACTGTAAGACTGCAACTGTGAATGGAAAGAACATTCAAAAAATCTGCATATCGCAATCTTGATGTCATGACAATAGCAACCACCCCCTTGCCCAACTAAGCCTTCCATTGCTGTTTTTGTAAGAAAGATGATCTTAGCCTTGCAAATAAAAATGTTTAGCCGTTGTTGCCCCCGTAGCAAACTCAGAGTTTAATATAGTTACTTCCTTGAGGCTATCCTAATTTACATCAAAATCTTTCCCAGAACATCTTTTCTTCTTGTCTAGGTTTAGCCAGTAGCCTTCTAACTTCCCTCTCTAGTCAATGGAGAAAGACAGACATCTTCAGAAAGCAAATCAGAGAGCTCCTTCAGAGAGCACTTTGACCTGTCTTGCTCCATGAACTATATACAGAGCCACGATTTTTACTTTGGGCGGCATGAAGTCAACCTCTTTGTGTTCTGGGCTTTATTTTAGCAGGTAATAAACAAGTGATGAATCTGTGGTACTATCCAATAAAAGCTGAAAACTTCAATTTTCTAAAACTTCTCTTGTAAATCTTCCGTTAGGGATTGTGGTACAGATGAGAGGAAAAAACCAAGTCATATACACATAAATAGACTACACGTCTCCCACGATATCCACAATCATAACTCTGAATATAATCCTTGCTAACAAACAACGTCTGTCTGTTAAAGGCATTTTAGAATTTCTGCAGTACTCAGTAAATGGTCAATTCATAAAAGAACAATGTGACAGATTTTGTCCATGTACCCTAGATAAAAAAGGAACAACAGCTACTTAAAATGTTTTGCATTTATCATCTTTAGGAAAAAAAAAAAGAATTTGGAGTTACTGTCCAATCCCAAGGGATACTTATTCTGTGTCCAGTATGACCCTAATTATAATGATAGTATAATGAAGAAATGTTCCCTCTCTTCCTGTAGCTGCACAGTGGCAATCTGCAGAAAATTGCTTCAGCTGTAGATATATGAATATATGTTTTCTGACAGCGAGCTGTGTTCTTGTAAGAGCACATATTTTTTTAAGGGATCCTCTCATGAACTGTGATTAAGAAAGGACAATCTGCCATGCTATTAAGAAAGTACCGAGTAGCCCAAAGTCAAAACCAGATGCCAGCTTAATTTAATATAACTGAAAAAAAAAGCCAAATCTGAAAGGGCACCAGCATTGATAGTAGTGTGAATTATAGATAGTTGTGACCTTATTCCAAACAAAAGTACATACCAAGCTTGCATGCTCCGGTGCAGTAGCTGCAAGTCTGACTAACAAGGCTTAAATATTTCCTTTGTTAGAAATATTTCCATGTATTAATCACTTCTAGAAACTTCCATTTGCCTCAGTTACATCTTCTGATTCATAGGGGTTTTTTTTTTGCACAAATTACACAGAAGAATTCAGCCTTTTTTTTTTTTTTTTTTTTTTTTTTGTCAGGACAAGTAAAAGGTATTTCTTCCCGTAATAATTTATTTTAAAATTTGTTGCAATCCTAGCACCAAAGCAGTAGGTGGTAAGCAAGATGAAATTTGGCAGGGTAGGAGCTCTGAACTGTGCTCCCAAACTTAATTTTAATTTCTTCAGTTTGCATTGATGGCTTACTGAAAACGTCATGCAATTCCATAAGGGAATTTGAAAAAACCCCCCGAGCTGTGCACTTGCATTAGTTCTTACTCTCGAAGCGGTGCCTTGTAGCTACATCCTTATAAATGACTAGCTTCTCAGTGTCAAGAGGTTTCTCAGCAACCCTTGTGTGAACTAGTATAAAAATCAAGGTATACTCCTTGATTAAGGGTATTTTTTCAAATGTCTGAGGATATATTTTTCTCCTTCTGGTTATTTGTGTTTTAGCAAGGAACATAAGGTCAGTTTTCATTCAGACAACAAATTAATTTCAGTCAGACTACAAAAATTTAGGGCTTAATTGAATATATACCTATAGCATGTGAACTCCCTCCTTTGTGGACAGCAGGATGGAAGAATATTGCAAAGGTTTTCTATCTCATTACCAGAAATCTTGTTGTTGCAGTCTCAGTGGAAGGAACCTGGTAAGCAGGGAACGTCATTACTCAGTTTATCTTCCTGCCTCTGAAGGACAGTAATATTTATTGATTCTCAGGAAGAAATAAAGAGAACTTATAAGCAGGAGTAGCAGATGAAAGAAGTAGACTGCTGACACTGAAGAAGAAAAACTGAAAAGCAGCGTGTTGGCAAAAGGCCAGTGTAGCTACAACTGAAGAGCAGAAGACATGTTTCCAGGCAGGAGAAGAATGAAGAGGGGTCATGAATTTTGCCCTCCTGCTTCAACCAGATTACTCATATGGTCTGACTTAGTAACTAAGTCTGATCTTTCCTTGTCATTGTGCTTGGAGTATTTGCACCCTAGTATTTGGCAGCTCTTGTTAAGCAATATTCTTTGATTTCGGCCATGCCAATGGCTACTGGAACACACCAAGGGCCGGAAGGTAGACCTAGGGCACAGAGACTGGCTACGCCAGCATGCAGTCAGGCAGCCCCAGCTCCCTGAGCAGCCCTCTGCAATAAGAGGGGTCACAAAATTAACCCCATGTGCATTGAAAACAAAGGTTTACAGCCAAGGTTGCTGAGGAGGTAAGGACCTTTCTTAGAACAGTCATTTTGGACCTGTTAGCTCCTCTCCTAGCCTTTGCTATACACCTGTATTCCTTACAGGCTTCAGCTGGGGAGGTGGTGGTTGTCAGTTCTGCAATTTATCCCTTTTGTTTCCACTCAAGAGCTGCTGGGCTTTTAAAGCCTGCACTCTGATCTCCAGAAATGAGAGAGATTTGCTCTTCGTGGGGGATCATGAACTAGAATCACAGTAAAAAGTGTACTGAAGTTAGGGGAAGCTCAATTAAAAAAAAAACAAACAGCAACACAACTCCACAAGTTACATAGCTCCATATTTTAGTTTTTCTCTAAGAAAGAGTAAATACAACAAAAATTATATGCTAAGGTTTGCGCCACATTGAAACTGAGGCCCTATAAAAGACAGTATTACATGTGTATATCCCATGATCACAAGGAAACTCTCCTGTCTTTTCATGCCTCGTGTCATACCCTGCAGGATACTGTGTTTATGTTGCCTAAACTAGCATTAAGAAATCTTCTGTACAGTCTTTCTGCTTGTAAGGATAATGCACTGTTTTTGAAGGCTATGTGTTATTAGCATACAGGAAAAGGTTTCAGTTAATTCTCCTTCCTCTACTGCAGTCCATTTGCGACCTGCTCAGATAAGTTTTAGCCTCCTGCTGCCTCAGTTTCCCCTTTTGTGCAGCAGGGACATCTGCCTGCTGCTGCTGTGCAAGCAGCGCAGTGTGCACGTGAGATGGTGCACTGTCTGAGAGCTAGGTTACCCAAGTAAGTCTACCTGCATCTGCAAGACTTGGTGCCGTGGTGGAGTCAGCCAGTACAGGAGGAAAGATTAAACTGGAACTTCATCGGGTCAAGGGAATATGATCTCCAATACTGGCAAATTGAGTTCTGGTAAGCGCACTGAAGGAGTCAAGGCACCTTTCTGATGCTCGTGTTATATGAGACCAAGTTTATAATGTTGATCTGTATCAAGTCAGGATGGGTGACCTCTTTTGTCTGATGTGGGCTTCTCTACTATAATCTATACCTTCATTATCTCAAGTGTAGGATAACTGTAACCCACTCTTACTGTCAAGTCACAACTAAAAACTACTGTGAACTGAAGGTGGCCTGAAATGCAGCCATGCAATTATTAAGTAATGTGTCATGCAAGGAGCACAGTGCATTACACCAATTGCTTTGGGAGAGCACTCGTCACCAGCAAGAAGGGAGGTGAAATACATATCCTCTGTTTTGACCTTTGTCTTCTGAAGTGGTTCAGGACCAACCTACCTGAAGGGACATTTATTTCTCTGTGCTGTGCACTACAGATGTGATTACAGGTACTGGAGCTGGGGCCAACTTAAGTTTTAATAGGTCTGAGATGTGAACTGTGTATTTTGTATGAACACTTCTTACTTTTGTATTTTTTTTCCAGGAGACAGTTCTTTGTAAGCACAGGAAGGAGTATTACCATGATTCATACGTTTAAGTAGGATGGATGATTATGTTCATCTGGTTTGACTTTCTACATGGCAATGCTCCTTCTACTTTCCCCCGGAATTCCTGCATGATGTACGTACTTACACAGGTACATAGTCAGACCAGAATACATATTTTACAGTCCCACCCAGCCTCCAAGTAAGACCTTCAAGTGATTTGGAATTTACTGTGTCCCATGATAAGCTGTTCAAATTGCTACTTTTTACTCTGGCACCTGGATGGGTTTGTTTTGTCGATGCTATATGAGCAGGCAACATTTTCTTTAAAATATGATTGTTGTTAATATTTGTGAAGCATAGAGGATTTTCTAAAAATAGTACTTCACTCAACTACCAAAACCTAGATAAAAAAATATTTGAGGTTGTTTTTTTATAGTTCTCTTGGCCTTTATGTTTTCCAAAGCTATTATGAATATTTCAGTTACTGTGTGAAATGAAGTTTAATTTTGGAGAAATTTATTGTATAGCTTAAATATTTATAAAATATTATGTAAGGAAACTGTTGCTATTACTCCTTAAATGAATCAGAAATAAAAATTATGACAAAAAAGGAACTGCGATCCTTTGGAGCATTAAAAATTATTCCACTAGGTGGAGAACTTGCATCAAGTATGCAGCTAAAAATGTTAGTACTAACTGAAATGGTAACCGTTGCTGTAAAAAAGAACGCCGAATAACTGAACGGTTTTTGTATCATACTTTCCTTTTATCATTTCTGGTGAAGAGCACTTTTAAATTTGTAGCATAGAAATTCTGTGAGGTTGTAGAACACTATATTAATTTATGTTTAAAAATTAATAAGAAGATTAACATATTTCTTGATATATTAGCTGAAGATGTTGATTTCAGTAGTTATCAACTTTTTTGTGAAATATACTCATTTAAAACATTTTTCTTCACCATTCAGCTGATTCTAATGAGGTGCTGACAATGCAGACTGTCTAAGGGCAGAAACAGTGAAAAATCTTTGCCAAACAGAGATATTTATTTTTAAAAAATCCTAATTAACTGGATCTCAGTTAATCATAAACTAAGGAAATGTTATATTTTATTATTTTCTCTGGTTCTGTCAACATGGCCATTATTAAGATATCAAGTTCCTCAGAACTAGGAAGAGGACAAATGCTGTCAAAAGAGAATATTTGATTATGTTTGTGTTGGATATAGGTCCCAACCATTAAGTAGAATTAGGACTGGGTTTAGCTTTGGAGTTTCTGCAGATTCAGAATTCTGTAGCATTGCAGTATTCTGTAGGTCCCATGTAGGTGGGAGGAGAGTAAAGATTAACAGGGCCAGTTTTTCTTAATCTTCTGAGACTAATCTGTGGAGGTAAATCTGCAGGGAATTTGCAATCTGCATATCTGTCTGCTGGAAATAATTAAAAAGTGGTATATGGTTTGTGTAAGAGTCAGAGCGTAAAGCTTCTAGGACCCAAATGTCTAGAAGGGGAAAATTCAGAAAGGGCCATTGCTTGTTTGAGTGTGCTAGCCAACATTAAGCTTCAGGGTACATTTTGAGGTGGGGTTTGGAGTATGAGAGAGAATTGGAGTTGTTTTGTTTTGTCAGGAGAGTGAAGAATCAGGAAGATGGCAGAAAGGGGTAAATGCTCTGTATCCTTCTTTACTATTTACATATGTTTAATTTATGCAAGTATTGTAACTGGGATTTGGGAATTCAAGTCTTCAAGATATTTGTTCATGTCTTTATTCTGGTGGTCTGACAAGAGTTAGGAAGAGGGCAGGTGATGACAAGGTAGCAGGTTGGATGTACTCTTATTATGCTCTTAACTCCGCAAATAATTAAAGTCAGACAGAGTTTGGAACCGGATTTTCAAGATACCACTTTATAATATATTCTTGGTGACATGCAGAGTTCAGAAGACAAGATAACAGGTGCTTGTAAAGGCAAATGCTGTCTATTTTGTTTGGATGCATACCAAGTTATAACTAAGATTAGGGCTAGTGGTGGGCTATGTGTTAGGTTAAGGCTTTAACTTGCTTTAAATTTAGGTCTGAGGTTGGGTTTTGGGTTGAGGCATTCTCATCTATCAACACATTCCTTCCTAAGAGCCCAGATCTTTTCTGCATCCTCTTATTACTAAAGAGTTGGAAGTGGGCAGGTTTTGGAAAGGATCAATGTTCTGTGTTGTCTTGCAGAAGGTTATATTTATACAGCTGTACAGGTTAGGGTTAGTGTTAGGAATTGGGAATCTAAAGTTCACAGTTCCCAATTTATGAGTAGATTCTCCAGGGAATACAAAGATGATGTGTTTCTCTATGGGAACATGCTTTTCTTCTGCTTTCATTGCTGTGCTCACTGCTGATGTTGATGTTAATATTAGGATTGGAGCTAGGGTTAATAATTTGGGTTTTATGCTTAAAGGAATAATTTTTGCATTCTAGGGGGTCTCGATAACTACAAATAGAGAAAACAGTTGGATGGGCCAATGCTTTATGTTCTCATTTACTTCTGGGCTTCTTTAAATTCATTCATATAATTAAATTTTGCATTAGGATTTGCACTTTGTATGATTTACAAAGATAGAAAATTAATATTTATTAATATTTATAACAATAATTACTATAAAATAATATATTTAAAAATTATTAAATAATATAGGGGAGAACACTAGAAGGAACTCCTTCTAATATTTAAGTTTAGGTTCAGGTCTGGAAGTAAATTTAGAGCTTAGAAATCTAAAGCTTCTAAACTACAAGATATTCTCCTTTTATGTAAGGTCTACCCATGTTTGGAAAGTAATTTCTTAAAGATATTACTGGATTTAGAGGTCATATCTAATTAAACATAATTAAGATTGAATTTAGGGCTGGAGTTATCATTTGGAAACCCAATATCTGAAGAGCTGAGTTTGTTATGGCATTTTGTAGGACCCTCTGGGTAGAAAGGGGGAATTGATCATTAGGGGGCAACACATTATTTTCTTCCCCCCATTGAAAGGGAACCTCTGCTAGAAATTAAAGTCAGAGTCAGAGTGAGGGTTAGATAGCCCCCAGCTGCTCCTGGCTGAGGTGGTGGGATGGGATGAACTGCCAGGCCTTGCCCTGCCTTCCTGCAGGTGACCAGGAATTTTGTCATCCTGTACAAGTGCTGCAAGAATTGATGTGAGACAGAAGACGTGTAACAGCAGTAGTTAAAACTTATTTTTTTTGTAGGGTATGAATTTGTCTTGCGGATATGATGAAAGCTCACATTAGTGTTGGGGAACATGAAGGTATTCTCACACTGTCTCGCTTGTTCCTTGTTTCCATTTCTGGGCCTCATTTTCCTCGAGGAGTCATCATGTTCACCTCCATTCAGAAGATGGCAATTATTTCACCCAAACGTAAATCCAGGCCCAGCTGATAATTCACTTTAGGGTATCTTCCAGACAGTTTGGCAGAGGGTCTGCACTGAATCTGACTTTGTCTGCCAGGACATGTATATAACACCCACTTGAGTCCAAAATTCCATTGTATTGTTCTGTAGGACACACTGTGTGGCGCTGGTATTACGCTGGTCGCTGGTGAGAAGTACACTTTGAACTGAAAACCTCCCAAATACAGGAATTATGTTCATAGGTTGTGTGACAGCATATCTGGTCAGAAGGAGATGAAGGCCAAACAATGCTAAAGGGTGATAGACATAAGGAAAGGTGGACAAAATGTTGGTCTGCTCTGATTGCACTGGTGGTCAAAGTTCTCCCACTGGTGGATCCACAGTGGTGGTGCAGACACAGCAAAGGCTGCTGACCAGAGGCTTCGCTGTTGTTGCAAGAAACCATTAAAACTGTGTAGATCAACAGGACTGGTGCAAATGTAGACCTTAATGCATATGCTGTATAATGGTATGACAGCCTTTTCTTCACTTGACCTGTATTGCTCACAGTATAAAAGATACTGCAAAAATTCGGGGGAGCAGACATCTCTGTCCTTTGCAATGTATATGAATGAGTATCTCCAGCCATTTAATACTTTTTTCAGCTTGCAATGACCTTTAGTGATTTCTCTTATTTCCAGTAATCCTTTTATCTCTTTTTCTTGTACAAGTTGAAAAATATTTACAGAGAACAATGGACCATTGTGGACAGAATCCATCTGGTTTGTTTGTTCTTAGCTTGTACATTGGGAAAAAATGTAAAAGGGTGACCAAGTCAGAGAGACTACCTGAAGGAGGAGGAAGATGGCTTCTTCCCATGGGAACATCTGGGGACAGCTGGAGAGCAAAATTTCCATTGACAGGAGCCTGTGGGAGAAGAGCAGAGAGAGGTTTGCAGCATGAGTTGGGTGATGCTGCTCAAGCCAAGAGATTTACAAGAGGGGCAGGGAGCATCCATAGGTAAGAAAAGAGAAAATACGCTGTTTCCCACAGTATTCTCCTGGTGAAACTGGCTGCTTGTGGCTTGGACAGGTGTAATCTTTGCTGGGTAAAAAACTGGATGGCCGAGCCCAAAGAATGATGGTGAATGGAGTTAAATTCAGTTGGTGGCCGGTCACAAGTGGTGTTCCCCAGGGCTCAGTACTGGGGCCAGTTCTGTTTAATATATTTATCAGTGATCTGGAGAAGGGGATCAAGTGCATCCTCAGTAAGTTTGCAAACACCAAGTTGAATGGGAATGTTGATCTTCTTGAGGGTAGGAAGGCTCTACAGAGGGATCTGGACAGGCTGGATCAACGGGCTGAGACCAATTGTATGACATCCAAGAAGGCTAGATGCTGGGTCCTGCACTTGGGTCACAACAACCCCATGCAATGCTACAGGCTTGGGTAAGAGTGCCTGGAAAACTGCCTGGAGGAAAAGGACCTGGGGGTGTTGGTTGACAGCCAGTTGAATATGAGCCGGCAGCGTGCCCAGGTGGCCAAGAAGACCAATGGCATCCTGGCTTGTATCAGAAATAGTGTGGCCAGCAGTACTAGGGAAGTGATCTTACCCCTGAACTTGGCACTGCTGAGGCTGCGCCTCAAATACTGTGTTCATTTTTGGGCTTCACTACAAGAAAGACACTGAAGTGCTGGAGCACATCTAAAGAAGAACAACGAAGTTGGTGAAGAGTGTAGAGCACAAGTCTTATGAGGAGCGGCTGAGGGAACTGGGGTTGTTTAGCCTGGAGAAAAGGACCCTTGGGGGAGACCTTATTGCTCTCTACAACTACCTGAAAGGAGGTTGTAGCAAGGTGGGTGTCAGTCTCTTTTCCTAAGTAACAAGTGATAGGACAAAAGGAAATGGCCTCAAGTTGCACGAGGGGGGGTTTATGTTGGATATTAGGAAAAAATTCTTCACTAGAAGAGTTGTCAAGCACTGGAACAGGCTGCCCATGGAAGTGCTTGAGTCACCATCCCTGGAGGTATTTAGAAGATGTGTAGATGTGGCACTTAAGGACATGGTTTAGCGGTGGACTTGGCAGTGTTAGGTTTATGGTTGGATTTGATGATCTTGAAGGTCCTTTCCAACCTAAATGATTTCCTGGGATCCACAGGAGACCGTTCAGTTTTCTTTGGTCCAGAAGGCCACTGAGCTGGCTGTTACAAAACCTGGGCACAAGAAGGCTGGGCACAAATCTTTCTGATCTTTTTTTGGGGGGTTCATCACTACAGGAAAAAGATCTAGTTCAACGCATCCCAAGATCTGGTAAATGCAGATTGCTTCTCAGAAACCTAGATCACAGCAACTCTTCTGACTTCTGCATTGTACCAGTTTTGCACCTTCTGGTTTGGTGATAATGAAATACAGTCTTTCAGCCTTTCCTTTTTGCTTTCTGAGAAAACATTTCCTGTTTGTTTTCATAAGTGCTTAGAAGTGTTCAGAAGTGTTTAAATGAGGCACATGTCAGTGTACTAAATTAACATGGTAGGCATAAGGAGTGCTATTGTATTTATATCTTACAAATCACCTCCACCTCCTTATCTGCTTTTCAAAAGAATAGTCTGTCTAGAGTTATCATTTAATCAAACAGTAGCTAACAATTGATTTTTTTTTGATGGTACAGTCTTGAAAAGGATTAACTGATCAGGAAAGCAAAAGATCGTCTAATTTCAACATGGGTAAGGAGGGTTTATTAATGTCTTTGCTATGCTAAGTGTTGTTTGGTCCATTTTCTATCACTATGTTCCATGTGTAATTGTATTCTTGACTATTCTTCTCCATAAGTTTTGCTCTGCCAGCTCTTGTAACCATTGTAATAGCCTCTGTGTGCCAGTACAGGTAATGTGACAGGAGGCTGTCTGAAATATTATGTGATGGACAGAGAACAGAAAATAATTTTTCTTGGTTGTGCTTCAAAGCAACAGAATTGAGAGCCAGACTGTGAAAAAACCTCCTGTTTTCAGATCTCTGTATGGAAGATTTCCAGATAGCTGGCTACTCTGAGTAATTGTTTTCCATTTAATTAAGCTAGAAACAAGAGATCAAGAGCCAAGATGTCCACAGTCAGAGATAAAATCGTGGGACACAAAGTTCAGGTGTAATGACAGAGAGTTTTGTTTTAAAGTGTCACATCTGTAGAACAAGAGAAAACTCCCAAGGAGGAAGGTTGTGAACTCCTTTCTGTTGCCACAAAGCAGCTGAGTGAAAGTGACCTCAACAATACCAATACACAACACAATGAAATGTATAAGAAAAATCACTGTCTTTTGGAAAGTGAAAGCCTTATTTTGTTCAGAAGACAGCAGAGGCAAGCATCTTTTATCTTAACCTGTCAGTTCGAACGTGTTTTCAAGATGACATTTTTTGCTTATTTTGCAATTGGTTAAGACAGTCTGCATGACTTATTCTTTGTAAGGGAAATATTGATTTTCAGTCCAGAAGTGTTTAATCAACTCCATGTCTTCATGAATACAAGAACTTTTTTACAAGTCCCAAAAGTATTACTTCCCCAGGAATATATTTTAACAGTCCAATTTCACACTGTTGTAATTATATCCTATTTGATCTGTAAGATTAGTAATTTAGAACTAAAGAGTGACAGGAAGAAATTCTGTTTTCTCTTATTCTCTGTGCCTGTATCTTCCATCAGCTAAAGAATTTTCATAGATCATCTTTCCGATGTTCAACTGTTCAACAGTTAAGCAATTATGCTATATATATACGGAGAGTTAGGTGTGCAAGAGTGGGGTCTGTGGGAGCCACTTGTCAGCATGCAATAATAACAAGAAATCCCAGGTGAGCATAAGCCTCACTCCTTCAAAAAGCTAGGGCTCTCTATCTTTCTCCTGAAATTAGATGCTCTTTCTCAGAAATCCCTAAAGCAGGAGAGAGGCAGATCCAATTCAGTGTTGTGAAACACTCACTGCCGTATTCAGAATTGTTCTTCAGTCTTTGGAGGTGGCAGTACGGGGGGGAATTACGTGTGGGTTTTATATCGTTTCTTCTGATGAAGCTTTTGCATACTGTATGAAGTAGTTGAACGGACTTAGACTGTTCAGATCTCTCCAGTCTTTGAACTCTCAAATTGCTATATGCAAAGTGGAGACAGTTTAAGAGGACTAATTGAGAGAATTTCACTCTACCTTATTTGAGACATGGTGATAATATATTCCCTTGGGAAGTGGGTGATGTAGTTCAGGTCATCCCAAGATTTAACCCTGAGTGTCATATATCCCGGATAAGTGATTTGACCTCTAAATGTTTAATAAATGATGAGGACATTAAAAGGAAAGGCAAAAGATACAGTACTTTTTTCTTAATTTTGTAGAAGAAACCGGTTATTTTTGTCTAAGAACACCAGTCACATATGACCTCAGAAGGGAGAAAGGCAATGGTACTTCTATCATTTGGGAATTCCCTTTGAGGACATAAGCAATTCTGGGTGTAGCCCAGACATTTTATTCGCAAAATTTAGATATTTGGAAACTTTAGGCCCTTCTGGAGCAAGGAGCTGCTGAGTGAAGATTTCAGGTAGGTGACTTTTAGATTCAGTGTGTAAATCTTGGGCCCTAATCTTTTTATGAATCTAGCTTTATATTCCTGTCCTTGCTCTCATAATTCTGATTGCTAAATGAGAAAAGCCCTAAAGAGTGAGCACACCCCCTTTCTACAATTGCAGGGCGAAATCCCAAACAAATGGCAAGGCACCCATTGACTTCCGTAATGCCAGGAATTCACATGTGGTTAAAAGATAACTGGTTTTGGTTTTATTGTATGTCTTCCCCCTTTGTTCATGAGCATTGGCAGTGAACCTAACATAATGAGACTTACAGAGCTTCCCTGGACAATGTTATTAAAAAAAGAAAAGGAAGCTGTCTAATGTATCTAATAATAACTGAATGATAGCAAACTATTCACATGGTTTTCTTTGTCAGCAGGGAATGTATTTAGTGACTAAAGGGAGGGGGATTCCAATCTTATATTCCTATGAAATATGCAAAGCACTGAGCAATGAAGGATGGCAGAAAATACACATGTCCATGTCAAACAATATAAGTAACCTTTCATTAGAATAATTCTGCAATAGTTAACTACAATTCCAAGTGAATACTTGGTAAGCAATTAATGAGTTAGCATTCAGATTTCTTTTTCAGCCATTACCAATCAGTCTGTATTTACACACAAAACCCATTTTATGACAAAAACCATGAATCAGATGTTTTTGTAACCTAAGAATATTGTATTTAACCCAACTCAGCCTAAACATTTTTCCATCTTTTTGTCTTCAAAAAGATTTGTGTTGCTCGATCAGAAGAAAATGTTTGTGCCAATACTCAGTTTTGTTCTCACTCCTTCAAATATTTTGAAATTAAGTGTTGTGACTATGACTAATACTTCATGTTTTCTACTTGTTCTTTTTCAGACTATAGTGCCAGGATTTGTTATTCTTACTTGTCATTATGTCTTTTACATTACCTCCTTGTTTTGTTACTAATTAAAATGTAATTGTTATGACCAAATTGTCCCTGCCACTTACAACACAGAGTGTACAGCAAAAATTCTAGCACCTATCTGTCTCATGGGATATTTTAAACTATAGTTTTACTTCACTTTAACTGATTATAAATTAACTCAATATAGTTATTAGTTTTGTGAAATTGTTCTACATATGGCCTGCAAGTTTGTTTGGCTACGGGCACTTCTCTGCTATTAAACCCAAATTAGTTGTTGTTTTGGGCAAATGTTTGTGTAATATCCAAAGTGTTCTTCACAACAGTGTTAACAAGTAAGTAATTGATTTACAAATTACCCTAAAATCTGTCTACTTTGAGTAGTTCTCTGAGTTTATATTGCAAAATAGCACAAATGTGATCATTTATTAGAGAATGCCTTGGCTATTGAGTTGGAGTCTGTGTTGTATTCTTTTTCTCCTGCTTCCTTATTCCCTCATTTAGTACTACACTTTACAGGAGATACTTATGAAGAAGGTGTTTGAGTCTGTGCTGTCACAATGATCAAGATTTTGATGTGGATTTGGTTCCATGCACTGGTTTATTCCAATTCCCATCCTTATGCAAAAGCTATACTTGCTTAGAAAATTTGATTTAAAATATTTTTGCTCTATTATTTTCTTTTTTTTTCAGTGAACGCAACATCTGCTTACATCTTCAATAACACTAATAAATATCTTTCTGGATCCATCCTTCCACTGTTTTTAGTTGAATGTTCATCCCTCTCTAGTTTTGCTGTGTAATAGTTTTTTCATCACTGAATCATGCTTACTCGCATGCTACTTACATATAACATTTCCTTTTTCTCTGTAATTTCATATATTTCAGTTAGATGTGTTCAAATCCCCATCCACTGCAAAGCACTCCATTTTGTCTATGTGCTGGTATCTCTTGCAGACACTACTTTTGAGATCCCATGAATTGTCCTTCATCAATGTCATTTCTCTCCCTTCAGCAATGAGCAGGGCTTTCCTGAGGTCAGGAGAGGAAAAGGGTGTGCCTTTAAAGACCCTTTCTGCCTTCCTGAAAAGGTCACCTCCTGTAAGGTGATAAGAGTTTCTGGCTGTTGCTATTGTTATACAGGACAGCTCTGATTCTGAGCAGAAAAGTGTCTAGGGAAGATAGAGGATGCAATGGCCTTTGTGCTGTTTTCCCCTCGAGGCACTGCGTGCCAAAGTCTCTTCTCAGCACAGGCTGGAATCTTTTGCATGGATCCAATTATATGTAAATGTGTGGGACTCAGTTTCATAAATGGGATTCCAAACTGCTGCTAAAACCTCGCATGCTGAAATGTTAATATTTCATAATTAAGAATATTACACAGAAATTATGTTGTTATGTTATGTGTAATTTTTCCCATTCATCAAATTTTAGATTGTATTTTGCATTATTATTTGGATGCATTTAAGTGTTTTTCATCCAACTTTGTTGAATAATTACTTATCTGTCATCTGTTAACGTCTGCTTGATAGCTAAACAGCCAAGTACTGGCATCATAACTAGGGATATTTGCTAGTTTACTGCTGTTGCTTTCATATTCATTGTTTGTTCTGTAATGGCCCTTAAACATTTCCCATGAATATTTGGGCTAGAATGATTCTTTACATAATGCCTTAGAGGAAAAAAAGGTTCTTCTAATAACAATTAAAATTAGCAATGATATTAGGCTAAGAATTTAAAATCACATCTCACTCCTGTGCAAATTCCCTTTTATAATTTAAAAAAAAATCAATTTTCAACAATGTTGTATACCTCATGCATAATACACAGCTTCAGTGATTTACTTCTTGTTTTGGCACAGGCACAGTTGAATGATATAAGAGCTAATTTTGTTTTTCTGCTTTAATAGCTTGTATTGTCTGCATAATGAACCCTGTCTGAGCTTCATCAGGAGAGCTACACTGTTCATACTCTTCTGTTAGTGAAAAATTTCCTGCTTGTTCTCCAAGAAGTTTATCTTATCTGAAGTCTGAAAAAAGATGGTCATTCACACAAGTATTGCGAAGAGACAAATGTAGAGTTGGGTTTTCTTGTTAAGGTGGTTGTTACCAAGCGGATACAGGAAATAGAAGTGTGGGACAAAGTTGTGAGATCACTAATGCTATTGAAAGAAGTTCCCAGCCATGATACACATTTTGGTAAATGATGCTGTGATGTTTCCACTGGATCAGAAGAGGAACGATGTCATACTTAGAGAGGTGCTCAGAGAAGAAGAGGCTTTCTGTAGCCAGAAGTAGAATAATTTTTTTTTTTTTTTTTTTTGGTAGAGAAGAATGGCAAAGAAGTAACAAGGACTGCCAGATACATCAAGAATTTGAGTCATCTGGACTTTTGGGATGTTTGACCATTTGGAAGTGTTCCAGAAACTGAGCTCCTTTCAATTTCCTCTATGAAGAAACAGTTCAAATAAAGAAATGAAGGGCGAAGCTGGGAGAAGCTTGTGTAACCTCCACTCTCAATGTTCATCATAAAGTAAATCAGGCAAATGAGGGTAAAGCAAGACTTAATATAGGTAAAGGAATACCAAAGATCCTAGAGCAAAGAACGAATGCAGTTAAGAGTAGATTACAGCTGAAAGGCAACAGAGCCACTGGAAGGCAGCAGAGGTAGGGAAAAGATCCTTTTGAGGAAGAGGCACTAAGCAGTGAGGAATGATGCAAGTGCTCGTATATTAATGCAGGCCAACATACATTGTTGATTTGTTTTTATGTTTCTGGAAGGGAGCCTAGTAAGCCTTTGTTTGCCAGTTATCTTAAGCTATGTAAGACTTATCATAAATGTTTATGATAAATCATTACAGGTAAAGCAGATAAGGTTTAGCTTAAAAATAAATATCTTTTACATAGAAAGTCTTTGTAAGATTAGTAAGTGGATCAAGGTGTAGGAAAATTACTTTTGTGTAATAAGAAATGTGTAAGTGCGTGTCTCTACCTGCATGGATTCAAAATGAGTGTTTAGATCCTAAATTTACAGCGAAATATAGTACCAGAAAATAAACAAACTCAACGCTGAACACACGTGCTTTGCTTCAAGCATTTGTGTTTTCATAAAACGCAGAGGTTTGTCAGCTGTGTTATGTAGGTAGAAAAACAATTTAAAACTCTCAGTGTAGTCATTGTACTCTTATAGATGGAATTCCTAGAAGCTAAATTGCAATGAATACCAGCTGGAAATCAGAGGATGAAAGAAGAGAAAGTGCTCTCTGGAGATTCACGTATGACACAGACACTCAAATAGGGTTTACAAAAGGTAAGGCCATCTTTAGTGCTGAGGTAAAGCTAAGCTTCTACCCTTTTTGAAAAATGTCAAGAGAATTGATATAGATTAAGTGATGCCGTACAGTGTTTAGGCATTTTCTGTAAATCCCTAACAACTGTATCTATCTGACTAAGCAGATTCCAGCTATGAGATTTGGGAAAACAAAACAACGTAAAGAGAAAGGAAGATTGGCTGATAATATCCTTGTTGTTCCCACACTTCTGATTAGAGTCATTCATGGGTCTCCATCCCAAGCACTCTGTGAGAACAAACACCGATCAGATGCACTTTGGAGAATTTTTGCAGGCACTGAGAGTGATGATATTGCTTTCTGCAGAGACATCTTGATGAGGCCTCTGTCAGAGAGTAGATGAAATACACTGGGTCTAAGTTCCGGCGTGACAAATCCAATACTCTAAGCTTGCATCCTTCTTACTATCAGTAGGTAGTTTTTTCTGTTTATAATAGCACTGTTTATAATATAGGTTCTGAGGGTATGTAGCAAAGATGGAGCAGTTCAAGTCAAGAGGACAAAGACTTGTTCCTTTACTTTTATTCAAGCAAAACCTGGATGAGCCAGGGAGATTTTTCTTGCATGGATACTATCTGAAAAGTACTTTGTGTATTAAGCTGAAGTTATAAAAACAACAAACAACAATAGGGTACAAATAGATAATGCAATTCAGTAATATTAAGTTTATAAGATCTCTTCCTTTAGAGTTTGCATATTTCTTAGCCTGGTGAGGAATAGAAATATCAGAGAACCTCAATTACTCAGATGACCTGGACAATCTAAACAAACACCGCTTCTAAAGAAACATTTGGCCTGAAGAAATAAGTGGGTTTTGCTTACTCAGCACTCAGAGCACCATACCTCAGCGCCCATCTATGGAAGAATTGAAACTGCAGCTATACCTACCTGAATTTTGAGATTGGAGGAATATGGTTTTTCATGTGCCCTCCTCAACTTTAGAAATAGATCCTGGTTTATTTTCTTTCTCAGGGCATGCTGGAAGGCCTCTCTTCTCCTTTACTCCTTTTCAGGAGTTGAAGGAAGGGATGGAAAGCAGGAATGAAGTATGAGTTAGTGATTCTGTGATGATTACTGGGCATGGGATGAAGGGAATCATAGAATCACAAAATCATAAAATACCAGGTTGGGAGGGACTTCAAGGATTATCTGGTCCAACCTTTCTTGGCAAAAGCATGGTCTAGACGAGATGGCCCAGCACCTTGTCCAGCTGAATCTTAAAAGTGTCCAATGTTGGGGAATCCATCACTTCCCTGGGGAGATTATTCCAATGGCTGATTGTTCTCATTGTGAAAAAATTTCCTCTTGTGTCCAATGGGAATCTCCCCAGGAGTAACTTGTAACCATTACCCCTTGTCTTTTCCATGTGACTCCTTGTAAAAAGGGAGTCTCCATCTTCCTTGTAGTCACCCTTTAAAAAGGGAACATGATGAAAAGGTGTCCACTAAGCCTTCCCTTCTCAAGGCTGAACAAGCCCAATTCTCTCAGCCTTTCCTCATATGGCAGGCTTCCCAGTCCCTTGATCATCTTTGTGGCCCTTCTTGGGACCCTCTCCAGCCTGTCCACATCTTCTTTGTATAGCAGGAGCTAAAATTAAACACAGTATTCCAGGTGTGGCCTGACAAGCACTGAGTGGGGTAGTGACTCTTTGTCTCTGCTGGTGATGCCCTTGTTGATGTAACCCAGCATCCTGTTGGCTTTCTTTGATGCTGCAAAGAAATGTTAAAGAATAAGTTGCTTTGGATATCTAAAGTGATAGACTGGGTTCATATTAATTTCTATAAATAAGAACAGAAGATATACAGTGAAATAAATATTTGAAAAGAAATTATACTACTTTGATGATAATTTGACTAACGTTTCAGTGAAGTTATGGCAGATGATACTGCCTCACCCTGAATTGCAGTGTGGAAATGTTTTCAATGTAGAAACTCAAAAGCAAAAGGAATCTCTTTTCCCAGATCTTTCTGACATTACACGGAAACCATACACTTTTCTCTGCTTTAGCAAAATAGAGCTTGTCCTTTATATTGTGTGAACCTTTGATATATGTTAGCTAGAGAAAGTACAGCAACTAAAACATGAGCATGGCAGCCTGTGGTAATAAAGTCATGTTATCTTTGGGTGATGTGGAAGAGAAGTGGTGCAATTGGCACTCGGGGGCTTCAGTTTAGTATTTACTATGTCTTAGTTGCATGCAAAGGCAGTAGGTCATAAAGCAAGCTGCCACTCTTTTGATAGAAAGAGAATTAAGTTGTAATATTATACACAGAGCTACTTGTCTGTCCAGGTTTGCAAAAACCAAATATTCTGTAGTATTTGCTGAATATATATTTTGGATATAATCTATTCCTCTTCATAATTGC
Source organism: Strix uralensis (assembly GCF_047716275.1). Lineage (NCBI taxonomy): Eukaryota > Metazoa > Chordata > Aves > Strigiformes > Strigidae > Strix > Strix uralensis. Next base: position 134,094,765 of record NC_133972.1, on the reverse strand, counting down.
ATCACTGTCACACCTCTCGGTATGACTTAAGAAGTAAGTGTGCTTGTGATGTACAAATCCCCAGTAAACAGTCTCAGAAAACATTCCTATTCACTTAATGAAGACATAAATGAACCATATGAACAGCCAAGAAAAAAACCCATATGTCAAGTATTGTATTAGAAATTCTATTTCCTTCTGGAAGTTCAATGTAAGGAATGCAATATATATAGGACCACCTTCAAATGGCTTAATCTCCAGTTAAATTTTTGAGTAGTAGTGCTCTCTATTAACAGGATGACTCTGAAGGCCTAGGGTTGGCCAATAGAGGACAATAGAACCAGGGATTTAGGTAAAATTTAGGTCAGATGAATGTATCTATAAAGCACATTTCAGAAAATGTTCTAAAGAGTAAATGCAGTTGTAGCACAAGCTACAGCTCAGCAGATTACACACCCTGTGCTTCACTATGAGAAAGTCATCTAAGAACAAATGTTTTTGTTCAAAGGAGAAACTAAATGAATGGGAAATATAGATATATTCTCAGGCTTTGGGGAAGCCCATTTTTGAGCCTTCCAAAGTGTTGTGTTTTTTTTTTTTTAAAAAAGATCAAAATGCTGGTTTAAGATTTTGGGCTAAGACTTTTTGATTAACTTATTAAAATAAAAAAATAATAATTAGAAGTGGTGGTTAAAAACATGATGTCAAATGTTTTGTTTAAAACCTATCATAGCAAAATATTCAATGCTTTCAAAATGACGAATTTCATTAAAAAGGGAAAATGTGAAACTAAGATATTGTGACCTTTTTATTCTCCCCAGTCAGTACCTGTGTCTGACTGAATTTATTAGCTGATTTTATCCAAAGTTCCCTAGTTCCAGTCCCCTCAGAGTTCATTTACTTTACACAAAAGCTTATTTGCCCAGATCTGATGCCAGACTTAAATCTCACCTCTTTTGTAACTACTCCTTGGAAACAAACCAAATTTCTAAAGCTTACAAGATTCAGAGAAGGCTGTTTGGTGAAAGACTGTATTCTCAAGACCTGTATTTTTTATTTTGCAGAGAAAAATTGTTAATGTGATGCCTAGTCAGTGGTGTACAGATGGTGATAGTCAGTGGGTACAGTTAATATGTTGTAATAATGTAATATTTCATATCCTGACCTTTGAAAATTGATGTCATATATATCCTGCACATAGTAAATGTAACTGTTTCACAAAGGTTGGAGAGTTCCTGAAACATTTTGTTCAGTATCAATGTGTGTTTTGCACTAGAGAAAAGAAGAGAGAGATTTTATGAACAGGATGAGGTTCTCCAGAGAGACTAATTACTTTTTGGCTTTGGTAGTCAAGATATAATGTACGAAAGGGGGCTACTTTTTTTTTCCATTTCAGAAAATCAGAAGCATGTCTCTCCAAAGTGTTTTCAACCTGAGATTCAAAAAACCAAGCCAGATTTTACAACAAGATTTTACAGACCGTAATAAGCCTAGGTGTATTTTTCCTGCAGTGTTACAAAGTTCTGGTTTGATTTAATTGAATGTGCAACATTTGTGATTATTATAATGATTATCCCTTTACTGGTATGGCATCAAGTATGCACACTGTGCTTTACATATGCAACAAGGACGCTGCCTGTTACCTATAACCCAGTCCAGAGCGGTCCAGTATAGAAAGCAGAATCTGCTCCTGTGTTAGGGAGGTCTTGGCTTGGTTTCCCTGTACATACCTGGGCATTTCCATGCACCTGATACATGCAAGTGAAAGCAGGTGATCTTACTGCCGTTCCTTCCTTGGGATTCCCGAAAACAGAGAGGAGGCAAAACAAAACAGTGCTACAGAAATGTTTTCAGGGATATGTTCAGGCAGTGCACCCTGAGGATGCCTTTGAGTCTCCTCCTCCTCTGGATTACATAAGCTATTTAGGCTGTATGTGCAGAACTACAGAATATATTACATTTGGTTATTAGAAAAAGTCTTCTACCATCTTTTTCAGACTGATAAAATAACATTTGATTCTAAATGAACTGAAAGTGAGTTAGTGGCAGAGGTACTACACTGAAATGTTTCTGCAGCAATCTTCACAGAAGAGAAATAATAATTAGACACCTTTCAAAAACTAGGATCCAAGTTCCAGAGCTACATCATTTAAAAGCTGTACCTCCTGAAGCCCGCTATGAAGTACTTTTATAATACAGAGGCTGAATGGTAGATGAACTAAGCACTGACAGTCTAAAGTAAATGAAAATAATTGAAGGAAGCAGTATACAGTACAATTTATAGAAAGTCAGGATGAAAATAGGTGAGGATTCAATGTATACACTAAATTATAGACATTGGTGACTATTTAACATCTTGTGTCTGTCATGTATTTGTTTTATTTACTGTGAAAACTAGAAAGGCAAATGATCATAAAATATTTAAGAGCCAGTGTAAATGGAAAAAATGTTTTCCCAAGATAATGGACTCCTCCAGCTATTAGGCAATGAAGCAAAGTAGAAACATTTATTTTCCAGGCAGAAGGCATTGCTTCTGAGATAAATTTCTATGATAACGAACATAAAGCAAGCATATGATATAATTAATCCAAAGGTATCTGCTTTTATACAGTGAGCATGGAATGAGTAGCGACGGTTGTTCCTTGTGGCCTGATTCTCCACTGCCTGGCTGGCCTGCTCAAGTCCTGATTCTCACGCTGGGCCTGCCGGGGCTCAGCGTGTTCCACAGAGGTAGCCATCTCCAGCAGCCTACGGGCTCCCGGAGAATGATTCTGGCTGAAAGCGTGCGTTTCCTTTCTAACAGAAGTGATGTTTGTTGTGGGGGGTAGGGAGCAGGCTTGACAGACTGCTTTTTACTGCACAAATGTCCTTTATTTGTTTCCTATGAATGAAAACCTTTGCAATGGAAGAAACATCTAACCCTCTTTTCCAATGATTTTTATGAGTGACATTGCTTTTTCCCCTCATTTACTTTTTATGCAACAGCTGCCCACCTGCCTGTTTGCCTCAGAATGGCACTTCCCCCAAACCTTCCAAACACTACTGCAGGCAAGTTTTTAAACCCCCTCTTCGTTCACCTCTTGTGCTTTACTCTGGGCGGTTAGCATGTTGTTTTCCTGCTGATTTCTCACAGCTTGGGTCTCAACATCTTGTAGTCCCAGATTTAATGTATTTTCGATGGTGCAGACCATTTGAAAATCTCCCTGACTTCCCTACCTTTCTCAGCACTTCTCTCTTTTTTCTTTCATTCCTATCATTCCTATTTTAATGTTAACTATCATATTTAAATGTCATCTCTGGCTTGTTGTTTGGGTTTTTTTAAAATGTCTGAACATGTATTTCTAATTCCCTTCCATTCTTTCAGGGAAACAGTCACTAACCTAAAAATATAACTTGGTAAAAATCTTTTTAATTACTGTATAAAACACTTCATTGGGATATTGTCACTAGAAAGTATTTGAAGTCAAATAAAGTAAATACAACCTGGTGATACTTGTAAAATTATGCAGGATAAACTTTAGGAACTCAGAATTAAGTAAAAGTCTGTCACCCTGGGCACTAGCTCCTTTGCTTGGGCAGATCAGGCTGAACTTGTCACAACTTCCCTTTATGATTTGAAGTACATGTGATTGATGCTTGGACTGTTTGATCTTAAAATGTCACTGAGGCTATTTGTGCCGGGTCATATCACTTCAAACAAAGTATTTTGAAATCTTTGTCCTCCTTTCTTCTTACCTGATAGGTGGATAGCTCTGCTATTGCTTATTGTAAAACCAGCAAACACCACTTTTTCTTTTACCTTAAATCACCGCTTTCCTAAATTGATACTTTGAAAAATTGACATCTGGATATGTATATAATAATAGTAGTAATAAACACTGCTAGACTGCCCAAAAGTGTCTTTAACACAACATTTTCATTACCATTGCGCTGTCTTATGGCCACAGTTAGTAAATATAGGCACAGCTGGGGCCTCTTACTACATCTCTGTTCTACTTCCATATTTCATAGCCATCATTCTAAATATGTTAAAACATTTCATGACAATAATAGGACTCTGGCATTAGCTTATGCAACTTTAGGAGTCAATTTTCCAGTACTTTGTAGCCAGATTTGTTTATCTATCTGACTCAAACTTATTTGCAACGTGAAGATTTGTAAGTATTCATATGGCAGGTGAGGGTACCTGACCTGGCTCTGCTTGCCCTAGGGCCGGAGCTGGAGTTACTGGGTAGCAATGCTGTAGAAAGAGCTGGGGTAGCTGCACACAAGCCAGGTCAAGATGTGAAGTGTGTGGTAATTCTAGTGAGGCTGGTCTATACTTTTTACAGACACTGGATGAGAAATCTGTACAACACAACTATTCATAGCACGGGTTTACCATCTCAGGTCTCCATGAATTTGGGGAGACAGTACTGTTAGGTGAATTGCATTTGGTGCAGGCATCAAGATATTGAGGGACGTAAAACCAAGAGAAAAATATTCCTATGTAGCTGAAGGCAATAAAAAGAGTTTGGGAAGAGACAAACATTCTGGGAAACTAATGGAGTCTGATAAAAGTCATGTTGCAATGGTAAAGTGCCTGCTATACTTTCCTTAAAAATCAGGTATTTATATGTGATTGTTCAATTAGGACTTTTTATTTAAATTTGAACCTATGTTTGGAGTACTTTTGCCTCCCTTCATGCAAGACTCATCCCTTTTAAACACAGAAAGGTATCATCTCAGCCCTAGGAGAAAGAAACTTTTTCAAGTATAAATTAGTGATTTGGCTGAAAATCAGAAATGTAAGTAAACAAATATTTGGCAAGATTATGATTACTATCTGTAAAACTGAGAACTCAGTGAATTGAAGATCATTATACAAGGGGAAAGAAATGGTCTCCATATGCATTTTATCTTCATTTAAGAAAATGAAATCTAAACTACACTTGAGGCCAGTGGAGGTGAACCTTGGAAATCTGAATTCATTTAAAGGAAGCTCAGGAAAACAAATGTGGACTGCTGTAATCGCCTTTACCTGTTGTTTCATATTTCCCCCCTATTTAGATAGAAAATATGGAAAAATTCACATCAATTCAGCTCTTGCAGGCATATTATTTTAATGGCACTCACTGACTATATTTCAAAAGCTGTGCAGGCTGGTAATATCTACACAAGGGAGAACAAAAGTTTAAAACAGTAATTATAGTGAGAGGCTAGAGCTTCCATTCCTGAGGGGCACATGGGATAGCCAGCGAAGGCCCCCCCAGATAACTGAAGAAAGACTGCTCTGCAGTTCCTCATGATTACATGTCTTTTGTTTTGTATTACTGTGGTTATGATTATTATTTCTACGGTGCCCAGGAGGCCTAAGCAAGGATGAAAATCCTATTCTGTACCTCCAAATGGATATTTGGAAAGACAGCTCTGGTTCCAGAGAACTTGCTGAAAGGAGATTGTGTTTGAAAGATGAGCAAGGTTGTTTTCAATACTGGTGGGTGAGAGTACTCAAATATGCCCTCACAAATACACTGTTATTCAACTCAAGCAGGTGTTTTCCAGGCAAATAAAGAAACATGTATATTCACATCAGTATAGGGAGCCATGGTCTAGCTCCTGCTTCTGAAAATTTGGCTCTATGTACATGGAAGTGGAAAACAACAGCTGTGAAGGAGGGAATTTGGAGTACAAATGAACACCAGACCCAGCTGTAGATTTGCATTCTTTGACATCTGGTGCTGAGTAGACACTGGGGAATTCTGTGACAACATGAGATTTTATGCATCTGTCAGCTAAATCTAGCATTTCTCTTTGGGATGTTTGCATGGATGAGGTTGATCTCAGAGAGCTGTTTTAAGCCAGAACAAAATAAAGGAAGAGGATTGTATCTGATTCAGACTCTCAGTTTGTATACAGAGCTGGCAGGTTGCATGGAGCTTGCCTTGGATTGGGATCGCACATCTGTTCTGCAAGAGTTTGCAAGATAGTTTGCACAAAACACCAACATGTTTGATTTCAGAAGTTCTGTGACTTAGGGCTCCACTAAAGCCTTTTGGTGCGTAATGAAAAAGGTTAAGAGTGTGTGTCCACGTGTGAGTGTGTATGTGGGGAATTGAGTTAAAGGAGAGAGACCAATACAGTTTAAAAAAGGGATTTTCAACACTTCTCTGAAGATTACTGGAATATCACAATAAACCCAGATACTCAAGGAAAGGAAGGGTTGTGACCATATGACACAGTCCTTTGAACTAAAGTAATTCTGCCTTTACCTTTGTAATTTTACCTCATTCTTGTACAGCTGATTTTTTCTGAGATGAGAAAAAACTTTGTGCCTTCTGCCAAGCCAGTTTATATCACCATGGTTCATATGCAAACAAAAGAACAAGAGTTTGAGCACCAAAGACATTACACATCATTACCCATGGTAAATCCTCACGTGCTCTCTTTAGGATTATCCCTATATATTGTTGGACACTAGACATTGAAAAACATCATTGCAAAATGAAATCAGATCACTAATTCATTGAATTTTGCTTTAATCTGTACTGCACAGTAACAATGTCATTCTTAAGAAGGGAGCTACTTAATTTGATTTTAACTGGATTCTTCTTTATATGCCACCAGGATAAACACAGACTTCACATGAAAACATTTAACCTCTCTTCCTCATAACCCTAGATTATCAAGGGTGGGTGTAGACTGAGGCCGGATAGACATGCTGTGAAGTCTGTGACTGCAACCTTTCCACCTCAGACATCTGAGAGCACACACTGTGCAGCAGACAGTGCTAACGAAGACTGCTTTTCCCCGATGAACTCATGCTTCACAGTACCTGCTATGGTGTATTGCATAATGTGGGATGATGTGAAAATGACTGGCAGTGCAGAAGATGAAATAAACCTTCCTCCTTCCTTCCTCATCTTCCTCTCAGGTAGTCTGCTTGAATTGCTTTTGTTTTGGGATGATCCTTGTTCCAAGCGATTCCTGCACCAAAAGGAATGCAAAAAGCTTTTTATAGCTGCTGGTCATAGACCATGTATGTGGACTCCTCAGATATCCATCAACAGGACCATTTTTATGGTGTTGCCTAATCCCCATTATCTGCACACACTAATCAAGTTTGAGTCATTTTCAGATACAGTAATTTAACAAGGTATTGTGTTAGATTTTTTTTTTTTTAAATGAAAAGTGCTATCATATTTTTGCTAGGGATATTTGAAGAAATACCCTGAACTGCTTTGGCTATCAGCTGTCTCTTTGCAAAATAATCTTTGTGCTACACATGTGGTGGCAAATGCTTCTGTAATACAGCCCCTGAGTCCTTTAATTATGGCTTATTACCCCATGAAGGATAAAAAGCAACTAAAGCTCTTAAATATACCCTATTAATGACAGCTATAAATGTACATATTACTTTAGCAGTGCTGTAATGGAGTCTGGTATGCTGAATAAAGGTCCACAATTTTCTAAAAATACACTCCTATAACTTTGAGAGGCACAAGTGGAAGTTTACCATGAGAAAATAGGCTTGGTTGACAACTTGTGGCTGACAAATGGTAAAACCCAATTTCTGAAAAATTCTCTCTTGGTTATAAATCAGGCAAGAGAGAAACTTTGCTCCTTTGACATGACTGACAAGTTTTTGCCCTGGATATAGATGCAGCTTCTTAAAGACAGAATGTATTTACAGCCTATAAGATACTTGCTATTTTTAATAATGCCTCTCAACAAGCAAATAATAGAAATTTTTATTTATATTAGAAAGTGTTGGTATATCTGTGTGTTGTGTGTGTGTGTCCATGCATATGAATGTAGTCCTTGCACATAATAAGCAACCTGTGTGTGGCCACGATAAGTGGTATTCTAGTCATGCAATTAATTAAGTCCAGGCTCACCCTAACACGCAAGCTCCAGCATGTGCACCCATCAACATTTCTATAACTGGAGCACTAGATTACAACCCTGACACACCTAAGCAAGGGACTGACATTAACCTCATGCTAGATTTAAATCATTCCAGGCAGTCTGTTTTGAATTTCCAAATGTGCTGTACTGTTCTAATGAGTTAATTCATTTGGTATCCATTTCCTCCTGTCAGCTGCTTTTGGAAAATAAATTGTGCATTGTTATCTTAGCCTTGTCCATTCTCTTAATGGTTTAGAAAATTCAGCTGAAGATTATCTGGAGTTTTTCATGGCAGAGGTTGACCTGTGGCAATGGGGCAATGATCAATCACATCTTGAAGGAGTCACAAACTGCAAAATACTTTTTATCTTCTGTCTGCAGCACAGTATTTAAAAAATGTTTTCCACCATTCATGCAGAGAGGTAAAAACAAAAGTGTAATCTCAAGAACTTTATAAAAAAAGTCCATTTCAGTGCATAAATGTCATCCACCCAGCGAAGGTGGATATACCATTATATGACAAATTTGGCATTTACCAGCAGCACATGGGAAGTCTCTATTTCCTTCTTGTTTGGTTGTAGCTATTAAATTCACAAAACCATGATGATTTGTGTGTGCTTTCACAGTGCTGATGTTAGGCTAGGTGTGGAGTGGGGACGGATATAGTGCTTCCAGCCCACAGCGTCTGCCAGTGCCAGACTCACAAAAAAGAGTTGTCCAGAAGGAGCCTGGGGTTACCCTGAACGCTGCTGTTGCTCTGCTCCACAGCACAGACTTTGCCTGCAATTTGTCAAGACCTGTCCCCTGCTTCCCAATACAATGTTAAAGATGGCAGTACCTGTATCCTCTAATTCACTCTGGTGAGAGGCACTACTGTTAACTGCCTGAGTTTAGAAAACAAAGCTATCTAGGTTGCCTGTGATTCCTGCTTAAGAGCTGGCAAAACTCCCACAAGAGACAGCTCCTGCCTATTAATCTATTAATTGGCAGCAGTAGCTTTCCGTGCTCTTTCTGATCCCTCCACCACTTCAAGAAACTCCCGTTTTTTCTTTACACATCTTCCTCAGTTTCCTAGCAGGCATTTAAAATTTGGCATCCTGTGATTATTCCAAGCAACTAATTTTTAGAAATGCCTAGACATCTTTGATCCTTGGTTGTGTTGCCCGTGTCAGCTTTTTGCACTGCGCTGTGTGCTAACCCCACTGCGGCACACAGTATAGCGTTACTCGTGCCCATGCTCTCCCTTCTCTCCAACCACAATTAGATCATCTCAAAATATCTGTACTGTTCAGAGGCTCTAGATCTGATGTGAAGGTTCATAGATTAATTTAGCACAACCAGTTTACCTTGGGATTTAAACAAGCTGCTAATTTAACAGCCCTGAATCTTTCTTGCTGTCCCTGTGCTGAAGTCCTATGCTTCCCATAGGATCTGTGGGAATAAAGAGTATATAAAAAGAAAAGGAAGCATGAAATTCTTAGCCTTTTAGCCCTTCATTTCCCTGTGACTTTCAGACAGTTCTCACTTGCACGCTGGAGAGACTCAGAGGTATTTTTTTATGAGAAACAGATTGAATGCGCAGGTTTTCATTGATCTCAGTGCAAATGAAGTTCACCTCTCTGAAGAAATCCCCGAAGAGTCTAATGCATGGTGCCAGGCATAGTCAGGACCTTGTACTTGAGTCTGTTTTCTCCTGCGCTTCCATTCTCCTCAGCAGGTGGTGGAAAGACCTCTTTATTTTCCCTTATTATGTTTTTAAGGGTTGCAAATGATTTTGACCATTCTAGCCCTACTTTAACTTAAGGTACCGAAGTGGAGCCCTGAGATGCCCTTTAATCCTGAACTGAGAGCTGAGTGGGAGCAGAAGCTGCTTACACAATAGTGGGGAAATCCGTTCTCCAAGAAGGAATTCTCGACAGCAGCACGTGGCATTGCCCAAACACAGTCCTCACCAGCACTGCAGTAATGCACAAATCTGGGCTGGGCCAAACAACTTGCACTCGGTGCTCATCTGAATTTCCATTCTTCCAGAATGTTTCACAGTGAGTGTAAAAAACCCCTCCCTTGGAAATGCTGGTGATTCTTGGAAGGCCCCACGTGCCTTGGGTGGGCTGCATGTGCCTGGCTTTTTGTTGGTGTCTGTGGGTAGCTCATATTTTCCTTGGTGTTGAAGAGCTGCAGCTGCACATCTGTAAGAGACTCCAGGGAGAAATGGACCACAGTTTGATTATGATAAACAGCCTCTCAGATCCAAGATTTGTGAAAGCAAATGCTGTCAATGCTTTTACTTAAATTCTATCCTTATTTTTAAAACTTAGTTCAATTTTAACAGCAACAAAAAATGTCCTATATTCTCTGTAACATAAGTTGGTGCAGTCCCACTGAAGTCTGTGCAATTGCGTTAAATATTCTGGCAGAGAATTTGGCCCATGAAGGGAAAAGAAGCCTTGATAATGCTGTGTTCTCAACATGAACATTCATTTTCCTTATTGCTTGTACCAAGAGATCATTTTCTCTAGTCAGAACTCCAACTGCAATTTTTACTATCAAGAATATTGCTTTTAAATAGAAAAATAAAAAGTAAACTATGATAATTTTCAATAACTATACTACTATAGCCTTAATTTTCAAGGAAAAATATTACCAAATTCAATTTCAGATAGGGTTCTATTATGTGCAAACCACTGTTGATATAATAACTTCTATTTTAGGTTGATAGCAAAGAGGAGAACAATGTGACCCATTTAAAAACTGGCTCACAGAAAAATATTAGCAAGTCATTTATCATTTCTATTTAATTTTGGTGATAAGCACCATTTGATAGAAACATTTCTTTGTTACAAAACTAACAGTAGCATAGGACATATTTGACCATAACAGATGCACTTTGCAATGGTACTGAGAAAAGGACTTCCTGTTTATTGCCAATTATTTGGAAAAGAAATAAAAAAAGCAAAACATTCACCTTTGAATTCTTCAGTAGATGGAGCCTGCATCTTTGGAAATCTCAGATGAATGGGCAAATCATATTCACACAACTGGAGTGCTGCAATGGCTGAATACAAGCTCTTTGGGAAGGACAGGATGGGATGGTGAGGAGGGGCAATTGCCCTGTATTTGAGAGAGAAGTAGGGACGCATGGAGCTCTGCCATGAGCCAGCTGAGAGCTTATGGGTCTGGGCTGGCTGGCAGACTCACATTGGTGTGGGTGTCTGCCACAGACCGCCTGGTCAGGTAGAAGCAGCAGATCAGTCCTCCTTCAAATAACCAGAAGAAATCTCATGTTCACTAGCCCAGAAGTCATTAACAACCCTGATATCTGTTGGAGGAACAGCGCAGCAGGGCAAAAGCAATCCAGGAAGTTTCTGGAGTGCATTGATGACAACTTCCTGATACAGGTGATTGAGAAGATGAAGAGGGGAGATGCTCTGCAGGACCTGATTTTTACAAACAAAGAAGGACTGGTTGGGAATGTGAAGGTCAGGAGCATCCCTGGTCACCATGACCATGGGATTGTGGAGCTCAGGATCTGGAGAGAAGATAAATAGTAGGACATCAGAGGAGAAAACATTGGCTTGTTCAGGGACCTGCTTGGAAGAATCACATGCGACACCATCTTGAAGAAGAGAGGAGGAGTCCAGGAGAGCTGACTGATTTTCAAGGAACACCTCTTCCAGACTCAAGAGTGGTCCATCCCCATGTGCAGGAAGTGAAACAAAGGTGGAAGGAGGCCTGCATGGATGAACAAAAAGCTCTTGACAAAACTCAAAGATAAAAAAGAAACATTCAAGAGGTGGAAGTAAAGTTAGGTGATATGGGAAGAATATAGAGACATTGCCCAAGCATGCAGGGATCAGGTTAGGAAAGTCAAAGCCCACCTGGAGTTGAATTTGGCGAGGGAAGTGAAAAGCAGTAAGAGAGGTTTCTACAGGTCCATCGGCAGCATAAGGAAGACTAGGGAAAATGTGGCCCACTGTTGAATGTGGCAGGGAACTGGTGACAGAGGACACAGAAAAGGCCAATGTATTCAGTGCTCTTTTCTCATTGGTCTTTACTGGTAATACCAACCTTCAGGAATTTCAGGTCCCTGAGATGCATGGAAACATCTGGAGCAAGGAAGAATTACCATTGTTGGAGGAGGACCAGGTTAGGGAACACTTAAACAACTTGGATGCACACAAGTCCATGGGACCTGATGGCAACCACAAGTGCTGATATTGCTAGCCAATGTCACTGTGAGGCCACTCAGGATAATCTTTAAAAGGTCATGGCAATCAGGGGAGGTTGCTGAGGACTGGAAGAAAGCAAATGTCACTTCTTCATGAAGGAGCCACAGGCCGGTCAGCCTCACCTCATTCCCTGGGGAACAAATAATCTTGGATACCATTTGCAAACACATGAATTACAAGAGGTGATTAGGAGTAGTCAGCATAGGTCTAGGAAGGGAAAGTAATTCTTGACCAACCTGGTAGCCTTCTATGACAAAGTGACTAGCCTGGTGCATGAGGGGAGAGCAGTGCATGTTGTTTATCTTGGTTTTAGCAAGGTTTTTGACATCGTCTGCCGCAACATCCTCACTGGCAAATTGATGAAGTACAGACTAGGTAAGAGGACAGTGAGTTGAACTGAAAATTGGCTGAACTGCTGGGCTGAAACAACTGTGACCAGCAACACAAAGTCCATCTGGAGGCCACTCACCAGAGGTGTACACTGGGAGTCAATACTGGGGCCATCATAAACATCTTCCTAACATAGTTTAAGATCTTTCTAAGTTACTTGGACAGTGGGACAGAGTGCACCCTCAGCAGGTTTGCAGATGATACAAAACTGGGAGAAGTGGCTGCTTCACCAAATGTTTGTGGCTGGAGAAACGGCCTGACAGGAACTTCATGAAGTTCAAAAAAGGCAAATGCCAAGTCCTGCCACTGGAAAGGAACAACTTCAGGTATCAGTAGAAACTGTGGACTCAACCAGCTGGAAAGCAGCTTTAGTAAAAAGGACCTGAGGGTTCTTCACCAAGTTGAATGCGGGCCAGAAATGTACCCATGCAAGAAAGAAGGTCAACAGCCTCCTGGGCTGCACTAGGAGGAGTGTTGCCAGCAGGTCGGCCGAGGGAGGTGATCCTGCCCCTCTACTCAGTGCTGGTGAGGCCACACCTGGAGTGCTGTGTCCTGTTCTGGGCTGTCCAGTAAAAGAGAGATGTAGAGCTACTGGAGACAGTCCAGCACAGGGCCGTGAAGCTGGTTAAGAGTCTGGAGCATCTCTCCTAAAAGGAAAGGCTGAGAGAGCTGGGACTATTGACCCAGGACAAGAGAAGGCTCAGGGAGATCTCATCAATGTGAATAAATACCTGATGGAGGTGAGTAAAGAGGATGGAGCCAGGCTCTTCTCAGTGGTGTCCAGTGACAGGACAAGAGGCAATGGGAACAAATGAAATACAGGAAATTCCACTTAAACATAAGAAGAAAATATTTTTTACTCTGGGGTGGTTAAACACTGGCACAGGTTGCCCGGAGAGGTGGTGTAGTCTCCATCTTTGGAGATATTCAAAACCCAATGGGACACAGCCTTGAGCAATCTGCTTTAGCTGACCCTGCTTTGAGCAGGAGGTTTGGACTAGATGATCTCTAGAGGTGCCCTCCAACCTCAGCCATTCTGTGAAATCATTGCTCATATAATTAATCAAACAGTGCTGTCTCTGTAGGAAGCTCCATGTTTATTGTGGTTTGAGCTCAGAGGGAAACTGAGTACCACACAGCCTCTCACTCCCCCTTCCCCCCAGCGCTGAGAAGGGGAGAATAAAGCAAAGGCAACACTCACTCTCCTCTTCCCCCCCAGCGCTGGGCAGAAGGAAAGCAAAAGGGCCAGGAAATTGAGATAAGGACAATAAGGGATGACCTCATCCATTAAGGCACAGGCAAAAGACAGGCTTGTTAGGGGAAGAAAAAAAGAACATAAAATTTAATACAGACACTAACAACAACACGTAACAGAGTAGGACTGTGAGAATCATTACTGCATATTGAAAACACCTTCCCCCATCCCTCCTTTCTTCCCAGGGTCAGCTTTGCTCCCGACATCTCTACTGCCTCCCCCTCAGCGGCACAGGGGGCAGGGAATGGGGGGTGCAGTCAGTCCCGCCACTTCTTTCACCTCAGGGTGGGGAGGGAACTTCTGGCATTCCTCCCCTGTTCCAGAGCGGTCCCCCTCTCACAGGAGACAGTCCTCCACAAACCAGCTCCAACATGAGTCACTCCCACGGGCGTGTGGGTCACCCCTGCCTGTCGCAGTCCTCCCAGCGCTGAACTACAACTGTGGGGCCTTCTTGCCATGGGGTCCCAGCCTCCTTTGGGCGCAGTCACCTGGGTTGGCGTGGGGCCCCCCACGTGCCGCAAATCGATATCTGCTGCACCAGTGACCTCCGTGGGTGCCGGAGGGGTGGGCCTGACTCCTCACCACGGGATACAGGGGAGTCTCTGCTCCCACGCACCTCCCCCCCTTCTCCTCCTCTCTTCCACTGACCTTGGTGTTTGCATAGGAGTTCTCCTTGCAACTCCTCCTCACAACTCCCATTCCTCCTCCTAGATTCCCCTTCTTAAATACGTTATTGCAGAGGCACAACAAACTGGCCCAGCCTTGGCCAGAGGCGGGTCCGACTTGGAGCTGGGGGAGCTTCGAGAAGCTTCTCACAGGGGGGCACTGCTGTAGCCCCCTCCCCTGTTACCAAAAACCGCCGCCACACACACAAACCAGGACAATGTTATAGGCATAGATGTAATCATGGTGTTCTGCTGTTAATAAGCGGTATTAGAAAGAATTCTCATATAAACCTGTGGGGTATCAGTGCACACGGGATCCTGACATCTAGAGAGACAGCAGGGACCTTCTGGCACCTGATTCTGGGGTAGATGGGGGGTCCTTTGCCGCTCCTCACCACCTGCAGTCCTTAGCGGCTGGGCTGCCCCACCCCCAGGTAAGGAGTGCAGTGAGCAGCATGACTTTGGTCTGCCCAGTATACTGGAGAGGAGGAATGAGCTGCTGGTGGGGGACAGCTGGCTGTGCTGTCACTGTGGCAGCTGGGGAGCCCTTCTCTCAAGGAGAACCCGCAGCTGATTTTCCAGCCTACTTTCTAGACCTTTTGTACTGATGCCACAAAGCACAAAGGGAATAGAGCAGGGCTGGGAATAAGTGTGAAAAAATATCTCCCCCAGCCTTTTAGGTACTGAACAGAAGGAATATGTAACAGCACGACTCTTGCACCGATTCCACAGAGATAAAACCGCTTCTGAAAGCAGTTTTTGGTTGTTCAGGAAAACTCGTTTTCCTCCCAGGTTTCAATTAGACAAGGTAATTTTTTTTTTTCTTCAGCTTCCTATTATTGCTATTATTATCATCAATGAATTATTTTGAACATCAAGCATATGGAGCAAACTACACTTTTTTTCCCCCCCATCATCCTTTTAATAGTAAGTTTTGGTCTGCATTTTTAATAAACAAGGAACCACCATCTACTCTGTTTAGGATTAATGCATTCATAAGTCTTATTTTCAGTGTCTATGAGGGAAAGACAACATTTTAAAGCAAATCGAGGTAGTTGATATCTTCCCTAATGCATTTTTAATGTATGAGCCATGGTAAGAACCAGAAAAGCATTCTCTGCTCTGCAATACAATTTGACAACCAAAAAAAAATTAAAGAAGAAAGTAAGATAAAAACAAGCTAATAGAAAGTATGGAAGAGGGAAAGATACAGCCATGCTATTAGTCTCCAGTTAACTGGTTTTATCGGGATTTCCAGCAAACAATAAATGAATATGGTAACTGGTGGAGGGATGAGGATGTTGTGATATGAATAAGAATGTAACTCCAAGAAACTGTCTTGTGATTTATAGCTAATAATATTACTGAAATGAGGCTAATGAAGGCAATCAATCCTATATAATATTTTTTTGTGTATTTGATTCTCAAAGCATTTCTGATAGAAAAAGGACAGATTTGTCTTCTCCTCCCAACAATCCCTACTGACATGAGAAGTCCCACTGAAATCAGTTCACAAGCAGTCTGGGGAGTAAATAAAACTCTGTGGATGCACTTCTGTTCTGCCTTGCTTCTGTAGTTCCTCTCATGACAATGCCCTTAGAGCCACATTATCTTTGAGTAAGAAAACTGCTACAGTGCATCTGGAGTGCAGTTAGAGATCTTACTGGTGTACCAATAAACTCTAGCTGCTGTAAAAGTTACCTTTGGTCTTGCTGACTTGGGTACTGATCACAAAGGCTTTTGCTGTGCTACACCAGTCTTCCCAGACCTTTGGGTATTTATGCAATTAGCTGATCTGCACTGCACACTACACTGCTTGGTTGAGTGAAACCAAGTGCTGGAGTTAACTAAAGTAGGCAAGCTTCATTGTATTTACTCATGCTGTAGGAACACCGCAGACTGCAGTGTATCTCTACTTCTTACTGTCATCTTTTCCCACTCCAGTCTGCCTTCATCTAAGTAACTGAAATCCAGCTTCAGCGAGGTTTGGCACATCCCTGAAAACCTACAGACAGACACTTTTTCCCTTCTTTGTGTTTCATTTGCCTGTTTCATTACCCATTTTCCTGGGAAGGGACAATGTGATTTAGAATATGTATCTTTGTAGCATTTGAAAGAATACCTATTTCTTCAGGGAAATATCATGGGATATATTTAAAAACAGAGAGATTTAAGAAATACTGGAAATACTTTGCTTTGCTTCAAGTATGGAACTCATAGTTCTCCTTAGAAGGGAATGTCTATGGTGAAATTACTAATCTTGTGAATAATTTTGTGGATACTAATGTGTGACCACCATTCTTGGTAGACTGTGAAGAGAAGCTCCCCCATATATTTGTCTCCTCAAGCCCAACATCTTCCTCTGTAGGATTCTGGAAATGGGCATTCTAGCAGAGGTTGCTGTCTCTGTCACCATGCTCATTTAAGTCAATAGCAATAACCTTTTTGATGTCAGTGAGGCAGGATAAGATCTTGTGTAAACAGCCAGTGCTCACATCTTTCCTCATCTCAGGAACCTTGCTGATATCTAATTTAACACCTTATATGTCCACCTCACCCAAATACACAAGTGGGCACAGATATGTGACAGCAAGGTGGTATGACGGTGAAGAAAAGGATGTGAATATAAAGTTGGATTAAAGGTATGGCATTATGGACAAGCTCATACCACCTATTATTCTGTGCAGGTTTTTTTTTTTTTTCTGTATCTGAGTTCCAAGCAGCTGCTGGGTCTAGCGGCATGAAGCACAGGAGATTATGGGCAAAAATGTATTTGAAATATCAGGTGCTCAGAATAGGTGAAGTCTTATCTGAGCTTGGTGAGTACAGTCTGAGATATAACACAGACTGGAGAAACACCAGCGATACAGCAAACAAGGGAATGGCTACCGGTTTCAAAAGAAAAATAGTTTATTATGTTTTGTTATAAAGTAGAATATTTTAGCTAGGGTCTTGACTGGTTATTTGTGTTTGAGGTCACTTATGAAAACCACATATCACAGAGCAGATTAGATCCTAGCACTGTTGTGCTGTCATCACTGTAAATTCATTAATGTTTCACTGAACTGTTCTAATGCCATTAGACTGCCCCATGTCACATGCGTTATGCTTATGAATGCTCTCTTTGTCTCCCTGCTTAGTGTGGAAGGTGAAAGGTGCTGGAATTGAACGGATTTTTCAAGCCAAGAATCTTTGCAATCATAAATAAAGTAAGTCCCTTCAGCTTAACATCCTCCTTTCTCGTGTAGAAACAGATGTCAGCACAAGGAGAAAGCAGGTGCAGAGTGCCTCTTTCAGCTGCTTTTGAAGGAAACTAGGAAGTAAGTCACAGGGAGATGTGTTGTACCATCTTTAGAAAACCATTTGTAACTTCTAGATACATTTCTGCTAATGATAATGTGAGACACCAGCTCTTTGGAAGTTACAGCATGCACTGTTGCACTCTCATCAACTCTGATGGGTGCAGTTTGTATGGGAATATAATTTAAACATGAGGATATGAGGAATGATTTATTAAATTACCCGAGGAAGTACTTAACAAAAAAGGCCTAATACTAGAAAAAATGTCTGCCTTAGTTGAATGCTATTAGAGCTACAAAATTTCTTATCAACCGAAATGCTCCAAATGGATGCTCTCCATGTATTGCAGCGCTGTCTGAATCTGCGTATAAATACCCTGAAGTAGTAGTTGTAAAATATTATCATTTAAGACAAACAGTGTCTTAACTCCTGAACCTAACGAAGGCCACAATCTTACTGTTGCCAATCATATTATTGCTGTTAAAGTAAACAACAATGTAATGTGAGAGCATGTTATGTTTGGGTGCGTGGTGAGAATTTGAATACTGTCACTAGACAATTCAACTTTCACACATAACATTGTCATTTTTCAATAAGGGCAAGATTAGACTCAATATGATCCAGTCTCTGTGAGATGCCAGACTGAGGGGAGTAGAAAGGAATAGAGAGTTCCATAGCACCTCTTCCCTCTCTTTCCACATCTATCAGCAGAGCTGGTTTGATGTGGGTGAAAACATGCTATTCTTTGTAAAGAGCTGGCACAATTTGCCCTCATTAGTGGAGCATGCCCACTTTTATTTGCCACTCTTGCAGTACCCTCATTTTAAACACCATGCCACAGGGATTTTGTAGACGCTCTGGGATTTTAACTATGAAAGGAGATTTTTTTTTCTTGCAAACTCCTGCAGCTTCCTGGGCTTGATGCACTGCATTGCCTGGCATGGATTTCACTTTCCCTGACATTGAAAAAGACCTAGCTCTCCTGTCACAGAACAACTCATTTCAGTGCCCTGTGCCAGCAAAGAAGCTCTGTGATAAACAAGCTTTTAATTTTGTATTTTCACACTTTTAGTTTATAATTTGCAACTTGACAAAGCTGTGTGTTGATGACTGTGCCAAACGCTCAGCCCCAAACAGAGACGCTGAAAGAAGTGTGAGGGCAGGGGAGAAAGGGCTCACAGGAAGCTCACAGAAGAATTGTACTTTTAGAAGCTTTGTAGATGCTTTGATTTAGTGCCATCAGACTTATTGCTGCAGGCCTTCTACTTATTCCTAATGTAGACAGTCTAGGAAAAGTCCCAAGAAACTATAAATGATGCCTTTCAACCTGAAAAGTATCTTCTGCCTCCCTGAATTCCAAGGAGTGATCTGCCAAAGCCAAAAACACGCAGGGACTCACGAGAAGCCTGCCCTTTCATATGATAAGGTCTCTCTGGGACAAACTGTTGTTTAATCGAAGTATAGGTAGCCAAATCTCATGGAGTATCAGTAAAAGTCCTGATGGCTCCTTCAATATGATGCGAGCCCAAGCATGTCACGTAGAACTGATGGAGATGGGCCATCTTCTGCATGAAGGAAATACCCGACACTTGTATGTATGGTAACATACCCAAGACAGAGCTCTTCAGTGTCAGAATGAGATCTTAAGTGCTGAGCAGGAATAATAACAGAATTAAGGAGAATTTCAGTTTGCTATGAGAAATACTGACCCACACCTGGGAGCCAAAAATAAGCTGTTTCAGAGAAAGTGCTTACACACAGTTGAGCAGTTTGGGAAGCAGCACAGAACATAAATAGCAGAGGACCTTTTCTGGTTACCTGACCGTCATCTTGTTCCCTGAAACCTTCACAATAATCCTTAAGTACTGGACTGTCTCCTGGTGCTCTTCCTCTGCCCCTTTTCCAGATGAAGAGAGGCTGAGCTTATCTGCTTTGCTGATACAACAGAGCTCACTATGCTATGAACTAACTCCCTTCCTGTGGAACAAACATTAGGAAGCAGCTGAAGAGATATTTAAGACTCCCATGTTTCAGTGTAAACCAGAAAATGCCCGTTTGCAGATTCTTGAACAGGAAGGTGGAGAATACAAAATCTTCTAGGAAAAAATAAAAAAAGGTTTATATCACACTCTTCTTTTTAGTGGAGAAGTCTTCTCATGCTTTTTTTCCCCCCTTTTTATATAAAACTGCTATATACGGATGTATTGCAGGACATTGATAGAATATTAGAGCCACTGGATAACTTGCTGCATGGAAATCTGGGGCATTTTGGGCAAAGATTTCATATTCAGTTTGAAAGGATTTTTATTTTTAATGAGAGCTGTTTGAAGTTGTTCAGTGGCTTGGAAAGCTAGCAGTGCCTTTGCACTTCTGAGTATGAATGTTTCTGCGTCTGTATAAGATCTCAGTTTTTTGAGGTTCGGGATACAGAGATAAATCCCTTTAGTGATTCTTTTTACAACACATCTAATCTAAGGCAGGTATTACTACATTATTTTTTATGATAATATTACCCTGGAAGAATACTAATTCAAGAAATCAGTGTTCAATGTTCCTACCCCAAACATTTAAATTAGAACAAAATCAGTTGCTTCTTCCTAGTTAGCTACACTGAAACATGATTAATGAATGGTAAAATCTAAATCTGAATGGAAACATCTCCTTTTCCTAGGTTCCAGTTGAACTGTTTTGAATTGCAAAACTGAGGATGTGAGCTAAGAGTCTTTCTAGCGGCATTACAGTATTATCTCACACTATCCTCTAGCATTTACTGCCTGGTCTCCCTTTAAATACTTGCTCCTTCATAATTATTATCTGCAGTTGACCACTGGACTTTGAAACTGCAAACTGCTTTCCATATCTTTTGCTTCCTGCTCTATATACTTTGAAATCATACAGTTTGTTTTCTATTGTTAAGATTACAAGTGACGTGACTTGAGAGAAAAAAGGTAGAAAAATTTGAATGAAAATAGGGAGCTCTTTAATTGTTATAAAATGTGACAAGGTGTCACACTGAAAAAAAGAAGAACTGCTGTACTTAGAATCTGATGCTGATTCAGTGGTGAATAGAAAAAATAATTAGAAATAAAAACAATAATAAGTAGAAAAAGGAGTAAACAAATATTGATATGAAGTAGAAATTATAGAATATTGATGAACACTAGGGCAAAATCCATAGCCAGATTTCACTAACTACATTAGTAAGAAAAGAAAAGTCAATTAGTGGCTGACTGTGGAATTGTTAATGATAAAGAAATAAAATATTCATAAATATTTTTGAGGTTCCGTGTTTGGAGAGAAGGAGTCTGATCTTTTTACACCATGTGTGGGTAAAAAATTTTGCAGTTCATTAATAGCTAAGTGGTATTATACAATATCATAAACTTGGAATTTTTAAATCTGATTTAAATCTGTGTACTCACACCCTAGAGTTCTACAAGAATTAGCTGAACAGATCTTCAGTCTTTTCTCTAAATTTTTAACAAATCCAGGATAATGTTACAAGACTGAAAGAATTTTAACGTTGTGTAAATATTAAAGAAAAAAGAGAGAAATGAGATAATCTGGGTTATTACGACCTGGTTAGCCTGACAACAGTTCCAGGAAAAATACAAAAAACATTGATATGGAATTACAGTCATAAAAGCTTGATGGAGAGGAATATAATTAATGCTAATGACGATAGTTTTACTGAAAGTATATCTTGTCAAACAAACATATATAATGAGATGACAGATTTTTATGAAGCATATGATTTACTAGTGTACAAGATTCTGATTACAAATGAATGCTAGGACTCATTCAAATGAATGACATTTTAGGTCAACTAAATGTAAAATGATAATGCAGGCTGTGTCCACATTCTACAGACTGGCTCCTGGATACCCTGATTCAGGAAGAGTGTTTAATGTTTATACTAAACAGCAGCAGAACAAGAGCTCCAATGTCTGACTCAACAGCAAAAAGAAGACTAATGTGAATCGTCAGTGTGTGGATAAAAAAGAAATGAATGAGAACACAGAGGTGAAAACAAGAGCTACACAGAGACTTCTGGTGCCTGTATTTTTAATGTAGAAAATGGGAAAATGTGCAGAAAAAAAGCTAAAACCAAGGTATCCCGGTCTTAACCCTCTAGTAAGTGTTAATGAGCTTCTCTTGTTTAGACCACACAGAGGTGACCAGACTAAAGTGGGAGATACGTTAGAGAAAAACCACAAAGCAATAAAGGCTCTTCCGTCAAGGCAAACAAACATAATGTGAACCAGTGGCTGGAAGTTGAAGCCAGAGAAATTAAAATTAGAATTGGGTACCCATTAGTTAACACTGAAGGGAATTAACCACTGGAACAAACTGTCAAAGTAATGAATTCTTCATTTCGTGCTGTCTTCAGGTCATGAATTTCTGGAAAATGTGCTGTGGCAAAACACAAGTTATTATTTATTGATAGCCAAATAATTAACTTAATACATGAGTAACTGTACGAAATGTAATAGCTTGTGATACAGGAAGCCAGATTGCATGCTGAATGCATGATTTCATAGCTTTACTAGAATGGGGCACATGAGCACTCTGTCATCTATGGATGTTTAGACATTGATAAGCAAAACTTAGTAGAATGAGTGAAGAACCTGACTCTCCTTTCGCCATCAATTTACAGACTCAAATATGTTGTTATTCCCTTGTCACTTGATCCTGATCAGTGCTTCCCCTGTTTCACGAGCTTCCCAGATAAAAAGCCAACACCTTTAAGCCAACACCTGCTTGTGCTCTTCTAGTGAAAAAATGCTCAGGATCATTACTTGTTCTCTCCTTTTATTTTAAAAAGTAGAAGATATTATGTCTTTCCCTGATTCAGTGCTTCTTTTTTAAACATTTAATTTGCAAGTAGCGGATTAACGCCTATCAGTTCCGCTGACAAAGAGCCACTCCATTTCAATAGGTATTAGATGAAACTCATAATCCTTCAGGAATCTCATCTAATGTTAAAGATTTGAAATTATTACAGTTAAGTAAATAAATATTTGTCATCTCCTTATTGCAGATTTTTCCTCTGAGCTTCCCATCTTCTTCCTTGAATTTGGGTCTGGGTGTACCTTTAGTTCTGTTTCCTTCCTAAAGAAATAAAGAACTATTTACATAGGAGTTTTGCCATGTCAGGGCCCTTGATTATTGTTTGCATTCTGTGTTTCAGAGACATCCCATTTCATCCTTTATCTCTCTTTTCCTTTTAGCCTACTAGGGGAAAAAAATCTCACTTCCCTTCTACTCTTCTATTGTCTACAGGATTTCACTTTACTTTTGTACTTATTTTACTTAATCAGCAATTCCTGTTGTCTTTGCCATGTTTTATAATTCTTTACAGATTTTTCCTAGGGCTAGACCCTGTTAGTGAAAAGAAAAGCTTCAGGAGACTGCACTGGGTTATTCTCTTATTTTTTTAGTGCCCTTAATTACACTGTATTTTTTATTATTTCTTCACTTCCATTTTGACTGTGGTATTTTTAGTCCTTAGAAATGGCTTTCTATTCCTCAGGTTTTCTTTAAAGAACTTGAAACTATCCTGTCGCAATTTTAGTGTCCTCTAGCTGTATGTGTGAATTCTCATGGGCAGCCATAATATTCCTGTTTTACACATTTCAACACTGGAAGAATACCTGCCGATTATGACCATCGGTTTAGAAATATTAGCCTGTGTGCATTTTCCCTTCATCTCTTGTGCCCTCTTACAGATGCAATTTTGCATGTAAGAGTTTTATACCTGTACTGTAGAAAAACTTGTATATGGACTTTCAGATCAATGTGTTGATCTCTTAATTCCCCCAAAAGCATGTATATCGTAAAGTGAAACGTGTGAAGTGTGCGTGGGACCAGCCTGCTATCCTATTAACTGGCAAAGCTAAGAAGCACAAATTTACACGTATAGACCATAAAATGCGCAAGGTCACTGAAACCACGCTTTGGTGTGGATGTGAGGGGAAATCAGGATCCCGCTGACATATTCTGCAATATTTGCAGGACAGCAGTTGCCAATGTAAACCTGAGTTGCAAACATACAGAGTCTTTCACTGTAAAGGGTTTCTCTTTGCTATAAATGGTCCCTTTATTGAAAATGGTCTCTCTTTACCTTTTCATCTTGGACTATTTATACTACCCGACCATCCTTTTCCTTTTCGTAACATATTACTTCAGCTGCAGAAAAAAAATGACAGACAAATAATATTATTCCAGGAATACTGGAATATTATTCCTTGTAATGAACTAGTTCCTTTTAAAATGTGAAGAGATTTTCCATTTTGTTATATATAAGCTTGTGCTTTAATGGTCAAATGCAGAAACTTTGGAAAAGAATCAAACTTATTTGAGAGAGTAACCTAGCAAGAAATAAAGATAGAAACAAGACCACATGAGACATGATTGCTGGCCAACCTCATAGTCCAACACAGGAAGAAAAATAGGAAGCCCTATTCACTGAAAAAGTTAGATGCTCCCGATCCCTTCAGTTGCCTACGTTGCTGTATGGACATTGCCTTTACCTTGGTAAGAACTGAGATTTGGCTTAGAGAAGCATAAATGTACTCTAAATTGCCCCGAATGGAATACCCTAATATCCCACAGAACATTTTGCTCCTTATCATAATATTGTCTTACGTGCCCTCAACTACTGTATGCTGGCAGCAAGGTAATAAAGAAAAAAGTGAATGATAAAGGAAATATGATCACCTCACAGTCTAATTTCCTCATCCCTCGAATCAGAGCTGTTAGTTCTGTGACCTGTAAAGAATCCTGCAAGTAGGAATGTATAGTTTAAAATAACTTGTATTTGATTCTGCTTTTCTTTTTCCTACAGATTTCTTAGTAACCTGTACAGTTCCCTGCATTGACCTCTCCCTTTCAGACTGGTGAAAGCAATAAATACAGTTGTTGAAATGTAACCTCTTAAAAAAAATGTTGCTAGTCATTACTGACAATGAATGCATAAAAATTTCACAGTGTTTGGATGCAGAATTTTGCTTCAGGCCTGGTTTTCCCAGTGTATACACTTTAAGGTGTTTAGGGAAGGTGTATTGTCCTTTGGAAAAAAATCAGTAACTGTATAACAAATAATATCTAGATATAGGAAATACACGAATAGTTGTTTGCAATCTCACCAGGATTAAGTATTAGACCAAACACGTTTCAAAATACTGCTTCTCATTTGATGAAAGGCAATGTCAGAAACTCCCCTGCTTCTGAACTACTGTCCTCTGAGTTCAAAGAGGAACTGTTAAGCCTTGGATCTGTGCCTGAGCTTTTTTTCCTGGTATCATCAAAGGGTGTGATCGCTAATCCCAGTTAAACAAGAAGCCAGCATGTTCCATAGAATCAAAGGCTGAACCTGGGATTCAGGAGAGAGGCTCCTGCTTTTCTGCTGGTGAGGTGTCACGTCACTTATGAAGGTCACGTTGGCTGGGCTTCTCCTACTTTTCACCCATCAATTTGATACTAGCTTGAGGGCTGTAACTATGCCTCCCTACAGATTTTTCAGTATGCTGAGCCGATGTAGCAAACACCTCAAGCAATGCATTTTTACAGAATGAAGAGTGTATTTATCTGTATTATAGTTATATATTTAACATCTTTTCATAGTAAAGTCAACTATTGGGAGCTTCCACACAAATTTAAACTTCAGATGTCTAGTAATAATAAAGTTTCTGAGGGTTGATGTAAGGTCAGTTTAAGAGAGAGTTGGAACACAGATGGCTGACGTAAACCACGTGATCCCCACAAAGAGCACACTGAATTAAAGAGGAAAGAACTGTAAAGTGGAAGTGGATGCCTTGGGACAACTATATCAGGTAACAATACTACAACTGTGAGTGTTTCTCGGTGACTGCACAGTACATCAATATGTGGCAAAGGGCAGTGCATAGGGCACCGTCAGTATACTCTATATAGAGACAAAACTGGACTAACAGAGCACAACGCTTTCAAGTGTGCCCACATCACTAAAGGACACCACATCCCACTGATCTTGAAGAAGGCTTAGATCATGCCACTATCGCCATCTGACTGTCTCAATCCTTGTACTTGAAGCTGGATCCATAAATGAATGAGTTTGTGCAGAGATTGCTCAGGTCAATATACACATTTGTGGTTGGAGTTAAATGTGAGGGCTCTGTACCATGCTCCATCTCATCGTGGAGACACACCCTTGAAATACTTTGTTACTTACACACGTCACCATTAAAGAAATAGAAATCTTTAATGGAATCTAATCTGATGATTAGATCATGCTATACCTATGGAAGAAATAGGATATCTGCACAGAAAACAACTCAGCATACATATGGGAATAAAGAAATGCCAACTATTCAGTAAGGCTTTACCTGCTATGCCTGATTTTGCAGAGAGATATGGAAAGAATGGAAATGTTAAAAGGAAGGTCAACAAATATAAGTAGCTTAGTTCTTAAATTCAGTTATGAATGGAAGCCATGAAAACTATGGAAAGCCATGAAAAGTATTTATTGCAAAACAGGAACTCACAGGTCTGATGATGTTGCCCCTCATAAGTGTGAAATTCTAGAACAGACGTCCCACAGGAAAGCTACTGCAGGAAAGGACTTAATAGAGGGCATGAATGAAGTACTGTGCTTCAAGAAGCAAGGGAATGAACCCAGCCTCCTAAGACTCTTTTATTTCAAAATGTGGGACTCTGAAGAGGAAAATGAATTTCCAGTCAGATGGAGCAGAATCAGCGATGCCTTAGGGGAATGTTTGTTTTTTCCCCACCTGGTTGAGCAATGATTCAAAGGGACTGACATTAATAGAAACAACTAGTGTATGCTTAAGAAGTGATTAGGGGATAAAACTTAAAAAGCAATAAAGGCAGTTTTGTATGGGAGACAGGTATGCATATAAAACATGATATCTCATGTGACTAAAATTCATGTTAAAAAATCTGAGGTATTTTTTGTACTGATGTCAGGTGCTCACTATATGAGGAAAAATGTCTATTTGCTTTTTTTGACTCAGTAAGTTGAAAGTTGTAGTTTCTTTGGGTAGTATATATTCTTTTCAACCATCAATAGTGAAGATAGTAAGTAACTAATGATGCTGCAGAAAGAAACCTGTGTTTCTGTTCTGATCTTGAAAAAATCCCAACCCAGTACATTCTACTTCTTTTGTCCTATTTTCTTTTCACCTTGCACAGAGCTCACAAACGAGTACTTTCTTGTTTCATTAATGAAGTTCCAGCTCAGTCCTTCTCCTTTCACCTCACTTTCACACTGATGATAATTCCTGCTCCCATGTCAGCCCTGCACAGGAACCACAGGTACTACTGCTGAGTTGGGGAACACTGAAGCACCGTGCGATCCACACCTAGATCAAACCTTGTGGATCAACAACACAGGATCAGGCTGTTATCCTGTTGAGATACCAGAATGCAGGGAGGTCTGCTCACTGCCTTTAAGGGGCCAAGGATGGTAAGCAGAGGGCACTTCCACTGATCATGACAGCAACTCTATTTGACCGCCTCTGTTAGCTTTGCTGGTTGGTGTCAGGGATTGCGGACTGTCAGTGCTGGGTTCCCATTCCCCTTGCTATCACTGATGCAAGTGTCTGGGCCACTGCCTAGAGGAGATCTCTAATAGAGAGGTCCCTTCTGTCCTTTTTTCCCTTGACAGAATGAATGCTCTCTAGGTCCATACATGGCTGTTGGCAGAAGGAGAAGGAAGAGTCCTTTTGTATCCTTGAATTGAGGCATCCTTGTGTTGGGGAGAGACTTTAGACTTTCCTCAAACCCTACATCCTGTATATTCTGCAGGAGGAGTTGAAGCCACACTCCTGGATGTGGCCTAAATGAAGGGGTCACTGGAAAGAGTACAGAGGCCTCAGCCCTCCTTAAGAATGGAAGGGACAGAGCTGGGCTCCCTTGCTTATTCAGTGGCCCCCTTGTCCTCACTGAAGGCCTCCATCCCTCCGTAGGAGGGGCACAGTGCTGTGTGGTGAGGAGGAACCACAGAATGGCTGATATTGGAAGGGACTTCTGGAGATCACCTTGTCCAAATCCGCTGCTCAAGCAGGGCCACCCACAGCAAGTTCCCCAAGACCATGTTCAGATGAGTATCTCCAGGAATGGAGACTCCACAACCTCCCTGGGCAACCTGTGCCAGGGCTTAGTTAGTCGCTTTTACAGTAAAAATTGTTTCCCAATGTTCAGAGGGAACCTCCTGTGTTTCAGTTTGGGTCCATTGCCTCTGGTCCTGGCACTGGGCACCACAGAAGAGAGCTGGCTGTCTCTTGTCTGCATCTTCCCTTCAGTTATTTGTACACACTGATGAGATCCCCCTGAGCTTGCTCTTCTCCAGGCTGTACAGTCCCAGCTCTCAGCCTTTCCTCAGAGGAGAGATGCTCCAGCCTCTTAACGATCTTCGTGACCCTTCGTTGGACTCTCTCCAGCATGTCCATGTCCCTCTTGTACTGGGGAGCCCAGACCTGGACCCAGCACCCCTGGTGTGGCCTCACCAGCGCTGAGGGGCAGGATCACCTCCCTCAGCTTGCTGGCATTGCTTTGCCTAATGGAGCCCAAAGCATCATTCACTTTCCTCGCAGCAAGGGCACACGGCTGGCTCATGTCCAGCCGGGTGCCCGCCTGGACCCCATTCTCGGCCAAGATGCTTTCCCTCCTGGTGGCCCCCAGCCCGGAGCAGTGCCTGGGTGTTCCTCCCCAGGGGCAGGGCTTTGCCCTTGCCCTTGCTGAAGCTGCTCTCCGCGGTGTCCCCGGGCGCACAGACCGCCTGTGCTCGGCTCGGGGGGCAGCGGGAGCTGCGGGGACACCCAGGCGCCCAGGTGCGGGGAGCGGCCTGCGGGGGAAGGCGCGGACGACGCGAGGGAGCACGGGGCAGCGGCGGCCCGCGGGGGACACCAGACTGGGCCGCCGGCTGCCTCCTCCCCGCTCCGCCGCCTGCCCCGCTACCCCTCGCTGGGACAGCGACCGGCTCCCGGGCCCGCCCGGCGGCCGCGCCGCGCCCCCGGCCCCTGCCCCGCCACAGGACGACACCCGCCGGCGGGGGCGGGAGGGCGGAGGGAGGGCCGAGGCACGGCGGGGAGCGGCGCCAGCCCGCCTCGCCCCTCACACCCGCTCACACACCCGCTCACACACACCCTCACACCCGCTCACACACACCCTCACACCCGCTCACAGCCGCTCACACACACTGACACCCGCTCACACACCCCCTCACACTCGCACACCCGCTCCCGCCGCCCGCCCGGCCGAGGGGAGCCGGGGCCGCTCGCAGGGCGCCCGCCCATGGCTGACAGGAGCCTGATCGAGGGCGCCGAGCCCTTCCCGCGCCGGGAGGAGGCTCCGGAGTGGGGCTACGAGGAAGGTGAGGAGCGGGCGGCGGCTCCGGCGGGGAGAAACTTTCGCCGCGGCCGGAGGAGGAGGAGGAGGAGGAGGGAGGAGGGGGTGACGGTGGGAGGATTTCAGTGGCAGAGCGGAGAGAAAATCGCCCCCCGGCCGCCCGAGCCGCGGGGAGCCGGGAGGTGCCGGCCCGCAGCGGGCGGCGGGTCGGTCGCGGCCGGCGGGGGCGGCGCGGGGCGGCGGCGGCCGCGGGGCCGCCCGGCAGCGGTGGCCGGGGCCGGCGGGCCGAGGCGGCGCGGAGCTGCAGCCCCCCGCTTCCCGCGGCGGTGGGCGGCAGCGCGCGGGCGGTGAGGGCCGGGGTGAGGGTCGGGGTGGCCCGGGAAGCCGCGGCGCAGCGCGGGGTGCCGGGTGTGCCCGTGACGGCTCTCCCCTGTGTCTCAGGAGTGGAGTGGGGGCTGATTTTTCCTGATGCTAACGGGGAGTACCAGTCGCCTATTAACTTGAACTCGAGAGAAGCTAAATACGACCCCTCGCTCCTGGAAGTGCGTTTGTCGCCAAACTACGTAGTGTGTCGTGACTGTGAAGTGATCAACGACGGGCATTCAATTCAGATTGCCCTGAAGTCCAAATCAGGTATGCTGAAACACGGCCCTTGCTTTACCCCCTAAAGCTGGCGTTGCCCTGAGACTCGCTGTACGTGTGTCCCGGAGCGTGGGAACAGCAGCTGCTCCCAGCAGCGAGCGGGTGTGCTCGCTCGGCATCGGCTGCGGCCGGTGAGAGTCTTGCAGTTGACTCCGGTAGGAAAAAGGAGCAAGCTTTGCAATGGGAGCTGCAAGGGTCAACGCCAAACTGTGTGGTCAGTCAGATTGCTTCACAGCAAGTCCAGAATTTCCTCTTGTGGTGTGTCATCCAATTCACCGGCACTGCTGTCTGCATTCAGAAGCAGTCCAGCCTATCCCTAAGACAGTGTGATGCCAAACTATTTTGTACAGCTGGCAAAATTTGTCCTTGATCCAAAGACCGTGTAAGTTAAAAGAGCTTTTTTCATTAATTTGAGTGGGTTCTGAATACTAACTACAGAATTGGGCAGCTTAAGAGAGAAACTCCAGTTACACATGCTTACAAAAGTGATGAAGAGCAGGTAGCAAAGCAGTCCTAATTTCTTAAAGGAGGTGTTTTGTGTCATTCATCAAACAAGAATCAGCCCCCCGAGCAAATAATAAAAGAAACAATTCCAACTTAAGTGAAATCGCAGTATCTCATGCTGACCTTTCATCTGGGTAAACTATTTTGTATGAAGGAGGCAACTGTCAAGAAAGTAGGGAGAGAAAAGTCCACTGTGCTTCCCAGCACTGTGGTAGTTCTTACCATGTGTTTGGAAGAGCATTCATGTTATTCTAACCAATCTTAGCTAGTAACAGCTTTTGGGGGCATTTAAACAGCTGAACATTGTCAAACCGTGAGACATTCCAACTTTTGTTTTCTTCTGAGATCCCAGTAGTCCTGGGAGCTACAGCTGTGCTGAGAGTGAGGGAGTCAGTTCAGTTTTACACTGAATTTTTTAAAAAGGAAAGGTTTGTTATTTTAATAATGATGCTTTCCTTTATAATTTCCTTTCCATGATAAATTCCATGTATTATTGCAACACAGAACATTTCTGTCCACAGAATTTTTCGGATTTGCAATAGAATAGAAATTTTGTACTTCCAGCCAGTTTTACTGCCTGTATTAGAAGCAGAGCTCATTTCCCAAGGAGTAAAGTTCTCTCTGCAGGATCAGGAGGGTTCTTGAATTCTCCTGTGGAGGATGTGAGTGTGACCGCAAGCGATGTCATCGCTTGCGTGCCAGAATGCAACTCCTTCAACCCTACCTTTCCCAAGAGCAGTTTGTAACTTCGTAGCAATAATTAGTAAGATGGGACCAACACACCTGAATGCATGTGCAAAAAACCATTGAAGACTTAAGAGAAGGAAAGACTTCTTTTTAAACTTGAAGGCAGTGTGATGCCAGACTGACGAGTCTTGAAATATAAGCAAATGTGAAATAGAATAAGTTTATGCCTGAGGCCTGGAATTATGATCTAGGAAGTCTTAACTCTGGTTTCAGCTTTTCCTTAGATTTCGTATGATATCACTTCCCATTCTCAATTTATAAACTGGGGATAATTTTTCCATATTTGGGAGGGGGAAGAAAACGTCTGTTATCCCCACCGAGAGGAGAAAAGAGTTAACAAGCTGTGTATGACCTAGTATTCTGGCCAATTTTCAGGGATTTCGGAAACTCCTGCAGCTTCTTTTCCTCACAGGGGATCTCTGATGACAAATCCATTTAGCCAGATTATTTTAATGGGAACTGTTGAGCACTAAATGCTTTTGAAACTCTGTTCAATGAATGTGGAAGAGATCCTCATCTACTGTAATATTAACAGTCAAAGAAAAACTTCTTTGTGCAAAAAAGTAAACTGATTAAGAGATATTAAAAATCAATTTGTCATTACTGGTGATTGATTTTATCCTTTAATTCAGGACATGCAGTCCATCTGGAATTCCTAAATCCTTCTCATTATTTAATTGCAAACATTTTCACAGGCTGCTTCCAGTTTGATCATTGTACATGTGTTATGCGTTAGGTGGAAGAAGCATGACCAACTGTGTAATGGAATTGTATATTGAAAAATGCTTTAGAGGATATCCTGCTAACAGAGGGACTTCTCTTAAGCCAGCAGTGGATTGCACAGTGGATGGTGGTTTCAGAATAATATTCTAATGAGGATCAAAAATTGCTGAAAGGCAAAGCAAAGTTAAACATGTTTCATGCATTGACAAGGATCAAGATTTCATGAAAGGCAAAGGAAAGATAAACGTGCTTCATGCATTGAAATACTTTTATCACGGGATCAGTGTTATAATTTAAGCTTCAGAAATAAACTCTTTGAAGCTCCTGGAGACCCAGAACTACATCATGTAGAGAACATTTGTTCTAGTTACACTTTCTCCAGGAACAATATTTTAAAACAGAGTAAATGCTTCATTTTCCTAAGAAATAGTACTAATTGAGTATCATGGGTTTATTTGAGTAGATTTCCCTAAACACTTCAATTGGTTGTTTCCCCCGGTGTCCACCAGATTTGTAGATTTTCCCTGTGGGATACAGGTGTAGATAGAATACAGATAAAGCAAGTTTAAGAAGAAAATCTGAATCTATAACTAAATTTAGGACATTTAATTTTAGAAACCCTAGTTAGGGTTAGCTTAGTTGTGAAGAATTATTAAAGGAGGCTTAATTTGAATATTTTGCCTTTTTCTGCAATGTAACTGCTTATGAAAACCATAACTGATGAGTTTTCTTTCAGGTTTTTTATAGTTCTGTACTTTTGTTTTTGTGTTTGTACAGTTACAATATGATTCAGGTGCTAAATCATGTTTTAGTATTACACTATGTCCTGTGCTCCAAACTAAGGCCATTTAGTTTGTGTGTCAAAATAACTTTATATTATGGAACTTTAATTCCCTAAAGCTGTAGGTTATACAATTAAATAATCCTTATCAAGTATCAGAGATTGTAAAAGATTCATTCAAAGTCTATGAAATGTAAGCTAGAATTTAATGGATTCTGGGGAAGACTCTGAATGCTCTTAAGTAAAAACCAGCCCTGCCTAGAAGCCAATATTCAGTGATTTCAGTGGGAAGTTACCTACAGCTTGTGGAGTAATATTTGATCCGAAGCAGATTCAGAAATCCCTGGGCAAAATGTTTCCATTGATTAATTTCAAAGTAGATTTGGCCTCATAAGGTACAATTGCTTGCTTTTACTACTTATGGTGGAAGTCTCTATTAATGCAAAAGTATCAAGCTACTGTATAAATTTTTTTGTGTATGTGTTGCAATTGTGGACAGATGCTTTTAAGAAATTCTGGATGTTTAAAAAACTGAAGTAAAAAAACAAGCCATGGCTGCCTACAAGCTGTTTTTAAGTAAACAAAGTATGTTGTTGCTCCTGTGTGTAGGTTTGATTATATTTGGATATGGAGGCATTCTGTATCTCAGAAGCCTGACAGGTGGTATATGATCGAACACCTTTACCTGGCAAAATATTGGCAATCAAAAGTTTTCTATCAGTTTCTGTGACTCATAGCAAATATAGGTGATGGAGATTAAGCATTCGGACAAGTTGGAGGTAGTCACCAGTTCAATTCAGAACCCTCACCATCTGTTTAGAGCACATAGCTACTGTCTTGATAAGAGCAATAAATATATTCACTCTTCCGACTGATAAAGGTACAATGTTTTTATTTTGTGTTATGACCGACTGTTCTGCCTCATAAAACAGAGAGTGCAGCATGACAGCAGTTTCACTGTTGTTTGTAACTGCCTGACTTCGCATTCTGTACCTGTGTGGTACTTCAAAAGTAAAGATGTCAAGTTTGTCAACTTTACTCTTCTCCTCTCTAGTACTGCTGATAATAACGAAGCTTGCAACAATCTCCTTATTCTATTTGGAGGATGTATTCAGTGGCTTGTCTGCTTTGAAAGCCAAGTTCTTTACCATTTGTCTTCTTTCACAGTGTTAATAGGGGGGCCATTACCTCGAGGACATGAGTTTGAACTACACGATGTTCGATTTCACTGGGGGAGAGAAAACCAGCGTGGTTCTGAACACACGGTTAATTTTAAGGCCTTTCCCATGGAGGTAAGAGTAACACTGCATTGCATAACACCTGCTGAATGCAAAAGATTTGATTTCATAGCCTGAATTCTTGGTAGTTCAAAAGAGAGTTTCTTTTAACTCAGCATTTTATTGCTTTATATTTCAACCACAAAGTTATCTTGTTGAGGTGTGCTTTACTGCAGGTAAATTAGGATATGCATCTGGAATAGAATGCCTCCAGCACTCATCACATTGTGTGATTAATTGGTCGTAAAGTTAACTTGCAGAATTATTAACTTCTGCCTTAATAATGTTAGTGTTCTAACAGGATCTGTCGTTTCAACACTTTCTGTGTCACCTTGACTAATAGCTACAGATGGGGAGAACTAGCCACTGGAAATATTTCAATGGTGAACAACTTCCGTAAATTTGGAGTAAGTGTAGAGCAATTTGCTCATGAAATAGCTTTAGATACCTGAAAATTGAAGACTATGTGATATTCTCGGGTATGTTCTGTAATATCTCAATGAATTGCAAAATGATGAAACACAAGGAAAGTGATAATGCAGTCTGAAAAAAATCAGCTGTTCATGGGGTGTCAGTTTGAGCTCCTAGGCAACCCAAAATGGACCTATTTCTCCTGCCCTCCAGCAGCCATTCATCATATTATTTCACTTCCCACTGTCCCGGTGCTTACACTTGTCAAGGGGTGGCTTGGAGTATTCCTTTAGACTCTGGACTGCAAGACTAATTTTAACAGAAACCAACCCTGATGTTTGGTGACTTCAGCTTTGCATCTTTTATTTCATCTGTTGTGCACTATTTTTTTAAAGAAATTCAAGACTTTTTCAGAGTTGAGTTATTTTTGCCTTACTTATCTACCATAATCCCTCATGAGCCTGAAACTCTGTTTCCTTTTTCTCTGTGTTGTTCAGTGATAGCAAATTTGTTATTGTAGCATTACATTCATGAGTGCCAGACTACTGGAACAGAACTGCTTTATGGAAAAGGATATAAAATGTATTAGAGCAACTACTGCACAGCTAAGTGTAAAAAGCTGGTGGACTTACACCATCAGTCTAATTCTTAGGGTTGTTCAGGTACTTTCTTTAAGAGTTGTGGGTCAGATTTTGGTCTCTGCTGTTTGCTATTTTGCACTGGTCCATCAAAAAACCATATACAAAAAAATATATAAAGTCACGCAAAAGGGCTTTGAAAGTTGAGTTGAGGCAGATCATAAAATCATAGAATCATTTAGTTTAGAAAAGACCTTTAAGGTCATTGAACCCAGCTGTAAACCGAACACTGCTAAGTCCACCACTCAACCATGTCCCTAAGTGCCACAGCTACATGTAGATCCTCTTTGGAGGTTGATTTCAGGCAGTGCCTGGCAGTGCAAGAGAATTACTTGAATTGGCAAGACTCATCAAGCAAAGGGAAAGCAGAGGAATCACCTCTGCATCCTGGTTACCTGACATAATATATATAACATGATTTATATGGGCAGTAAGACCTTCAGGATACTGCAGTGTTCCTCTGAGTCAGGAAGTAGCTTGTTCTTTATGAAACAGCTCGCTTAGTGCTTTTCCTTAGGGCTGATCTAGCATGTGGTGATCAAGAAATATTGACATGAACTATGTCAAGAACTGTGCTTAGGAGTCTGTCAGGATCTCCTTCTTTAATTAGGATCACTTTGCAAACAGACTTGGTGGTATGTGGCAACAGTCTATCTGCAGAAACCCCAGAATTCTCAATTCCAAATCAGTCCAGAGAAAAATATACTTGACCCAGAGATTCAAAACAACAAACTTAAATCAGTCATGAAGGGATTTCCTTCTTCACCTGCTTTAAAAGCAGCACAGCAGCTGCACAAACAGAATTCTGGCACAGTTGAAGAACATCACCTGGAGGTGAGCAAGCTGGTGTTATGCTGTCTCTGCATCTGAGCAGCTTTCTGGAAGACCCTGATCACCAAGAAATAACTACTGATGCAAAAATTCTGTAGCAGACAAAAAATGACTCATAATACACTTTAAATACAGTGTGAATGTTTGATTTTGCAAACAGATCCTGATGCAGATTAATTCTTCTGGCAGAAAATGACAGCATAGCTTGTGGTATCCAAGGTCAGTTGCACACAGGTGTATTGGCTGAGCCAATTCATCATCTTCTGCCCCATGTTGCAAGAAAGTGCAGGGCAGTTTGTTTGACAGATGAGCTGCATTTCCTTCTGCTATATGCACAAAGAGCTGCTATATTAACTCCATCTCAAATTGTCTAAATCAAATATACTTGAGCAATAATAAAACAGGTGCTTGTGATGACTATAAATGTTTATGAGTTAGTACACCTGAGACACCACAGTGGAAGATTTTCTGTTTCCATTCCAGGGATGGCCCCATCTAATTTTTTTTTGTTTTGTTTTGGTGGAGAACAATAATTTTGATCAAGAGACTGGGAAATCTTATTTTCTTAACTTTTAACATTAACACTGGTTTACACAGTTGTTGGAAATCACCATATTCTGAACGCATATTGGGTTTGATTTTCACTGGGTTTGTTAGTTACTGAACAAAAATGGCGATGGGTGCCTATTTTGGCTATATACAAGCAGTCTGGTGTAGTTTATGCTTTCGTCCTGTACTAATACAAAATAAGCTGACAGTTGTTTCTGCACAAATGCATGCCTAGAAATGTGTTGAGCACCAAGTGCATAAGTTTTGATCTTCTGCCAGCGGAGCAAATCTAGTAGGATATTTTCCTAAGAAACTAGAAATGATTTACAAAGCAAGTGGTAAGGATTTTAAGTTCTCCTCTCTTTGTGGGAAGAAGACAAGTCAAAGGGACAAGCAGTAGTGTGAAAACATAAGTGCTTGGTTTAAGTGTGTACATTAACAACACAACAAACTAGGCCCAGATTAAATATTCCATTGCACTGTTATAAACCCTGAGCAGTTCTCCAGAAACCAACTTTTGAGTTTGAAGAGATCTATCTGAGATGACTATCTAAGACTGTTTTTTGACTGGAGCAACAGTCTGGTTTTTTAAGACTGAAGACTGTAAGGCTTCATTTTATTACATTGGACCAAATAGTTGTGGAACAGCTTCAGATTATCAGTGTAATGATCATTGTAAAGGATGACTAAAAAAGAGTGTTATTTTTCAAAGTTTGGAAGAGCACTCTTCAGTTACTTCCTTAGTCTCTTCACCTTCGATACTGTAACTGCTTTTATAGACATTGGGCAATATCCTGTATTAGTTGGGTAATATCCCATGTCTCTTAGTGCAAAAATCTATTATTTCTTAGTAGACAGCTGGGGCCTTTGCATGTGGTTAGGATATATAGGTTCATGGTAAAATGGGTTAGACTACTAAGCATATGGAACAGCTGGAACAGCTTCTTGAAATAATTTGCACTGTCGAAAAGCTTTGTTCATGTGGCTTGGAGGCTGAGTTCGTTGTTATTTTTATTATTATGTGAAGTTCAGCAAAGGTGTTTTTTCGATCCTTCCTTGACTGAAGAAACGAGAATGTTGACAGTAATACACCAGTGTTACCATTTTCACCAAAACATCTGTGTTTGCAATCAGTCAGGAAAGCAGGAGAAAACAATAAATAGTTGTCAAAGGTAAATACTGTAACATGTCTTTTTAAACAAAGGAAAAACAGATGGCTGTGCATATCAGTACAATACTCTGCTCTCTGTTCCATTAAAACAAGAGCATGAAGGCTGTTCTTGTCTTTTGGCCAGAAATTGGAAGGAGACATTTGTGCAGCTTTCTCCAGAAATCTTTCTCACCAAGTACTGCTACTGCACGTAAACGGTGTTGCTTTGTCTTTTGGCCAAAGTAACTTTGGCCACCACTTGTGCTAAATACGTAGTCATGATCTGAACACTGAGACACTATTTCTTGCCAGCAAATGGAACAGGGTACCAAAGATTAGTTTGTGCTTTACAGTACACATTTCCACAGAGCAGTAAAATCCACACCTATATATGTGACTTACCTGAGCCTATTTTAGGTGTAAGAAAGAGAGGAACTATTTGACACCTTT
Source organism: Strix uralensis (assembly GCF_047716275.1). NCBI lineage: Eukaryota > Metazoa > Chordata > Aves > Strigiformes > Strigidae > Strix > Strix uralensis. The sequence goes on along the minus strand of NC_133972.1, from coordinate 134,057,008 downwards.
ATTCCTCTCATTCAGGCCAAGAGTATGGATTGGGGAAGGAAGAAGAACAAATGAAGATCTAGTGAATCTCTGATTTTCTCCCTTACCATTGATGTATAACAGGGAGATAGAAGGGAACAGGAATAGCAAATTACTGCTATTTATTTTTGTTGTTAACAAAGTTAAGATAGAGGCAGCTAAAAATGGAGTCCATCGTACCTAATATCTGTATAAACACAGCATACTGTAGTGCCAGGCTGAATCAATTTACAGTCAAAAAAGACAGGAAAGATAGCAGTAGAAAGTGAACCATATGATGGCATTAATGCTGTTTTATGGAAAAAAAAAAGTTTTCACTGCTTCTGAAGTGAAGGAAAACAAGGAAAATTATGCCTTCAATGTGTCTCTTTCTCTTAGTTACAGAATCACAGAATCATCAAGGTTGGAAAAGACCTTGAAGATCATCTAGTCCAACCATTAACCTAACACTGACAGTTCCCAACTACACCATATCCCTAAGTGCTAGTTACTCAAGAGGTGGTGTGACCAAAGGGACAATCTGACTATAAGGGGACAGTTGTTTCCAGGCCGCTGCTCTGAAACTGTATCTGAGAAAATAAAAAGGTTCCTTTCACCACTTTTAATACACAGGAGGATAATTCTCTGTAATCCATCCTCTTTAAAATGTAGGATTATATTAGCTGTGAACCATGTGAAAGCTCTCAGTAGAAGAGGATTGGCAGAAAATAATTTAAAAAGTGTTGCCAAGGTGTGCAGGAAGATTAAAAGCTGTATTATTGTCTGTCCTACAGTTTTTGAGTGAAACAGAAGAAAATCCAGTTGCCTGAGGGACCAGAATCAGTTCTGTACAGGGAAAAAAAGATGTTCCTTTCTGTTGTGTAGTAATAGAGCAGACTAATTCATTCTGTAGACTATTTCAGAGTTACTGAAATACCTACTGCAGTGAAGTTAAAGATAATGCAGAAAACATATCCTACCCTCAATCTATTTAAACCATTAAGTTTTCCTTTGTTCACGTGAAATGGTACCTGCCTAAGGACCTCATCAAAGAGGTTTACAGCTTTAGGGCTTCAGGTTAGGCTGTCAACATTACACTTACCTACTCAAGTCCATACAGTCTTTGGTGTGGGGATTTCTCTGTGCCCGGCTCTGAAATCGGATTCCTGCACACTGTGCATCCGCTTTCTGGCATTTCTTAGAGGAGGTGTCATGCTTTCAACATGGAAATTTATTCTTTGCCAACTTTTTAATAATCTTTGCCAACGTTATTTAATCTTGCCGCTGGTTTTAATCAGTTTCTTATTACCTTATTGGGTTACAAAAATAAAACAGAGTATTTGTAATTGTAATAGAAGGCCTGGGAGATAGATAGTGTGCATGCAAGCATGTTTTTCCTTTTTTACGCAGAGACTTAAGAACTGCAGAGAGACTGAGTAGGTGTGAATGGCAAACAGGATTTAATCCGTAATGACAGTAGTTTCTAGTATGTGAGCTCATTTCTGATATCTGTGGATTTTTGCCAGTAGCTTTAATGGGACTATGATCCCAGTCATAAACCCTAGAATAAAAAATTTTAAACCAAGGAGTAAATACTGTTGCCTTATCTGACTTCATTGATTACCTGCTTGTGAAAAAAAAATTAATACATTCTGCTCACTTTGGCAGCACAAGACCTATCAATGACAAATATCTTGCTTAGGCAGTCGTGAATTTAAGAGGAGGCAAAAAGAACAGATTCCCGAAGGGTTTACATAGCTTCATGCTGAGGTCTGGAACTCTGCTCAGGAATTATCCAGGTTTTCTGGTGGAAAATTAACTTGTTACTCAAAGGCTTGGATGATTTTCTAAATTTTTGGATCATTGCAGATGAATACTGTGAGCCATGATTAAAACAGTGTGTCTTATATGAAAATGATGACATTCATGTAATACCTATATCCTTGGCAGGTTATGAATAACAGATTAATAATAGTTTAAAGTAGACATGCCTATTGGACATTATCTAATTTTTGAGGACAGAATTGTGGAAAAACACAGGAAAATCAAGTTAATATCTAAGCAGATGTTTTCAGTTTTGTTTTCCAAATTGGCAATGATTTATACATAAACAATTTTTTACACGTTATGTAGATGCCATCTATGAACATAACAATAATACTTAGCTTTACACAGCACTTCATGGGCAAAATTGGTCCTAGCACCAATTCCAGGGCTGTCAGTGAATTGTATTATGTGGGGTCCTAGCCCCATATGTGCAGGTGTTTAAATATTTTTCTGCATTTTTCTATGTACCGTACACTCTGTGGTCCCCTAATTGAGGTGACTTCTCTTTGTTCTTTTTGTAGTGGTACAACGCTGGGAGGTCTCCATCCCTTCCCAGTATACTGGGAAACAGAAATCCAGCAACAAGATAAAAACAAAATTACAGTCATTGTAAAAGCACATGTGAGCAGCTTATGACTCTTGAGATTGCTAGTTGCTAAGGTCTTTCAGTATTATATTTTTATTGTGGTTGACCGTTAATTTGACCTAAATAGGCACATGCAGTCTCTGAAGTATACTTTGTTTCTAGGTAATTTGTCAGTATGAGCTCGGATTGGCCCTTGTTTTGCTCAGTCACATATAGTTTGAATTTCTCAGGGAATGCATTTATGTGCTTTGTATTGTGTGGATTTGTGAAAGCAGGTGCAAAAATGGGCTGATGTGCTAGCACAAACATGCTTCTAGCTTGGCTAGTGCCTGAGAAATGCTCAGTTAAGCTCTGTGGAAGAACAGTACGCATCTTCAGAGGTAGCAAATGTGATTTACATTCTGTGCAAAATCTGCAATTTATTTATTGGATTGTGGAAGATGTACAAGCTGCCAGACACCAGGTCAAAGAAGAGTGGCATTAACAGTCTATACTGAAGCTTCTTTATCTTTTTGTCTCTCTTTAAGAGTTATCTTATTTACAGCCAGTTATGTGTGGAGAAGCTTTGTGGCTCATATACACTTAAAATTCTTTTAGGTGGCAGTTGCAATAGTCTGTGATTTGTAACTTCTACCAGGATGGAGAATTTCAGTATCCTTTTAAGAAATAAATGGTCCAAACTACAAATGACTTAGCAGAATAGGAAGAACTCTTCTAAGGAAAAATGTTGCAGATGGAGAGAAGTTGGGTGAAGGAAATGAGAATGAGAAGAAAATGAGTGACTCAAGAGGGGAGCCCTCTTGGCTAAGTTCCATCTTACCTGACCTATTGGTTTAGTACTGCCAGAAGTTGCAGACAGTCTTTGTGCTTTACCTGTAGTAGACATTTTACACCAAATTTTCTTGCAGTTGTGTTGGGCTAAGATGCAATGTTAAGTTGCAGCCTGTAGTAACAGGTTTGGTGGCACTGCACCCTCGTGGAGGCAGGCAAGTAACCTTAAATAAATGGCTCTTAGCAATCCCTGTCTACAGTGGAAACAATATAGCCTCTGATACTTTTTAAAAAGATGTGAATCTTTTCCACTCCTTGAGCAGAATGACAGCTTTGCCTTCTACTTACTTTACTTTCTCACACAAGTGTCTTGCTGACAGTGCTTGTACTCATGTATATAGAGGCTGCTGTCATGACATCCCTTATTGCAAACCACATTCCCAACTCTAACAAGATGGCTACTTATGTTTTCTCTCTGCTGTGGGAGAGGAGCTTGTGTAGTCACTTAGAAGATGGGACTTTCGAAGAGGATTTAAACCTAGGTTTGAGTGCAATGAGATGGCTGCTCAGGTCTTTTCCTTGCCATTTTTCTTGGGCTGTGTGCCCTTGACATGGTTTGCTTCAGTTGTACATAATTTTCTAATTTCTGCCATGATCATTGCTGGCACTCTGCTCGCATCTTGCTTCAGCTTCGTGGTGCCTTAGTTCTCCTGTTCGGTTTTCCTTGGCACGTTGCCCTAACCACTAGGCCTGAATGTTTTTCTAAGACCTGTCACTTGTGGAAGAAGCTGGGAAAGGAGATTCTTGATTTTGTTGTTTTCCGTGCTGCATATGCTTGAGTCAGGTCCAGTTCAATGGTGCACGCATGGCTCTTAAGAGGTAAAGGATGAAACTTGTAGATCATCTAAGAGCTGAAAGCCGTTGAAGGCTTCCACAAGTATTTGCTGTCATGCCTGAGTGCTTCACAAGCACAAATAATGTAGTCTTTAAAACGTCAGTGAGAGGGAGAAAAGTTCTGCTATTGCCAACGAACCAGTAGAAGACAAGTTCAAAGGGATGAAATTGTTTGGCTGTGGTCACACATGATGCCTTTTTCAGAACCAACAGAGAACTCACTCATGATTCCTAGATGCTTGAATTCTAGTAAGACTTTCAGACACTGTAGTACCAAAATATCTAGTTTAGGTTGTAAATCTCAGTTCAGCAGTTTAACCACAGGGCTATCTGATGCCCTAATCCATAGACAGCACTGTTGTCAATTAGATAGCCTCACCAGTCATTCATGCCTTCTCGCTGTGCCAGCATTAAGCCACGTAATGAACTGGACTGGGAAACAGTTAAAAAGTTTAACAAAATTTGGGGAGTTTATGGAGCTATGGGAGAGAAGTATTAACACCATTATGCAGTCTGCAAACTTGCAATTCAACAGAAAAGTGTTGGAGATGCATAACAAGGTTTATTATTTCAATGGAAGCTTAGCCAACATTACAGGAAAAAACCTGACTGAGTTTCCTAGAGGAGTGTAGTGTGGAAGAGCAACTGGTCACTGGAGAACTGTCAGGATTATGTTTTAAGAAGATAATATGCAAGCTGCAGATTCTCATCTCTTTAGAGAGACCCTTAGCTTTGAAACAGAACTGTGGGATTCAGATCAGTTCTTAATAAAACTTAGTAAATTAGAAGGGAAGGAGTGTTTTTTATTCTGCCCTCATTAGAGAATCTATTGTTGAAAATTAAATCAGTGATTTAAATCCTTCTACATATGAACAGTCTGTTTTTAAATCCAAGACAACAGATTGCAGCCAACACTCTGTGGAATTGGACATGCTTATATTAAATGCTTAGTCATATAAATACACTTCCAGAATTAAATACTTAACCCATAGCATTTTGTGTTTTCTGTCTTCTTGATGGCATTGCTAGTCTGTAATACCATCAACTATTCATCAGGGGTCAGTTTTCCAAGCTTCACTCTTTCTAACTGTGGAGCTATAAAAGCACATGCAGACACACACATACACCCACTCAGGTTGGCAAGAATCCAGAGTAAAAGTAGGCTGGAGAGTCCTGCACTGAAATTCTTGCTTTTTCCTTCCTGGCCTTCATAGTTGAAGGGAAGGAAAAAGAAAGGCTTGTTCCTGATAGCATAGGTAAGGGCAGACCCAGGGCACCTCAGCCTACATGTTTGCTGGGGCCAGACCTAGTATCAGGGAACAATAACCTGCTCTGTGGTGCTCCTTGCTTCACACACTGAGCAGAAACTTGGCACAGTGAAGAGCCTGATCTATGAATCTGACAGTAATAACTGTGTAGGTTTTCATTTTCTTACTGGTTAGGTTGATACCGCAAGTCAGCAATCTAGAAACAACGGTGTTTTGTCTTTTTCCTTCCTTTTCTTAGCCTGTATACTTTTATTACAGTTGGAAAAATGTTAATTTTTGATTAATTCCTGTTTTCTTTTCATCTCCTGTCCATGCCAGTAGAAATAAGCAATGTTTGTGCTTTCAAATGGGAAGAAACAATAAATACACACAAATTATAAATTGCAGCATCCTCAGCTTCCCCTATACCCTTTGATGTTTTGCCAGTGATTTTCCTATGAAACAGGCAAAGCTCATGTTATGTGTCAGCAGCTTCTGTGGGCAAACGAGGAGGTATTTTGATCTTCTGTTCAAGGCCTGAACAAAAGGGGTGGGGTTTGCAAAGCTTTCTGCTGATTGGTGTCCCTCACAGAAACTTAAGATAGGTAGACATTGGTGTTTCAGTTGCATTAGCCATAAAGGTAGTTTATGCCCGTGTCTTGCCCACTTGTGAGGGCTGAGAGAACTGCTGCGGTGTTTGGCTTTGTGTCATCTTCCTTGTGTCCCCTTCCTGTTTCCTGACCTTGTATACAGTGGAAATGAAGCCTCTCTCTGAAGCATTAGTCCATCTCTGGTTAGAAGAGGGACACAAGATTTGACCTGTTTTTCCTTTTTTTATTAAATTTAAATTAATATTCTTTTTTTTTAAACCTTTTTGCTTCTTTTGCCAGAACAGAAAGAAGAGCACTCAGTTGGATTTGTTATGGTTCTTTTTATGGTACTTTTCTTTTTAGCTTATTGTTCATAGCTGTAGTCTTTTGAGTCTTTCCATATACATCAGTACTTCCTGCTGTTAATTTCATTTTTTCAATGGACTAGTAGTTCTTTGTCTTATATGACATGAGGCTACTGCATGTGATTAGACTGTTCAAAGGGAACACAGATTTGTGTTTAATATTAGCTGTTGCCATGTTTTTATTACTCTTTTTTAGTATGGCTTACCAATGTAGATACTTCTTTAGCACAAGTGTCTTTCAGTAGTCCCACTAGTCCTTATCTTTTCAGTGGCATACCTGAGGGTGTGCCACACAATTGCCTAGACTACTTGTGCTGTTGCTTGGCTAGCTTTTTGGAAAGAGAATAGATTTTGGAAGATGGCTTTGCAACCCTTCCTTTTATAATCCAGCTAAAATAATTTTATTTACAGCCATGTTACTGTTCCGTCATTGAGAGGAGAGCACCACTCAGCAAGGGTTCTGGACTACGCTGATGTCCCAATCAAGCATTTGTTCTGCATGTTTTAGCTGTGAATTTAGCTTTTGACCCGAGACATATAGTGTCTCACACTGTGACTGCAAAGTTGTTTGTTTAAGCAGTATGTCCAGGATACCTTGTACTCTGCTCCAACTTGATTTGTTTGCACCTAATTTCTCTGATTTTAGATTACAGACTTCTTTGTTCAGGGAATGTCATCTTGTTCTGTACATACTTGGAGCCTGATGGTTAACCCACAGTCTAGACCTGCTATATCTTTAATGATTTCAGTAAATTGTAACAAGCAGAAGTGCAGCAGAAGCTGTGCTTTCCCTTCTCCCATGTTACGTTAATCAGGAGGTTTTTAACTCTAACAGTGTTGTCATCTGTGTTTCTTGGCACTGCTTTCAGCTTGTCTCTCTTAGTGCTGAAATTAATGTTGCTTTCAAAGATAGGCAGAGTTCTCTATGTCATTATTTTATGACAATGATCTGTGTATGAAATTTTAAAGAATATTTAATTTCTACTGAAATTCAGTGGCATTTTGGCACATATCCACAACAGAAGCATTGAAAAATTCAAGTCTACAAGCATAAACCAAGTACAATGATTAATAATCTAACTCCCTTGGCTACTTCCTCATCCTCTTCTTCTTGATTGTGCCCAGAGTTCATGATCTAGTAATTTGCTTTTGTTTGCATTTGCATTTTCAAAGGAAGCATATTTACCTTGACTGAACTGTAATGTTTAACCATGCTGGCTTTGTTACTTTAGGGGTTTTTGTTTCTTTTTTCATGGCATGGAGTACGTACATGTACTCCTGCTTCTCCTAAGACGTATTCAAACAGCCTCTGTATTAATTCCATTAACTTTAATTTCCTAAACCTCTCCTTCAGGCTGTTAATAACTAACTTTCTATTTTTTAAATCACTTTTCTTGAAGCTGTATGCCCTGGTCATATCCTTGGTTTGGTCCCCTGGTGAGGATTTGGAACTTAATTACTGTATGTTATGGTCACTGCCAGCAGCTTACTCAATTGCTTCCTGAAACAATTCAGTGCCAAGTCAAGTATCAACTCATAAATTTTTGTTCAGGTATATAAAAGTAAGACACAATTTTTTCACATTTTGTCCTCCTGAGATGTTTATGCAATATTTGTATTGTTGAAATTACACATCATTATTGTATGACTAGGCTGTGTTGCCTTCCATTATTACTAGCTGAAATCCTCAGCTCCATTTCATCCCTCTCAAACCAGGAAAAAGGCTTTTTGCTGGCCCTAGTTAGGTAGCCAGAGTTTCCTATTTGTACTGTTCCCTCCTCAGCTTTTATGGCATGTTGTGAATGGCATATTGGAATATACTGATCTCTGACAAACTTGGGTGAGTCCAGGAGAAGAGTTCTTAGCTCTACAATCTTTAGCAGAGCAGCTCTAAAGCTGCTTTAATTTACCTTAAGGGAATAGATTCATCCTGAGATGGCATTTATGTGGAATCAAAACAGTTTCAGCTCCACTCTCCTTCTCAGCAGTGACAGAAATATGACAAAAAGGAATATGCTCAAAATTTCCAGACTAACATGTTTTAGATGCAACTCTGGTTAAGATGTGGTGATGCAGTATTCACTTATTAGTCTTTTGAGTTACAGCCTATATGAATTGAAATAAAAGTTGGGAAGATGTGAGAGCAGTAACATATCTGTCATCCTTAGATGCCTTCTTGTTCTGTAATACTACAAGACTAAATAGACTTTTCTGGACCTTGTAATTGCTAGTTGCACAGCTAACAAGAAATAGCTGTATAACCTAGTTCTGACCAAGAAACAAAGCTTTCCAGAAGATTAATTTACACATGATGCAGCATGTACTGAAGAAAGAAGCTTTTGTAATAATTAGCTTCTTAGTAAAGAGTAAGAGGGTAGAGAATGAAAAAAGTACAATGGGCAAGTGCAGCATAGGTTCAAGCAAGCCTAGTGACAATAGCGTCACAGTCTAATGTTCTCAGAGTTTAACGTGCAGATCTGAAGAGGAATTATTTAAAAATGACAGTCTTCTACTGTGCGTAGAGCAGGAGCAGGAGGATCCCCCATGTCACAATGTCTTGCAATATGGGCTATGGTTGCCAATTAGGTTGAGGCAGGACCTACACCTAGGCTAGGCAGGTGCTTCATGTTGCCTGCTGCTGCCTCAGCTGCGAGTGGTTTTATCAGGCATAAGTCCCCTGTAGGACCTGGTTCAGGGAGGTGAGGAGTTCTGCTGTTGTCACGTTTCCCCTTGACTCCAGTGGGGTGTGGGCTTGGTGCCTTGTTCCAAACTGCCTGGCTTAGCCAGTGGAAACACTGTACATTGAACAGTGTTTTATAGGGTTTCCCGTAACAAATGAGGGTTTCAGTAGTTGAGCAGTAAGTACTCATAAAGAAAGCAGTTGCAGTATATGGACTTCTTTTTATGGTAGCAAGTAATTCCAGATTGTGCAGGTTTATAGAAAATTTGTAACATTAAGGTTATATGAGAGTGCAGAAATGTTGGAACAGAGTCCTTCTTCTCCCCTTACCGTTAATCAGATGTGTCGTTACAAAAGATGAGCTGTAATTTATTTCATAGTGTATTTTCTATGAGGAATGAACCTGTCTCATATTTGATCTGGCACTTGGGTGACAGAGGCACACCAGCATGTCTCAGCAAGGGACAGAGCTAGTAGCAACTTTCTTGACATTGCAAGAGTTGGGTAAGCTTAGGTGAGAGTAAGCTTAGGTGAAACACGGTCATTCACATAGGTGGATGACTGAGAGGGTCTGAGAAAGAGGTGTCATTCGGGAGTCAATCAAGAGGCATCACTCTGGCAGTCATGGACAATTCGTGCCTGGGCTCCTGAGCAGAGACACCTGGGGAGTGTGTAAGGGTGAGAGGCAAGGGACACAGGCTGCAACAAGAGAGATTCTGATTAGGTACAAGGAGAAAAAAATTCTTCACTATGGAGGAGGTCAAACACAGAACAAGTTGCTCAGAGAGGTTGTGAGATCTCCATCATTGGAGATATGCAAAACTTAGTCCAACAAGGCCCTAAGCAACCTGATCTGACTTTGAATTAGTAGCTAACTTTGAAGTTGGTGCTGCTGTGAATGTGGGAAGGAGGAGGTTGAACTTCAGAGGCCACTTCCAACACAAATTACCCTGTCATTATGTGTTTTTATGTGTGAGCTGGGTATAAAGTAAGGTCAGCAACAGAGCTTAAAAGATCGTTTTTGTTCTCAGTGAGCTTAGGACCCTGCAGATTTCCACAGAGCAGACAGTGCCCCAGACAGGGGAAAATGTACATGTTTTTGTGACTCTGTTTTTTATTGAGAGAAACTGGCTTCCAGAACTGATAAATGTGCTAGGTCATATACAGTGACCCTGATCCTTGCCAGAATCTGCCATCCCAGGGAATCTGTGTAAAAATCTACCATCCCAAGCCTTTTCTTTTTGTATTGACATAAAAGGTATTTCTGTGGTAGAGAAAGGAATGAATTTAAGTGGAGGGTTTTAATTTCTGTATTGATTTTAAAGCCAGAATCTCACGTCCTTACTCAGTTTTGAGAAAGTCTTGATTTGAGACAGTCCCCTTGTTAATGTCAGTGTCAGCTTTTCCTAAGCAAGAACAGCAGGGCTGGGATCAGTAGGCTTTTGGTGGAATGGGGACTGGATGAAAATGGAGAAGATTCTTAGCATATGTTCCATACAGAATAATCCTTCTGTGGGGTTTGCTCTGCTACCTGGAATAATTTCTTAATCTTGCCTGTGAAGGAGAGTCTCTCCAGCTCTTTACAGAACAAATCAACTTTATCAGCACTTTATTATCATTTGCCTTCATGAGTTTTCAGTTTATCTGATTTTAAGAAAGTCACTGCTACAATTCTTTCATTTACATCTAGAATGTTAAAAGGCTCCAAATTATTTTTTTTATCCAAGAAAAAAATGTATTTTTGTGAGTGCTAAGGAGTTTCTCACAGCTTTCTGATTATTTTGTAAAAATATACTGTCTGGCATGCCAGGTCAGCCACCGATAATCAGTAACAACATAGCTGACTCATTTTTGGTTGAATGGAACCATCATAACTACTGAGTATCAAAACATTAGCTAACAAGTTGAGCAGAGCCTCTCCTGCCATACTGACACGTGCAGCTTGTTTGTGCTCTGAAAACCACCCAATGGTAAGCTGCCAATATGCTGCAGCTGATTATTGAAAAAAACCCACATGGCTATGTTCATATTGGAGGCTGGCACCCCTTGTGAGTATGCACTTTTTATATAGCTGTCTCAAATCAATATAAAACTGAAGGTTACCAAAATACGGAACATTAATAAGCCTCTCTGCCTGTTGCTACTTGTAAGATACAGATGCATGGGTATGAAGTTGTCACTGTGCATGGGCGTTACATTGACAGTTTCAAGATTTGTAAAAGCCCTGGAGTCTTTCCTATGTGCACATCTGATTCCCATAAATATTAACAAGAGTTACAGGCCATGTTGTTTGTGGACTGTATTCTCTAGAGTTCAAATTTTGTAATATTTGTAGTCTTTTGCCATTTTTTTTCTAAATTATTATCTGATGTTTTCATCTGATGTCATATTACAAATAAAAAAAGAGCAAAGGGCAGAGCAGCTCCAGAAAACCACCCAAATACACAGGATCAACCATGATTTGAAAGCAACACTTTGCTACAAACACTCAGGCCTTGCTAACACTTCCCTTTCTGAATCACTTTTTCATGTACTTACCCAGCCCCCATCTGAGCTACATTTTCCCTGCTCTGTAGAAGAATTAATTTGATTTGACTTCCATTTATTTAAGTGCATGTTGACACCCATTTATTTATTTCAGTGTGCATGCATGTGCTTATCAGAGTTAGAGCAAAAAGTGTGAGGCCTGTTGGCCTGTTGTTAAGAAATATTATGGTATTAATTATTATTTTCCATTAGGTTGCCTGTCTAATTTCAGTTTGCAAATCCCTAATGACAGAACCTTTTCTGTGAATAGCTATTCCGAATATCACCTTGATTCAGAACATGGGAACATAATAAATACGCTGCTGGATCAGGACAGTGGTCCATCCAGTGTGCTTCTTTAGCAGTGTCAGCAAGGGATGCTGTGTAGGGAGAGCACATGAGCCTGATCACCTTTTGTTGTACACCCCAGTCATCTACCGTTGTAGGACTAGGAGTGCTAGAGGTGGCATCTCCACCTGTTCTCCTTAGTGTCTGTTTTTGGACTTGCCCATAATTTGTCTAATCCATTTATGAACCTGCTGATACTATTTGGCACCACAGTGTTTATGACACCAACTTTACAACCTTCTGTGTTAAAAATAGATCACTAATCCACTGTAATTATCACCACCTCTAAGGAAGTAACACAGTAGCACCTCAAACACAGACCAGAAATCCATTCTACCTTAGGCTTTAGCAATCCAGTACAAAATGATGATTCTTGTTCCAAGGAGCCTACTATGTATTTTAAACATCTTTGAGCAAAACCTCAAAGTTACAGAAACCTTTGGACCAGAAAGTGCTAACTGCCTACTTCAGTACCTTTAGTAACATTGATTACTAAACCTGAACATAGTTTAGGGGTGTCTACATTAGCCTTAAGTACATCCCTTTTTTGTCTGTGTGTTATGTTTTGTTTTTTTTTTTTAGTAGACCATCCTGACTTCTGTTGAGCTGATGATGTAAAGGAATGAGGCCCGGAGGGGATGCAGAGACCTAAAGATACTCTTAAAATGTGTAGCTAATACTTAACTTACTCTCCCCATGACCCCTGGAGATGCGGGAAGAGGTGCTGGCCAATAGGTATTTTCCTTGTAAAACAGTTCCAGCTGCAGGGCATTGTGCACTGTGGTCCCCCTTTCATGCAGCAGCTAAGTGTATTTTGCAGCATGTCTTCCTGTCAGGCTGCTTATGCTGCTGCACAGACTAATTCTAGACCTCAATGTTTTTTAGTATTAAACAGAGGTTTTGGTGTAATTTTTCTAGCTGATATATAGCCTTATCATAGGAATGTCTCTGCCTGGATGAGCCTGCTGCCCAAGATGGGACAACAGTTTCTGAATGAACTGGGGTCATTGCTGGTACAGTCTGACGAATGTCGGATTAGACTTCACCTCCAAAGGAGCATAACACACTGCTGAATGCCATGGCAGCTTTAGCCAAGACCCGCCTGTTGACACAGTTAAAGTCATGGTCTCTTTACATTTGGCGATCACCCTCAGCGCTATTGTTCCAGCCAGCAAAGGACAAGCTTGCTTTGACATTTCCAACCAACCGAGTCGTGGTGCCCCCTGTTCCTGCTGCACCAAGGACATTGCCATCCCGACAGCAGTCACCCCAACCCTTTTGCTTTCATGTTTCCTTCTTAACGTCAAGGTTTTGGTGAGGCTCATGGGACTCCGTGGGCCCCCTCTAGTGGGTAGCTGCTGTAAACACCAGGCTCGACTCTGGGCGAGCTTTGACTTTTATCTTGAGTGGGGACAGTTCTGTGTCTGCCAACGTGAACTTTGGAGACTGAAATCTCATTATTTGATCCTGTGGTTTTGTTCCTTTAACAGCAAATCAAATGTGTAACGAAGCTTTTTATAGATGATAAAATACATGACACGAAGTAAATCCATGGACAATAGATAGCTTAGTTCTAACAGGAAGCATTTGTATGTGTAGAAGTTTTGTAGCTGTGGGCAAGTACATTTGTATTAAGTGTTATCATGTGCAAATGAATTATTATATTTTTTTAAGAAAAAGGTTTCATGTTTTAGCATAGCAGATGCCTTTGATCAGCATGAGTAGAATTATTTGTATGATAATTTGGAATTTAATTCAATTTAGAATATGTTCACTTAAAATTTTATATTGACTTTTGAAATGCTGAACATCAAGAGTAATGCCCAAAATTCTCATGCGGGATGAAATAAAGGGAGAGTGATTGCTTGAGGAACTGGTCTTCTGAAATGCTGAGATGCCCAGGTGAACTGTTGTCTAAGGGGCAATAAGTATTTCACAGAGGCTCTTACTGTGCAAAAATAAAACACAAAATAGGAAGACACACTCTCTGTTTTAAAAGCTAATTTTGCTGAAGATAAAAACAATGTTAGAGACCAGGGTGACATTTTAACTTCTTAGAGACATGACTGAGCGAAACACTGATCATGATTTTACAACAGGAATTAAATCTAAGAGTTTGTATTTTTTTAGCTGTTTTATCTATGTGAAATGTGCAAAAGTTGTTAGCAGATAAACTTCAAAGCAGCTGTGCTTAGGATGTTGAAACTCTGCAATGTTATCAGACCCAGCCACAGAGATTACATTTTAGCATTAGTGCTGGAAACACTCGTGTTTGAAATGCATATTACCTCTCAGTAGATAGTGCTGTCCATTCCTTCCTTCCTTCCTTCCTTCCTTCCTTCCTTCCTTCCTTCCTTCCTTCCTTCCTTCCTTCCTTCCTTCCTTCCTTCCTTCCTTCCTTCCTTCCTTCCTTCCTTCCTTCCTTCCTTCCTTCCTTCCTTCCTTCCTTCCTTCCTTCCTTCCTTCCTTCCTTCCTTCCTTCCTTCCTTCCTTCCTTCCTTCCTCCCTCCCTCCCTCCCTCCCTCCTTCTTTCTCTCTTTCCAATGGTCAGTCTGTTTTCCAGCACTTTTCTCTTTCCCCTCTTCCCCCTATCTCCCTTCCCACCCTCCTCTTTCCTCTCCCTCCCTCCCCTTCCTCCCTCCCTTTCCGACCGCCTGCTAGTCTGTCTTCCAGCACTTTTCTCAAACACCACTTCCCAGGTCGTGCTGTGACACCTCACCAGAACAGACTTCATGTTTACCATCCGATGCCTCCTTTCTGACATGTATTCATGCATTAACTCCTACAGGCCCTGCTACCTTATGGAATAAGGCAGCTGAGGGCTCATATTTTACTCTTTAGCATCCCTTTCACTGCTGTCCCTAAGGTGGTCCTCCAGCCATTTTATGTTTAACCTTTCCTGAAATCACTTCGCCTACTCTTACTACTGACATTTGAGTGACTCATCTTCAGGGGTGATATGTGAGGCAGGTGACAATAAGATAGTACAGTCAGACAGTCAAACATGTGTTTGGACAGCCTATGTCCATAATAATACTTCTGCCTTGGAAGAGAGCTGTCTGGCTGAGAGGCAACATTGGTGGGTTTAATGAGCTGACATTATTTCAGTATTCAAAGTGAGGGAGTTGGTAAATCATCATTAGCGTTACTAGCACAGTTATTCACACCTTTGTTGTAGATATTTGGTAACTGGCTATACATCACTTTCTCTGCAGCTGACCTTTTTTTTCCTTGAGATTCCTGATGTTTATAATAAGAATCCACTTATATATACATGCACAGCCATAGGCATGCACATATGTATATTCACGCATGCATACACACATGCTGAGATTTTGTTAATTGACCTTAACTGCTGGTGTTTTTTTATTAAAAAACATATTTCTCTATTGGTCTATTTGCACTGCTTTGTTTTAGCTTCATCTAATGCACTGGAACTCCACACTGTACAGCAGCATTGATGAGGCAGTAGGGAAGAAGCACGGCATAGCTATTATTGCTTTGTTTGTGCAGGTAAGTTTCCTGTGTTGCACTTGTTACCATGCACTATCATTTGTCTGAGGAAAATGAGTTCCTTTCCATTTTCTTTCATTTTTAATGATTTCATAAAATAAAACAATGTATGACTGCTGGTGTTCTATTCAAAAGATACTTCTCAGTCATGTCTTCTGTGTATGTGCTAAGTAATTATTTTTTAAACAGGATATTTGAATTCTGTTAGTTAAAGAAGAGATAATACATAGTTGGCCATCTCTCTGTGACTCCATCTATGAGCAGACACCCAATCTCCATTCCTCTGAGGGCAGAATGAGGGCTGTCAGGACGTACAAGTGCTTCACTGTCTCTGTAATGTGTTTTTCTCCATTCCTGGCCAGGCTTGCTGTTTGGGGGTTGAGGAAATACACAGAGGAGAGGAGGAAAGGGGAAAAAAAGCCTACTAATTCATTGGCACAGCTGAACACTGGTAGTAGGGTTATGCTTTTCTGAACACAGGGATGGACAAGTGTGTTACTTCACACAGGACAAATGTGAGGTGGGGTCATATTACTTCTTCAGAGATGCCAGATAGAGTGGAACAAGTCTTGCCACAGACCCTCAGAAAAGCCTGCGACGAAGAGGCGTAAAGCTTCCTGTCGAGAAGGTGAAATGCAAGCTGGGAAGTTAACCCCATAATCTAATTGCTGTTGAACGTTTTTCACCCTATAAAGAAGATTTTCAGTTTTAGTCCTCCAACACCAGATTCTCATCCTCCTCACGAGAAATGGCAAACTTTTATTTAAATGGGTTTGGAGGAAGAGGGTTAGAGTTTGTGCTTAGATCAAATGGATTTTCTTGCACAGTGATATTATTCATTTGTTGTATTTCATAATGAGTTTCTGAGTGCCTTTGAGATTTACCTCTGTTTGAATTTAAAGGTACGTTGGTTACAGCTCCAACACTCAGGTAGAACTGCTAAAAATGGAAGTTATAAAGTCTTCAGTTTTGTATCCTAGAGGGCTGTGTGATAATTGCTTATGTAAGTCACCTTCTAATTCCAGCAGAAGTAAGCTTTGAGTTAGCTAGAAAGTTATATATAAGTTCTTAAATGAATCTGAAACTTCAATGATACATTCTCCAGTTCTGGTCTCTCACCTTCATCAGAGTTCTTAAGCATTCCAAAGGGCTTTTTCATTAGCCAAGAAAGGCATCATATAATTACAATTGACCAAGGAAAAATAGTATTTATGCTGTTTAATAATGAAACAGGGAGACGAAATTCGGTGACCATTTTTTTCCTGTTGAAGGCATGGAAATATAATAGTTTTGCACCACAGTTCTCAAACACATCTCTTTAAGGTCAGTGAGAATATTTTCACTGATTGACAGTCCTTGGTGATTATTAATTTAGAAACAGCACCTTTGAAGTGATTTTGATATCTTTTATGCACTTGGAAGGTTTTAAATTGAAATCCCATTCTGAAACAAAAGAAAATCCTCTTAAATTCCTAGAAATAACAAAGTACCTTTTGCTGACATTTGGTTGTTTCCTTCCAGAGACAATATTTTGTTCTGAAGGTAAAAGCTAGGGTCCTAGAATGGGTGATTTAGATCAGAAGCAGCTGAAATTGGTGTGCAGAGCAAACAACGAACAACGTTCATGGAACATAAGAATCTCTTATTTCAACAACGGGTTCCTTTTGAAAGCCCCATCTGTGTCTTAAAGGCATTTGGTAAAGTCAGTGCTCCAGGCTGCTGGGAGCCTGGCTTTTGCCAGCAGGATCCCAGAGACGCTGTGAGGGAGGGGATCTGCCATTCTGCGCTCTGAAGGCAGGAAAAAAATCCCTCAAGCTTCAGAGATACCTTGGGCCAGATTTACAGCACTGTGGGAACACGTTCAAAAAGTGTTTGTCATGATTGTTCACTCTGTTCCTTTCTGTGTACTTTTCTGACAAGAAGTGGTAAGGTCAAACTGTATCCTTGGCATTTATATGCCATAATGCTGTGTGATTTTGACTCCACATGCAGTATATACTGCAAAGCAGGATTAGTCAAAACTTGCCAGACTTAACTGTGACTCTTTCTCTTGTTCTGTGAGTTTCTGCCTCTGGTTTAATGTTATTTACACCTCGTTTACTTCTGACTGGTGGCTTTATAGTGATCTAATTGTTTGGAGTTGCCATGCATCAGTGTATGTGGTTAACACAAGGTTGTGTAGCTTAACTAAAAACAACTACAGAACTTACTGTTCTGGTTGACTTCTGTCTTGCCTCACAGTTTCTGAAATGGCAAAACACTGAAACTCATCTTTGCTTGCTGTATTTCAGATAGGAAAAGAGCATGTAGGCCTAAAGGCTGTAACTGAAATTCTCCAGGACATCCAGTACAAGGTAAGGCATTGTCTGAGGAAATGCTTCCTTCACTGACCAGAGAGACAGTGAGAGAAGGGTCTATATGAAGCCAAGAGAAGGATTTCAGGTGTGTCTGTAGTAAAACCATGTGTGGAAGCCATCATTTGATGGCCTGTATCAGAACCTCAGCATTTTACAGTATCCAGATAATATACAGTGTTTGTAGTTACTTCCTTTTCTGGTGGCCAGAAAGTTTGATCTCCTATATCAGTAACTGATCGCAAATACTACTTTTTCAGTGATTTATCATGGAGTCAGTGTGAATGCAAGCACTACAACATGCTTAGTGAACACCAGCAGCAGTATCTCCAAATTTAACTGGTTTTAATTTGTACAGGAAAAGAATAGATGAACTGAGCACCCATATTAACTTGCAGTGGGAAATCAGCAAAACCACAATGCTATCTTGTCAGGTGGATTATGTGTGGGGATCCTGAAGGACAGATAATAATCCTAGCAGGACTGAGGACATATGAGTGCTCTCCAGAATGTTGGTGCTATCTTAAATGACCTTGAGCAAGTTACTTCCATTTTTCTGTTTCATAGTCTTTGTCAGTAACATAGAAATAATCATACTTACCTTTGATTTTAAAGGATTTTGAGATGCGTTAATGAGATGTTCTGTATTGGTCTGGAGAGATTAGCCATTCACTTCAGTGGATGCTGAGGTAGAGAAATTAGAAGCTGTTATTAGAAGGGAATTGAAAATCCTCTTTTCATCAAATAATAGATGGTAAACTTAAGTCATGATGTTTAATATTACAAGCTCATTGTTTATGAAAGTGTCAGAGAAAAGAGTAGTGTGTGGAACTCTGTAGTTGCATTACTGAAAGGACAGCCAAGAAGAGGAAGGTCATGAAAGGCCTCATCATTGTGAGCATGTTATACTAATGACTTCCAGAGGGTCAGCATCAAACATACTGTTGGCATACGTAAAATTTTCTTGCATTAAATACGTGGAACCAGCTTTATTTTATTAAGTGTTATCCACGCTGGTCAAGGAAAAGCTCACTTTGGCCTTTGTTTTTTAAACTAATTTTGTATGGAACCCCTGAATTTCATGTAGCGAATTTCAAGGCTGCGACTTGGAAGGAGTCCAGGTACTAAAGGCAGAAAGTTAACAAATTGCTGAGATAACCTTAGAAGTAAAATATAAAATAGAATAAAAAAAAAGTGTTTGTGAAGCTGCAAGGACAAATGCAATGATGATTAGATGCAGACTGTTTAATGAGGTTGCTTTGCACAGGAATTCAAGGCTTAATGTTATAAGAACACACAGTATGTTTTACCTCTCCATTCATCATAATTTTAATAAGAAACTAGAGATGAGATTGATTTGTATTCATTTTTTCAGGGAAAGTCCAAAACAATACCCTGTTTTAATCCCAACTCTTTATTGCCAGGTAGGTGCCTTTGCTTATTTTTGTGTGTGTGTATTACTAGCTAACTGCAGAGGCTGAGACAATCTTGATCCAAAGCATAGCCTAATAACAAGCCTGAGAGTGCGTAATGCATTTTGTGCCTAGTGGTGCGAACAGGGGAAGGGATGAGGTCCCTTTGGAATTTAGGATAAATCCGCACCTTCGTGGTGTGAGTGGGATGTGATACTGTAGTCCATGAACTGCTGGCAGCACTGTGGCTAGATTTCGTGATGATTTATCATCCCACCTAGAGGGGGAGCTGTGTGTACTCATTTCTCAATTTTGGCATAAAAATAGGAAGTGTAAGGTTACCCACTTACCAAGGCAGCTTTTTGGCGGCATCAAAAGACATTGCCATAATGCAATGACAGTAGGGACAGGAGTAGTGAGAATGAGAGGCAAATTCAAATTCATATAGCTAAAAGTTAAAGAGTAACAGTAAGAAACAACCACTTCCTCTATGTTGTCTTGAAAAACAAAGTGACTTTTTAAAAAATGCATTTCGACAAGATGAATGTGTCTGCATGGAATCCTTCTGAGCTAAACTGCATATCATAGTGGCAGGATCTTTAATTTTGCAGAGTAATCCAGGTCTACATTAAACATATTAGTTATATCAAAAGAGTATTGTTTAGGTTGCAAAGTCAAGTGCTCAGCAATTAGGAATTGCAGGAATTAAGGCTGCCTGTGCACCTTCATGCATATGTGTTATAAAACATATTTTAATTGCGTGACCATAAGTTATTTTTTACAGGACCCCTGCCTCACAGTTCCTGTTTGATGCTAATCAAGTCACATAAACCAAAATATTCATAAGTCATCTCTAACTATGTGTTCCTCATTTTCTAGGTGCCCGACTTGAGATCATGGGGTCTGATTTGCAGAAGTGCTGAGTGCTTACACCTCCAACTGAAGTCAATGGGAGCAGTGCTCTGACTGCATTAAGTGCTATAGAAAGTTAACTACTCTGAGAAATCAGGTTCTAAGCATCTCATATTGAACATCTCGAATAGATGCATTTGACCTTAACTTCTCTGTGCCTCAGTTCCCCAGCTTTAAAGTGTGGGGGTAATCTGTCCTTCCTCACCACACGGGAGTGTTGGAAGGATAAATTCATGTTTGTGAAGCACTCAGACACTGAAGAAATGAGTGCATTAGAAATATGAAAAATGAGAAAACGTGGTCCTTCTAACAAGCAGGATTTGAATAACATGGGAAAAAGAAGACCAAGGACCACATATTGTACTAAGAAATCCAAATCCAAAAGAAAATCATCCATCTTTGCAAGTAAATGATGAAAGATTCTCTAGAAGAGACATACGTGATCATGTAACAAGATGGTGGCACAATGCATGCACAGGATGGGCTGAATTAATTCTTGCAGTTCTTAACTTTTGAGTGTCTGATAATGCAACTTGCTTTCAGTGGATTTGCTATGTAATTCCCTAAGTGAGAAAGAAAATTACACCATCAGAGCAAAATCCATTCACTGACAATCACAGGCTTCATTAGCAAGATTTAATTCTACTGATACTCCTCTGAGCTAGTAGTGAAATGGCAGTAACAGGTTAGGTCAACCAAGCAAGTTTATTTGTTTCCAGTCTCCCATTCTGTCCTTGTCAAGCTAGTCACAACCTTCCCCCTAGCTCTCCATGCCATAATTAACCACCCTTTGTCTCCAGTTCCTCTCTAGGTTTGTTTTTTGTCACCTCTTTTACAGTCAGGCAGTTTCCTCTTAAGCTGTGTCAGACAGTCATTTGTGAGTATGGCCTATAGCAGCAAAGGAAAGCCCTGTGTAGCTCACTTACAAAGTACAGCATGACTGGAATCTTTGAGGAATTAAAATAATTAAAATCAAGCGTGTTGTAGAGTTAAAACTCTGCTTGGACAAACCATTGTACATTTTCTCGAGAGACAGCCGTTTATTCTAATGGTTATTTATAAATCTATTACTAAGTTTATAAACTTACTAAAATAAATTTATTCTTAAATAAACCTTGATTTTTTTCCCCTGTGAAGTTCAACTCACTTTTCCAAAGCTAGGAGGCACCAGTGCATCTCAAAAAACATGTCACCAGAATTGCGAACTGAAAACTTTGGCTTGAGCTGTTTTCACTGAATTTTTCTAAAAAATGAAATAAATTAATCCTTGAGACATATCCTAAATGTAGAAGTCAGTTAAAATTTGATCACCACAGCCCCTCTGCCTTTAAAGTGGGATGTCTCTTGTAGCTTTTGACACTAACAGGAGTTCTTTCCCACCATATTATTTATTTGCTAGTTTAAGGAGTTGTGCACGTGTTATTTTTCACGTCTGTAAAGTAGCATTTCCATCTTTAAACTACTCATCTGCAGGGGGAGGTTGCTGTAATATAATGACCACAAGCTCATGTACATTCACATGCGAAAGTAGTGGACAGTGTTTGGCAGGTTATAAATTCACACCGTAGCTTACTGCATACTAACTTCATCATATGAGCAAGCCCATGGCTCTCATAAGCCGTCATAATTGAAAGACACAGTTATGTTCCTTAATGTCATTAAAATTCCACATTTCTTTTAATTTCAGATCCTCTTCTGCGTGACTACTGGGTGTATGAGGGCTCTCTAACCATTCCACCCTGCAGTGAAGGTGTCACCTGGATATTATTTCGCTATCCTTTGACTGTGTCCCAAGTGCAGGTAACAGCTGTGCCTAAAGTGACCTTGGAATATGGTTATGAGCTAAAGGTTATAGCGTGCAATATATATATCAGGACATTATATCTGTTCTCCTTGAAGATCCCATTAGATCAGTACATGGCTTTTCAAGTAAAGGTTAAGCCTTTTGAGTCACTGAAAGCAATGCAAAGGTCAGAGATGAAAAAGCTTGTTATCATTTATCATCTGCATTTAAAATAATTCTTTATTTAAGTGAAAGAAAAAGAAAGAAGTCAATGGGCAAAAGAAGTTCAATTCTTTGTAATTGTCAGCTTTCAAATATCACTGCTTTTTGATGTTAAAGGAACAAAAAAGCACAGGGAGACACTATGTCCTGGAGAATGAAAAATGTTAACATAGTACAGGCTAGCTATATTGCATTGAACTATATTTAACTTATCTTGCTCTTTTTTAATTCTGTTTTGTAATAAATGTCTAATGGAAACTACCTATTTAAATTTGATTTCACATGTATGTATTTTAAAGTGCTTTTTTTTTTAAAAAAAAAATTATATCTAACAGTCATGTGAGCCTTTCTATAGAAAACATTTCAAATCTGTCTACAGATAATCCCAGTAAAAACATTGAAAACTCCTGATGAATATTCTCCCACAGTCTGTGAGCCCCAGATGGAGGAATGTGGGTTTAATTTAAGTGAAACTATCTAGAGTTCCTGAAGCTGAATGCATTAATTTTCATTGCCTGCTCTGAAGCATGTGCAAACAGAAGGGGAAAAAGTATAAAAGGTGATAAATTCAGATTTAAATTTTTTCGTCTTTAATAATCTAATATTTTGCTAGTAATCCCAGCACAATTTTTTAACAATTTTAACAATTTGAAATTGGCAGTGTTCCTTTTCATATGAAAACTGTATTCTAGTTCTAGTCATAGGATAAAAGCAATAGCTCCCAATAAGCTTATTTGTATGGTAGCTGCAACTTCAATGTATCCCATCATGAATCTGGTATTTATTTGCTTATGAAAGGATAAGTCTTATGGCTGCCTACTGCTGAGTAAATGGAAACAGAACTCTGTTGGCATTATTGGATTCAGAATAACTTTTAAAGGCAGAGTGCATTTTGTAACTTGGCAGCTAGTTGTCCAGCTATGATATAGATAAATAAGAGGACTTAATCAGAAGTATAAAGACTGTAGCTATCACACCGAGACATTGTATGATATTTTATTTCATGCTAGTTGCAGATTTTGTAATCTCTATTCCCTTTTAATCCAGTCAATGCATAGAGAAGGGCACAGTTCAAGCCATCCACATGTGGGAGATGGTGAGAGGGTGAATGAAAGAGGAATTAAGCAGAGAAATGCAATTTTAGTTAATACTATTATGTACTCATTTACCACAAGAAAACAAGATGGTGGAGCATGGTATGAAGGGGATAAATCTCCAGAAGAAAATACTGTGCCTGGGGAGAAGAATGACGCATAGTGCCTGGGGAAAAGAGTGTGACTCATAACCATGGCCTTCTTTAGGTGAGGGGTGGCTGGTTTGTGTTGCTGCATTACTTTGATTGGTATAAACCCAATCCAGCAAGAACATTGCAGTGATAAACGGTGGACAAGTCATGGAGGGGTTTTTTCACTGCCACTGACACAGTATGCAGGTGAGATGTGGCACTGGAGCAGAGTGAGATATCGGTGAGGACTTCTGTGATCCACCATACTTTGTACTTGTTGTAGATCAGCATCAATTAGAAAGAAAATCCTCACTGCTAGCTATGAATGCAGTAGCATTAAAGTCAAGGTTGTGCAGAAAAGACGTGAAGGACTTTTGCCAAGGTGGGATAAAAATTTTACTTGCATCAGATACTGCTTTCAGATGTCTATTAAATATGGGGACAAGTAAGTGAGAAACAGTGATTCTGGGATTCTAAAATCAAAAGCAACTGAGAGTTCTCCAGGATGCCCAAAATAAGATTTTGGGGGTGCCAGAATATTTTGCTATAGCCTAGACATCCAAGATTTTAACTTGCAACTAGCATTTCTTCCTAAGACTTTTTTTTTGCTGAGACTTTTTTGCCTCAGTCTTTGCTGACAAGGGCTCCAGCCACTCTGTCCAAGATGCAGAAGGTAAAGGTGGGGACTGGGAGAAGGAAGAACCACCCAGTGTAGGAAAAGATCAGATTAGAGACCATCTAAGGAACCTGGAGGTGCACAAGTCCATGGGACCTGATGAGATGCATCTGCAGTTCCTGAGGGAACTGGCAGGTGAAGAGACTAAGCCACTAACCATCATGTTTGAGAAGTCATGGCAGTCCAGCAAAGTCCCTGCTGACTGGAAAAGGGGAAACATAACCCCCATTTTTAAAAAAGAAAATAAATAGGACCCGGGGAACTATGGGCCATTCAGTCTCACCTCTGTGCCCAGCAAGATCATGGAGCGGATCCTCCTGGAAACTACTAGGGCACATGGAAAATGAGGAGGTGATTGGTGACAGCCAACATGGCTTCACTAAAGGCAGATTGTGCCTGACAAATTTGGTGGCCTTCTACGACGGGGTTACAGCATTGGTGGGTAAGGGAAGAGTGACCGACATCATTTACCTGGAGTTGTGCAAGGCTTTTGACACTGCCCTGCTGACATCCTTGTCTTTCAAATGGAGAGACGTGGATTTGGTGGATGGACCACTCAGTGGATAAGGAACTGGCTGGATGGTCGTACTCAAAGAGTTCTGGTCAACAGCTCAATGTCCAAGTGACAAGTGACATTCCTCAGGGGTCAGTATTGGGACCAGTGCTGCTTAATAACTTTGTTGGCGATATGGACAGTGGGATTGAGTGCACCCTCAGCAAGTTCACAGATGGCACCAAGCTGTGTGGTGCGGCTGATGTGCTGGAGGGAAGGGATGTGCCATCCAGAGGGACCTTGACAGGCTTGAGAGCTGGGCCTGTGCAAACCTCATGAAGTCCCACAAGGCAAAGTACAAGGTCCTGCACATGGGTCGGGGCAATCCCAAGCACAAATACAGGCTGGGTGATGAGTGGATTGAGAGCAGCCCTGCAGAGAAGGACTTGGAGGTATTGGTTGATGGAAAACTATGAGCCAGCCATGTGTGCTCGCAGCCCAGAAAGCCAACCGTACCCTGGGCTGCATCAAAAGAAGTGTGGCCAGCAGGTCGAGGGAGGTGATTCTCTCGTTCTACTCCGCTCTCGTGAAACCCCACCTGGAGTACTGTGTCCAGCTCTGAGGCCCCCAGCATAAGAAGGACATGGACCTGCTCAGTTGAGTCCAGAGGAAGCCACAAAGATGATCAGGGGGCTGGAGCACCTCCCCTATGAGAACCAGCTGAGAGAGCTGGGGTTGTTCAGCCTGGAGAAGAGAAGTCTCTGGGGAGACCTTATAGTGGCCTTCCAGTACTTACAGGGGGCCCACAGGAAAGATGCGGAGGGACTCTTGATCAGGGAGTGTAGTGATAGGATGAGGGGTAACGGTTGTAAACTGAAAGGGGATAGATTTAGATTAGATATAAGGAAGAAATTCTTTACTGTGAGGGTGGTGAGACACTGGAACAGGTTGCCCAAAGAAGCTGCAGATGCCCCCTCCCTGGAAGTGTTCAAGGCCAGGCTGGATGGGGCTTTGAGCAACCTGGTCTAGTGGAAGGTGTCCCTGCCCATGGCAGGGGGGTTGGAACTAGATGATCTTTAAGGTCCCTTCCTACCCAAACCATTCTATGATTCTGTGATATGATTCTATGATTTTGGCTGCATGTATTTGTCCTCTTTTGTCGTGTAGCCATGAGTGCCTATGAGAGTTTCCATTTAAGGAGAGATTAGAAATGCATGGGCTTTTGTCTGTGGGAAATAAGAGGATGTAGTATAGCATGTACCATTCTGAATCATTCATGGAAGGCCGGTAAAGTCATTTAATTTTATTAATCCTGCTTGTGGTATTAAAGCATAGATTTCAGTGCAAATGCATTTCTAATGGATTTAAATACATTATTTTTATATGTGTCATTAACTTGTAGAACTTTCTTCTGTGGAGTACTAATGAACACAGCTTATGAAACTTCAAGTGATTTATATAAAGTCTAGTAGCATCTGTGGTTATAACTAGTAAGATACAAATTCAAGGCTTTCTGTTTTCATTTTTCATGCCATAAAATAATCAATTTCTGAGTGTCAGTAACAAGTAACAAGAAAGAATGACACAGTCTGATACTGAATAGGTTTTATTGCCTTCCTCTGATGAAGCTAGTTAATATATTGGAGACAAGATACTCATTCACATTCTGATTTTCTGTAATTAACATAGCAGTATTGATTAGCTTAACAAACTGTGGGCCATAAGGAGAAAAAATGAATAAAACTGCAATTCTAGTTCATGGTCACATCTATATATTTTCACATTTGCTTATTTTGAAACAATGGAGAAATAACTGTTTTGGCATAGGCATTAAAAGGCTGACCATTGCAAAGTAGAGAACCTCTTTCTGTTTCTCCCGAAGACATTTATAGATAGTAAAGTTCAAGTGAGGAGTTGATTTGCTACTGATCTAAGTCAATGTTAAGTGAAAGGAGATTCATCTCCATATGCACCTCACTGCAGCAGCTGGGATCTGAGTGTGTGGGTTATAGGAGTAGCAAAAGAGCAATCCAGGACTGCAGCATCAGGATGTGCTTCCTCACTGGAATTCATTTTCTTTGACATGAGGCTTCACTTCCATCAGAGAGCTCTTTCCTTCACGGGTCTTTCTGTGAGGTCTGGAAAAAGTGTGCAGGTAACTATTCTCCCCTGGAGAATAAGGGCTTTACAAAATGTGGTTCTTGGAGTTTTTTTAATGACCTCAGTGGAAAGGAGCATGCCTGGAAAGCTGCACCCTGCAGTGCTCTTTTTGTATATTCCTACCTTCCTTTTGTGGTTTTATCATCCTCACTTGTCTTATGTTGAAATATATAGCCCAGAAAGAACTGTGTCGACTGCATTTGTGAGACACCTCACCCATGCATGTACACTGCTGAAATGCAATAGGAGAAAATAGAAAACTCCCTCCTATTAGGCCAGTAAAGAGCAGGAAATAATTGAAAAAGACTTGCTTGTACTTCTCTCCACTATATTTAAAAAAAATTGGACATTTGTGAATAATGTGCTTTGTGGTTCACTGAACCCAGAACAAGTACATTGTCTAAGCCACTCAGAATAAGGATTTTAAACAATGACGCAGCAAGGAGCTGTCGTTCTGCTGTACTCATTGTCAGAGTTAACTGGTTATGTATTGAATGGTGATGTCTCTAGTCCTTTTGTCTACCTCATTCAAAATCAAGACCTCCTAAAGGACAGAAATAGTAACTAGCATATGGAGCTGGAGTGGGAATTGTGCAAAATTTATGTAGTCGGTGAAGTAAAGCACTACGAGAGGTTTGTGGTATTCTCTGTACTGGGAAGCAGCTCTGTGTTCTTGGAAGGTGTCACAAAGGCACGTGAAATTTTCAGCAGAAGGATGTTTCTTCTCTTCCTCATATAGGAGAAACATTTGTAGAGAAAACATGCAAAATCTTTGTTTTGTGTGTTCTGTTCTTCAGCAAATATTTAAGTAAAAATAAAGAAAGCAGTGTTCAGGATCTGAATACAGGGAAGTGGTAAAAACATTCTTGCAAAATTCTACAAAATACTGACTAAGTGCTTTTACTTAGTAGAAACATGACTGTTAATATTGTGTTTTTACCCCTTAACTGGTTAGAACTTGATCCTGAATTTCAGTGTGAACAGGCCCAGGTCATCCTTAGTGTCTTCTGGGCATGAGAAGAGCCTTTATAAATGTCTGTTCCTGTTGAAAGTGTATGAACAACCAAGGATGCTTGGCTGTGTGCCTCTAAAATACCTATTTCCTCGCAGTCCTACAGGGTTGACTTGTGAGGAGTTGGTTGGAGATAGTAAGTGCTTCCATATGAGATGAAGCAGAATAAGTGGGGCACACGTACTGCTTTATCACGTGGAAATTTAATAGGGAAAGTAATGTGAGCACAGCCAGCATCCTTCTCTGACAGAACCACTTCTCAGGAGTGAAGCGGACCACCATGTGTATAGAGGGACTCTGTCACAGGGGTCTGAACCATGATATGAAGGACTAAACAAGGAGGCTGGTGATCTCAGAAGCAATTCCCCCTTGGAGCAGGGATACCTTCTTGACTTCCCTGAAGACTAAAGAGCAGGCATGGGGTCAGTCCTACTTTCCTGACTGAAGAAACTGGAAGCTGCTTTGTGAGGAGTACCTCCTGGAGAAGGATTTCACTGTGGGGATTGTGGCAGAGCATTTGTAGTTATGGTAGGAGAAAGCTCACAAATGCCAGCTTTGCAGAGTCTGTTCTTCCCTCTCCTTCATCTGTGTTTGTTTGAAGTCTCTCATTCTCAAAAGATCAAACAAAAGCCATGTTCTTGTAAAATGCTACTTCCTAAACTACAATTATTTCAGTCTTTCCAGAGTTGATTCAGGTGGTGAAAGAGGCTACCTTTACAAAACCCATTCAGTGATTTACTAGCACTTGACTCCTGAAGACTTTTTCAGTTCCAAGCCTCTGGTGGGTTTGTTTTCAGCTTGCTTTAAGTAAACAAACAAAATAATCTTCCAAAACAGGGTTCTGCCTCTAAAAACACCTTCAAGGAGCTTTACAGTTCGTTCTGCTTTTCATCTTTTGAGTCTAAGCTGTTGCCTTATGTCTCGGCTGCAAGAAGTTTAGTGTTGATTTCTAAGCACACTGTTTTTTGAGGAAAATAAAGCAAGTCAGAGCTAGCCTCTAAATTGAGTAAATAAGCTTGTATCAGTTCTGCTGTAGAGTGGAAAACAGTGAAGGCAGTTGTCTTCCAGGTTGCAGTAAGAAAGTATTCTCTGCAGGCAGTATAAGAATTAAATGCCATTACCTGCTGTTTAGTACCTCATTTCTTTTAATTCTGGAATCATACTTGCATTCTCCCTGTAATCCTTCATAGGGTGGTTTTCATGGAGAAATTAATTCTCTATAATCTCTTAGATGGTAAAAAGATTAAATACTTCAGGCTCCATTTTGCTTTCTGTGTAGCTTCAGTTTCAAGTTATAGCTGAGCTGGATACTGAGGCATTACAGGGTCAGTACAAGTAAAAAGGCTCCTGCTAGGGAAGTCAGCCTTCAAGTAGGTTTGCTGTATCCAGCTAAGATACAATATGCCAAAGCAAAAACAAACACAATTTTCTAGTAGTTGTAACTACTTATTTGAAATACCAGACTCTTAAAAACAGCACTGTTGAACAATAAGATGTAATACTGCTGAGATATGCATAGATTTTCTTAGTTTTTTATCGCACAGAGCTTGATGCTGATACCACGGATGGAGATGGAGCTTCTCACATTCTCCCCTACACCAGATTAGATATAGAAAAATCTAAAAAGAGTCTACAAACTGGAAACATACGTGTTTTGGACCAATTGAAATGCTTTATATTGATTTTTGACTGTATTTGATTTTCTAAGTACACTTAGCACCTACATCTGCAGAACTTTTGGAGTGGTATTTTTTTTTTTGATTGGAAAACCAGTGTTTTTCCATATAAAATGTCAACAGACTTCTAGAGCTGAGAGTCTGTTCAGAATTCTCCTGGTTTAGAAAATAATTTTTATTTAAATGAAGCAACAATTTCAGGCAATAAATAAATCACTGAAAAAAATTCAAAACAATTTATAGTCAACCAAGCTATTTCTGAAATGCACTTCTTTGAAGAAAATGAGAATGATTACTCTCACGTCACAACTGTGAGATTGATTGATAGAATGTAGTCTACAATGGCTAGGAAAGTTACAGATCCCAAAAGAAGTTACAAAAAAGCAAAGGATAAGTTTGCCAAACCGTGTGCATAAAAGTTCCTGTTTTTCTCTGTATGTTAAATGTTTTGACAGTGATGACAACTATTTTAAAATGTTATTAATGATATATTAATGATATATATGTTAGTATATGGTACCTGAACAGTCCAAGTTTCAAAGCTGCAGAAGTGGCTGGATTTTGATCATTAGTCCCATAGTGAAGAATATGTCTCATCTTCTTCATGTCTGTTTTTCTGCCTTTCAGATAGAGGAATTTCGTAGACTGAGGACACATGTTAAAGGTGCTGAACTTTTAGAGGGCTGTGATGGAATCCTAGGAGATAACTTCAGACCAACTCAGCCACTTAGCGATAGAGTCATCAGGGCTGCATTTCAGTAGTAGAAGAACAACAAAAAGAAATCTTTATTTAGGTAAGTAAAAGCTTAGCAGAAAAAACATTGAAATAATATTCATAGGGGAGATTTAGCTAAAGCAGAAAATGAACTGAGTTCATTTCAGCTAATGTTATGATGTATTGTCACAATTGTAAATTTTGACACTGTACTGTTTTATTTTGTCCCGTGGTATAATAATTTAGTTACTATTGGTTCTTTAGTGGCTGGAACAGTTTGGCTACTATTAGGTTCTTTAGTGGCTGGAATATAATACGTGATTTAGTGAATGGAAGTATTTGTATTGACCTCAGTAGGCAGTGGATCACGCACAGTTAGATCACAGTTACTTCTTGTAGCTTCAAATTTCTCCTACTGCAGTGAGCAACAGCACAGTATGCCTAGGTTATGTGGTAGATATCCCCAGTTACTGAGGTTCACTGGTTGATTTCTTACCACATTTTTAGAAGACCAGTCATTGGTGAATCTTTCCAGTTTTATCTATTAAAAACCAGGCTAGTAGTTCTGGAAGAAGGCCTTTAAATCTCAAAGGAGGCCACCTTTTTTTTTGATACCTTCTTCTTGCTTTAGAATGTTGTTCTTTACCAACAAGGCTGAATCTTGGGCAAAACTAATGCAGATACAAGAGGAAACTAATTAGCTTTTGTCATGGATAATTTTTCATTTTTCATTCATCAAAGTAGTTGCTGCTACTTGTCCTCAGCAGTGTTTTCAGCCTTCATTGGCTCACAGAGCAAGAATTGAGGGATGATGTTGGATTCAATGTGTAAGAGCTAGTATACATGTGAACCTGCATTATCCCCACTTCAGTTATTAAAACCTCCCATGTCATGTTCCCCTAGACTCTCTCACTTACAGGACAAATTCCCTCAACGCTCAACAGTTATTCCTAAACCTCATTATACTTAGTTAATCAATGTTTTAGAATAATGAAAAACCTGGTAATGGGATTCTTAGAGAGTTAAAGAAAATTTGCTATCAAGACAACTAGTTACCTTGAAAGTAGTGAGTCAAGACACCAAAATTTATGGTTGGTTTTGTAAAGAAGTGGCCCCACTTTGATACAAATAGTAAGACAGCTAATCTGGGAAGTCTTCAAGAAAAGAATGAATCTGTTCACTTGCTTTCTTTAATATTTCCTGCTACTTTTTAACATATTTTTTTTTATCCACTATGCTACAATAAAACTTATTTAAATAATAAAAAGATGGGGTATTCCCCATTACCCTATTTTACTGGTAGAATCCATTATATAAAAGCATCAGTTTTTCTATCTGCACATTTAGAATGATAGAATGGTTTGGGTTGGAAGGAACCTTAAAGATCATCTAGTTCCAATTCAAGGACACCTTCCACTAGACCGGGTTGCTCCATCCAACCTGGCCTTCAACACTACCAGGGAGGGGGCATCCACAACTTCTCTGGGCAACCTCTTCCTGTGCATCACCACCCTCACAGTAAGAATTTCTTCCTTATATTAATCTAAATCTACCCTCTTTCAGTTTAAAACCATTACCCCTCATCCTATCACTACACTCCCTGATCAAGAGTCCCTCCCCATCTTTCCTGTAGGCTCCCTTTAGGTACTGGAAGGCTGCTATAAGGTCTCCCCAGAGCCTTCTCTAGGCTGAACAACCCCAACTCTCTCAGCCTGTCCTCATAGGGGAGGTGCTGCAGCCCCCTGATCATCTTCAAAGCCATATACTTGCAAGAGAACCAGTTCATCCAGAGTTTCACCTGGAAGCATACTGCTGAAAGTTTTTTAATAAACACTTTTGGGTAAGGACATTTATTTCTACATTAAATTCTTGCCCTATCTAGGTCAATGATGGAACTTCTTAATTCACATCAGACTCTTGTGAAGTTAAGTCTCTTCAGAGCATGCTCTAGGTCCAGCCCCCAACTTCATATGAAGTTAACAAATGATCGGGCAGCAGATAACCCCTAAAGGAGATTGATAATTCAGTGCTTCCAAAAATGGATCCATTAAAACTGAGTGGGGAGATTATTTTTCCTCCTGCATGTGTCAGAAGTTATTAAATGGACTGGGACAGTGTCCAACAATTTCATGGCCCTTCCATATAGCATAAGCATTCAATATAGTGTATGCATCTAAACATTTCTGAAGTGAGGGTTATTTGTATTTTATAAGCCTATTTAATATCTGCATCCCAGAAGTTAAGCAAAGAAAGCAAAACATTGGTCCTTTTATTAATACTGTTTTCTTATTCCCATATTTAATTTTGGGCACATCCCTAAACTCAATTCTCAATTACATGGTTCTCTGCAGTCACCAAATGTCATCACTTTAATCTTGAAATGGATGTTTCAAATTCATCCTGGTTTCTGCATAAAAATTACTTGGGAAAATCATAGCGATATTAAAGTACAGTTTTTCTCAGAGAGTGAATATTGCCCTCAGGCCAGTGGAGGTAATTCAAGTCTGTAACAGTGAAATTACTTGACACGCTGAGTTTGAATTTTAAGCATGAAAGAGTTTCCTTTACAATGCTGGAATTGAAATGTAAAAATTTCCCTTTTGCTTTCATGTTTGAAATTTTTTTGCATTTGTCAATACTTACAAAGATTTGTTTTAAATAATAAGATTTATCTTGGCCAAGCTTCACAAAATAATCTGCAGTTTTAATTCCCAAATGATCAAATTTTTAATGTAAAATGATATTCCTCACTGTAGGGCTGTGCTAAATACAGACTCTCAAGCACTGAGAAAGAACTTTGACTTCAGGCATTCTGTAGCCCACAGAAGAAATGGCACTTGGCTCTCTACACCTGATTGCATTATTTATCAGAAATTCATTTGGGCAGGTTTTCTTTTTAAGTTTTGGATACATAAGTGCAAATAGCACTGAACCAATCAAGGGTTCATAATACATCCTTGCTATAGGGTTTGTCTCTGGGCAGCTGGAAAAATGAAGTGTAAAAAGAAATTGTGTGGCTTTGATCACCTTTCTTCTATGCAAAGAGGGAGAAAGGGAGGAAAAAAACCCCGCCTACTTTGTAGTGATTTCCTCACACAGGTCTTTCCAGGAGGAAGGTGTTGAGGAACAGCAGCTCCTCACACAGACCCCAGAGCCTCAGAAAAGACACCTCTCATTCCTAGGAATGGGTAATGGTCCTTAAGCTGGGACTGCTGACATCAGCTGAATATTACCATGAAGACTCAGTAGCAGATGGGGAGGTGATAGTTTGTAGGGTGACATCTACATAGTGATCCAAGAGGGAGCATTTATTCCTTTCAAAGAGGAGATTACCTTTTATTTTAAAGTTTTGGTATGTCTTGAATATTACAATTACAAACACACTGGTGGAGTTCTTTTTCTGACATGATGCCCCTCTGCCAAGGCTGTTGGAACTCCTGTCAGTAAAGTTTTCAGTATTTTCTTTTATTCCAAGCCAGTGTGGTACAGCCACTTGCAGAACCTTGAGGAACATTAGTTTTCCATGGCCTCATCACTCAGGGAAAGAAGGAGACAAGTATTTCCATGAGTGTTGTATACATAGGAGAAAAAAGGGGTTGCTTAGAAGGTCTAATTAGTTTTGACTGAATCAGAATGCATGCCATGTTCACAGATCTTCAGAATATCTGCTCTTCAGCCTTAATTTAAACCTTGACAGGACTGAACCCTTTGTGGCTTATGATCAGATGGTGTATGTTGATCTTTGATGCAATTTGTGCTAGTTTGTCAAATTGAAGTCAGAGTTGACACAAACATGGTATATCATGTCGTGTAACCTCAGGTAAAGAACTGATAAAGAACAACTTTTTTTAAAAAAAATGTTCCTCTATCATGGGAAAGCCCAGATCTCAAAATACCCTCCTCCAGTCCTAGAACAAAGTTTGGTCAGGCTCTGAAGGGAGCCTTCAGGAGGACAAAACAGGTTGAACTTTGTAGCTTCACTGCTCTCTTTAACCCTCTAGAATAAGTTTGTTGCTATCTAGTTGGCCTCTTTTGGCTCTGCTTTTCTGCTAAAAATGCATCTCTCTTCTATAGCCTGGGGTTAATGAGTCTTTGGACTCTGTGTGTTTTTGAAATATATCCCTTATATAACAGCCTTTACATCCTTTCTCTCCTGCAGTTGCCAAAGTTTTCACATATGTTTCTTCTGAGAAAGCCATTTTTTTTCTTATTTCTAACTTCTTTAAATGATATCCAGTAGTGATAGAACCAGTCAGTTGTTAAGGAATTTGGAGGGAAAGCTCAGTACAGATTTGCTTTCAGCCATGGAAGGTGAAAAAATTTTCAATTTTAGACAGTGAAGAACAATAGAATCACAGAATAACTGCGGTTGGAAGGTGCCTCTGAAGATCTAAAGGTCCAATCATCTGCTCAAAGCAGCATTAACTGCAACAGGTTGCTAAGGGCCGTGTCTGGCTGGGTTTGGAATATCATAAGAATGAAGACTCCACAAATTCTTTGAGCAACCTGTACCTATGTTTGACCATCCTTGAAGAGAAAAAGGTTTTTTAAAATTTTAAATGAAATTTCCTGTATTTCAATTTGTATCCGTTGCCTCTTCTCCTTTCAGTGGGTACCACTGAGGAGTCTGGTGCCATCTTCTATACTTGTTCTTATAAAGTATTTATACACATTGATAAGATCCCTCTTAAAACATCTCTTCTTGAGGCTAAACAGTCCCAGCTCTCTCAGCCTATCTATGACAGGTGCTGCTATCCCTTAATCATCTTTGTGACCTGTTGCTGGTCTCACTCTGGTATGTCCATGTTTCTTTTGAATTGGGGAACCCAGAACTGGACCCGGTAGTCTGGATGTTTCATCAGTGCTGAGTAGAAGTGAAGGATCATTTCCCTTCACCTGCTGTCAGTGTGCTTCCTAGTGCAGCCCAGAAGACTGTTGGCCTTCTTTGTTGCATGAGTGCATTACTGACTCATGTCCAACTTGTTTACCAGGACTCCCAGATCCTTTTCTGAAAGAAGAGAGAAAGGATAACATTGTGACTTCCTAGTGTTACCACTAGGTTTTTTTGATACTTCATACTTGACTCAGAGCCCTTGCGATGGGAATCAGACTATTTCTTGATAATCTCAGGTGATTTTGGAAAAAGATTTGTAATTCTTACTGTTGTACAGCAAAGCTTAACAATGGGGACAACAAAAGCTACCACTCCTAGAAATCAAATAAGAAAAAACTTAAATCTTCCATTTTATTAAAGGCTAGTTTTTTGGCAGTTTGAATCCTGACTCACTAATTTTAAACATGTGAATCGTGAGTATTCCAGCAGGCTATTTTATTTTGGGGCTTGCCACCTTACCTAATGGGTAGTACTTTTTCAGTAGTGTATTCTTTACTGAAGACAGCATCATTTGTCGTTTCCAATGGATTTATTAACCTCTCTTTGATCCTTGTTGCTTTACATGTAACTGATTTGATAGACATGCCTTTCTCTATTACGTCAGTGGAACAGCTTTATCTGTGAATGAGCAAGATGTCTGATTTCAAACACTTGAATATCAATTTGAATTGATAATGCTACTGAATTCAGTATGGCATGCCTATATGTCTTCTTCCCTTTATAAATCAGGGTGTCTAAGCATGATTCCATGCATAGGATAGTTAAATGGCATTGCTCCCATTTACTAAGAGGAGGTCAAATAAGTGCTTGGTACAGAAGTCAATAAAATCAATGAGGTTCTTTTAATAGAAGGCGGTAAGAGCTAGTTCTAAAAAATAACTTGCTAAAATAATATTGAAAGAGTATTTTCTTTTGAAAGTGCTAAACTTTAATTTACTTTCCACTGAACATAATTAATAAAGTATTTGATCTCCAGTGTGCTGTCTCAAAATTGCACATCCCAGACATTATTTTGTATCCATAAATAAAGAATTGTGCACCAAGTGTGATGATGGCTTGTACCTACTCCATCTACCTATATGTATTACTCCAGTTCTCCTGAATATTTTTTCTGTGACTGGTTCAGAGACTGCTGAAAAAGCATCAATTTTTTATGTACACAAATGCATGTACACATTCATACATACACACACATCTTTGGTAGACCTCAGACTGTAAGTAGCTGCAAGTTTATCCAATGTCCTGTAAATTATGATAGCAATAATTAATTTGGATTAAAGCCCATTCTTAATATAATTATCATTTTCCTAGTTGTACATTCAAGATTAGAGAAAAAAAAATAAATTACATCATTAAAATACCAAGGTTGTGCTAGGCCTGAGGAACAGGAAGGAGTAATTTAGGGTGGGAGGAACAGAGACTGCATGCCTGATACTGCAGAGACTGTCTGCATGATAGTGAGAGGTCTGAGCAGACAAGCAGAAATTGGTACAGTCTCACTGTAAAGAGAGAGGGCCATATGGTGACTGTATCTGGTGCATTTAGTGAGTGGATAGTGCATATTACTTGCTTTTGAAGCTGCTGAACTGCTCCAGTGGCAGCAAAACTATGCTGCCCTTTCCACAGGACACTGAACAGGGGATCAGTGTTGCCAGTGAGAATGAGCTAGTACTGAACAGGTAATGGTACACTGCCCTCTTTGTGGCATTGCACATTGTGTGGTAACTGGGTTATAGAATATGAAGGGATATTCAAATACAAAGTGAGCTATGGAGCTGTGCCTTGCCTTTGAGAAATGGAGGTAAGAGTGGCACGATGATATGGTCTGTATTTCTTTGCCTAAGCAGATCTCAGTGTGCTTTGCATTTGAGTGGAGGTTTACATTACCAATCAATATGTGTCTTTACTCTCAGTTCACTAGTAGCCTTTGTAAATGTTGAAGTTCACAAACAAGTTGCTCTGCGGAAGTTCCAGCACTTGGACATTTTATCCTTTCCTGTTGTGTAGATCCAGAGCTGGAGTGAGCTTTCATCAGCCATGCATCATTAGGCTACTATGACCATTCTTCTCTTTTTCCTGTTTTTTAAAAAAAAAAAACAACAAGCACAAAGATTATCAACATCAGTTCTTTAGAAATACAAACACCAATTTCCTAGCTTTGATGAAATATGAGTATTTATGCTGCTTCTCAGCAAGTGATTTTTCATCTGTCATTGTTTGTCTCCATGAGTTTAGGGTTTGTGCTTAAAAGGCGGTTGGTTTAATTGTTAATTTTCAGTCTTTGAAAGAAACTGAACTTCATGTTATCAACAAAAACGACTATTGTTATCCCGTTTTTAAGAGCTTATGTATAGTGCCCAACACTCTGCTGCCACTTCAGAGTACTTGAGAATGTGCTTACATTTGAGTGTGTGACTACAGGACAGAGGGCCAAACAGCTCTGGCTTGTGAGCCACACACCATAATTGGAGACCTACTGGAAACATACCAAAACTTTTGGAGCATTCAGGGGACCAAAAGCCTCAGGAATGTCTGAAAGATGGTGCCTTTTCAGGTTACTTCCCACTACTTTATTGTAATAGCAGGGAATGGGGGTGTGCTCTGAGATTGTAAGTGATCCCTGTAATGTCAGCTTAACACTTTTTCCCGCTGCTGAGGATTCAAGTTGTGAGTAGCAAAACACTTTTTTGCTTGTGTGATGTACCTCTGACACAGGAGCCACAGTTTAGGGATTTGGTAGCCACAGGCAGCCCAGGAGTCACTGACACAGGAGGAATTTATGCTGTGTCCAGGCCAGAGCATCAATATAGGGACTGATCAAGCCCTAAATGAGGAAGAAAACCATTTTGAGTTGTAGCTGTTTCCAGAATTAGTACCATATTGGAATTATCCTTGTTCAATCCTTTACTGAGCTCTTAGAAATACACAAATATTGGTGGAGGAATGGAAAACAGTCAAAATCCCTTAACATGTAAAGAAGAAGGAAAAAAGAAACAAGATACTGTGCTTCCTTTTCAAATCTAAAAAAAATCACAAGGTAGCCTAGGAATCAACCCCCTACTTATGCTTCAAATAAGATACTTCATGCTGACAAAGGCTCCCAAATTTCGTGACCTGTGACTCTCTATCAGCATCACATATTCTTTGCTATCCACAGTGCACTGTTATCATCAGCTTTTTTATGAAAAGCATTTTGAGAATGTAATTTCCTGCTGCTTACCATAAACCATGTATGGTTTGTACACAGCTACTTGGGAAGTGATAATGTAGCTGGGAGTGCCTGTCATAAAAAACACCCTCACAGCACATTTATTGGTGTCGCAGATGAAAATATTAACACAGTAATGATTTAGCAGCAAATCAAGATTTATTAATGACTAGCAGCACTTAATCATTAACCAATTTAAAGATTTACAAAATAATTCAGTAAAATATGTTATAATTAAAATAGCGACTTAACTGCACATGCAAAGATGGCTAAATTCACACTAACTTACTGTGTGGTACCTTAAAACAATACATATCTACATGTGCATTCAAAACCACAAGATGTATAAACACACAGACAAAAATATTTGGATCCAGTGGAATAAGCATGTACCCACAGTAGTGAAAATAACTGTGTATACCCAAACACATCGGTTAGCAGAGAGAGAGTAGGTGAAAGAAAATCTAGCTCAAAGTTAAAATTTCCCTCTTCTTGAGTTTAGAGTAAATAATCACAATGTGTTGGCATTTCTCAACGGGCAGTAACTGAGACTTGAGTGGGTCGACTTTGCCCTGGCCTCCCATCGGCTCCAACAGTGGATGGTATCTTAGGGGTTTTGGTACCTGAGAGGTGTCCGAACTCAGAGGAGATGCTGGTCACAAGCCCCCTCCGGTCTGGGAAAGCTCAAAGGGTCTCACTTGGGGTCGCTGTTTATAGGGTCCAAGATAATTTATTTTCGTCAGGTAATTTTCACTCTGGCCCAGCTGGAACAATGAGGTATTCTGGTGTCTTCCACCAGTTGCACAAGAACTTGATGAGTGTGCAATTCTGCTGTTGTTCTCAGTTGATGGGGAGAACAGGAGCCAGGCTGGTCAAACGGGCACCTTAATGCTCTTGTTTACTTCTGTTACCAGTCCTTAACTCCCCAGGTTGGTATGTGGCCCAGGAGGGGGTTAGAATCACACCAAGCACCTAGTGGCCCAGCAAGGAGAAGTGGGGGGGAGGAGTTGCACCACCGCAGTTGGCAATTTCAAGACAAAAGTTAGAGTCTGAACACCCACTGAAACGCTGTCATGTTAATTTCACTTATGGGGAAAATGCTGCAAATTAGTGGTGAGGCAAAATGGTAGGAAGCTTAAGTCCCTTTGATAAAACTACACCTGTTTTTTAAAATACAGACACTTCAGGTTAGTATGTTTGAAATATAGTAATGTAACAGCTCTCAGATGTCAAGGATATTAGAAAGATGTACAGGTACACAGACAGAGAAGAAAGCCTGCAATATGCATTCCTTCTTCAGCAATGTTATATATGTTAGGCAGTGGGAGTGCACTCTTTTACCTAGATGAAATCACCCAGGGAGTTTTAAGCAGAACATTATTACTCCATTGAAACTGAAGATCAAGGTAGTCTCAGCTCCTCACTCTTACTGGAATTTGTAATTCTAATGATTTCATATGGATGAAAACAATGCAATGAAAGCATGCAAACAAACTCTTGCTAAGCAGACAGCAATGTTGTAAAAACAAATAGCACACAAGACTAAGTTATTTGGGTTACTGAAAATGTTTTTGGAATACCAGCAGTGGCTGTGGTTAGCAATGTTTTATGACTAACACCACAGATGTGGTGTTATGACAGAACAGTGCTACAAAGCAAAACTTACTGTAACTTTTAAAAGATTTTTATGCATCCCCAGAGCTCAAGAGAAACAAAGGTACACTTTAGTTAGCTAGATGTTGTTAAATGTCCACAGAACTGGATGTAGACTCAATAAATTGTGACCTTTTCATGGAGGGAATGCAAAGTGTTTCAGGAAAGATAAGGATTCATAAGGTAGTCAGTTCTCTTTCTGAGGCACTCTGAATCTGTGCCTGACCATACTTTCAGGTGCTGTTTTTAGGAAGGTATAGGACAATGGTATTGTGTAGTCAGTGTTAAAGTGGTTTTTGCTGTTGATTTTTTTTAAACTCTTAAACTTTTTAGTTTAACCTGGTGTTAAGGAGGAGAAGGCAAGATACGTCTATAGGGAAAAAATCCAGAGGCATTGTGTGAGACAATAATGGCAAGGAATATGGTAAGACAAAAGAGGTGGAAAAGCTCTCCAGAAAGCAGACTGACTACTTTTAAGTAGCAGAAGAAGGTTTTTGATCTTGTGTAGTGATCTTGACCTAAGGCTGCTGCAGTGGAGCATCTTATTTCCTCCCTATCAGATGGAAAGGCGTATTATCGTGGCCATCCTATTTCATTTCTCTATAGTCCGTTTATTTGCACTTTCTCAACACTTTTGGAAGACTTTGAAAAATAATCCTTTTCATTGAAGTTTTCTTATATCTTCTCTTTTAAATGTGTTCTGTCTATTACTATGGGAACACTGGGACCTTTGGTTCTTAAGAATACATCAGTTTGGCCCTGTCTTTGCTCCTGCTGCTGCTCCTTGTTTCTGAGATAAAGTTACAGTCTTGCATTTATCCCAGTTTTGTACAAGAAAATTTATTCTCTGTGAGGAATCTAAGTACATAAAATTATTCTATGAAAGAATTAGAAATAAATATTCTTGGTATCATAATGATTTTTTTACATTCTGAGGATGATTTCTGAATTTTGGTTGACCTTGTTAATATCTTTTTTTTTTTTAACCATGGGTATTGTGATAATAGATCTCAGATTTCACAGGTATTTACACTTTATGGCACTGATCCTGAAAGCATCTCTTTGGGAAGGGTTGTCTGATCTGTAGAGGACTCCACCAGAAGCAGTGGGACTCTACTATATGTAGTACTCAACCTAAGCAAAAGAAATTTCAGAGGCAGAAATATAATCTATAAACAAGCAAGGCATCTAGGCAGTTTTCTAATTACAATACACATGCCCATTTGTAGCTCAAATATAACATTTCCAGAAACTTTTCAGAAGAAAAGCAGGCATCTTCATGCCTACATAAACCTTTAGCCTAGTGTGTTACTTGACCACATATGTTATAGACCACTGCTATTAATTTAGCATGGCAGAAAAATTACACTTAAACAAGAATAAAGGGTAAACATGAGTAACAACGCTACCAATATATAAAGTCTTTTGTCAGACAATATGTTAAGTATTTCTATAACAAACACCACTGAATTCTTCAGACTGGCTCATAATTAGGCTCCTTTCCAAATGTAATCCAGTAATACAATAGCTGCCCAAATCCCAGTTCAACTTAATTTCACTGACTTTGATTTTTGGACTAAAAGCATTAAGCTTGAACTAGTGAAAAATGTACAAGATGTGCATTCAATTAAGGAGCAATTAGATACTCAATCACCCTTACATTACACTAGGGATTATCCAAGAAAGAAGAGAGATACTACTCACTGCAGTGTATAAAACAGTTTTTTTAATTAGTTTAGCACTAATTGAGATTGAGAAAGTGTCACTGTGTCACAGCATTAGTTTGCCTACACAGAACCTTAAGAACACAAAGTTTTTGGCTTCTGCTGAGCTTCCTCGCTCAGATTTTTCAGTCTAATTCCCTGATCACTTCTGTCCGCACAAAAGGAACCTTTCTGTTCACTTGAAGGAGGGGTTGGTCCCTGCATCCTCCTGTCAGTAGCCCATTGAGAAACATGCCAAGAGTTTTTCTAGAGATGGAGAATAACTTGTTATTATTTGATGTTTTTTTTATGTTACACGTTTATACCAAACCCCAGAAAGAACTGGGAATCCTTTGTGCTATTACGTAGAGCGTAACTGTGGCTAAAACCAGCTGCTCTGTGAAGGGCTTACAGCTTCTTTTAGGAGGCAGCTGGTAGAAAGTTCTTCAAGTTGACCATCAAATGGTCCTGCTGCCAGACACCATGACTTTTGGGGGTATTGGATGGTAACCAGGGAGCACATGGAAATCGTGGCACAGATTCCGAATTCTTAACAGCACTGCTGGTGACTGACAGCCTCTACACTCCCTTCCTCCCTAAAAATATGAGAGGAAACTCTATACAGATGTGTTGACTCTTCCTGCAACCAGTTGTAGCCTCAGGTGACCGTTTGCACCCAATCACAGATTTTTTGTGTGTACTTACTGAGCTATAGTTAGCACTAAAATAACCTCAGGAAAAAATGAGATTACTAGTAAACGAGAATGAAATGGTTTGGCACTCTCATACCTACCACTTCTGAACCGAGAGCGCTGGGGCAACCTGAGCAGCTGATTTCCTAAGGTTATGCTGAAGCACATGCATATGTGTTTGCATGAAACCAAGTATAGATTTATTTCTGCTGCTCATGAATATTACTGCTATTAGGAGGGACAAATTGGGTGATTGCTTTCTATCTCCTGAGCCCACCTGACTCCCCTGAGAGCTGTCTACTTGGCACTTAACTTGGTAGGGCCCATAAAACTGTAAACAGTAAAAAATTCTCTGTGACTAGTATATTTTCCTTTCTAGTTTATCGCCATGCTCTCCACATTAGAATCAATTACCCGATTGATTCAGAAAGCCAATTGCAAAGCTTTGTTTCAAGTTAATAAGTTCAGCACTGCATTTAACTTTGTATTTTTATTGCCATTTCCTCCATTGCTAGTAAATCCTCCATCACTGGCTTTACCCTAAAAGAGAAGAATCAGGACCATTATGTCACTGAAGTATATACCCTGAAACTGCCCCCACCTGCTGTCATGAAATCCCAGCTTTTAGTTTTCCCTGTCTCCCTGGCTGGACATAAACAGTCTTTCAGACCTACTGCAGAGGAATTTCAGTAACATAATTGTTCCATTCTCTTTTCAGAGAGGGGGAAGACAATGCTCCCACAGTGCCTCAGATGAGAAATGGAAACTTTTGAGGCTGCTGCTTCAGTTGAACCACAAAGCCTGTATTGTTTGTCTTCATCTAATTCAGCCTTGATAGACAGCTGTGCCAGTTGGTCTGTCCGCATGGTCCAGTGAAATTCTGGGAATGGGGCTGTACATTAAAAGAAGAAAACACATTAAATCTTCCAATTCACACTGTTAACTATTTTTAAATGGTAATTATCATTGCTTATATAGTTTCTTTGCCATAGCATTCAATAGTGGTCTGTGATCCAAATAGTACTAATTTTAAGCTTGGTATGAATGTTGATATGTAGAAATACTCATTTTTGTTTTGAACGTTAGATTTAATTTTATTCCGTATCATCTCTTGTACTTTCAGTAACCATCTTTTCTGTAGAGGGGAAGTGCATTCCATAAAGCTAATAAAAACACTGTTCACAGAGAGTATTATACAAATTCAGAGTTAATTTTTGGGCAGAAAGAGCACTTCTCTGCCAAACCTAGGCACTTAAGATGATTTATCTAAATAAGACTGAATGACATTTGCATTACTAGGAATCTTACTGAAATAAAGGACAATTTTGAAATAAGGAAAATTAACTGGTATAACAGTAAACAGGATCATCTGGATTATTTTCTACTTGGTGAGTCATGGATCTTTGCAAAGACATGTTCAATTCAGGCAGAAAATGATCAGCCTTTGTTCTCCTGTGAATTATGACAGTTCTGTTTGTTCTGTACATTGCTGAGGATGGTGGTCTGGGGACCTGCTCTGCATGTCCTGAGCTCGCTGCACAGCATGGGGGTTGCCACGCTGGGCCACACATGACACATCTGACAGAACAGATAAGGGAACGGTAGTTTAAGCCAGCTAGTCAAGCTCATAGCTTCTGATTCCTGCAAGACAACAAGATCCGAAGGACAGAGTCAGTGTTGTGGTGGGCAGTAGCTTTTATCACCATAGCTATCAGTGAGGTCCACTTTACTAGCACGAGGAGGGCAGGTTTATGCAGAGACCTATGTGAGTGGAAGAACACCGGAGGCACAGATGTCAAGATCCAGGCTGGGGCACGATAGAGATGCAAACCGAGGGTTCACAAAGGGGAGGTTACTCCCTTGGAGCAGATCCCTGAGTCATCAGTCACAAAGTCATCAGCAGGCAATGGTAAATGCCGTGTCAGAAGGCATGCTTCATCCACCTCGTCAAGGGTTACGGGAGAGCTGCTGCTGAACAATGAGCTGCAAATCCTCCCGAGTCGCTTACATGTATATTAGGGACAGCAGCAACAATAGGACAAACCCAGACACCACATGTGAGCTGGGTGAGGGGAGTGGATGCTGCTGACTACTTCATGTGTTCATAACTGTGTGTACTGCAGAAACACATGCTTCCTTTGGAGAGACACACAGCTGCCCTTGACAGCGTGCATTGCAATAAATGTGTAGAAAATTTGCAGCAAGCAGTGCACCATGAAGTCATCTGTTTATTTTGGGCTTAGCAGAGTAGCAATTGGCAACTTGTTCTTTGGGCCTATAGAAACTTGTATTTCTTAGGGTTATGTTTAAGGAAGTCCTTCACCTCCTTCCACCCAAATTTAATGAAATGTAAGTCCATTATCTAGTCCAGGGGTTCAAGATTTCAGTGCTGGCCAAAACCAAGCTTTCCATCTGCAATGTCCTCAGCACTTCCATAATGTCCATGTAGCAGCTTCATGGGCTGCTGCCCCTCTTCCTTCATCAATGACTCCCCAGGCAGCTGCAGCCAGAGCCCAACCCCAACACGCTGGTCACCAGAGCCTGGCCTCCCGCCAGTTCACATCTTGCCATAGGGCAGGGAGGAGTTTCTGCGTAAAGTCTGCTGCAATGGCCTGCTATGCCTAGGCTGGACTGTCCGCAGTTTTTGACAGGAGCCTGATAATTTGTCCTAACGGTCAGGTTTGGTATTAAAATCTTGAATTAAAAACCCAAAACAAAGCCCCGTGGGGTGGAAATCAACTGGTTTCTGCCAGTTAAAGACCTATTCCTATCTCCTTGCACCCAGCAATGAAGGAACCCTCCAAATGCAGAGTGACCCGCGTTCGGAACCTG
Source organism: Strix uralensis (assembly GCF_047716275.1). Taxonomy (NCBI): domain Eukaryota; kingdom Metazoa; phylum Chordata; class Aves; order Strigiformes; family Strigidae; genus Strix; species Strix uralensis. The sequence continues at coordinate 134,012,042 of NC_133972.1, read as the reverse complement.
GCAATTCCCAGGTTATCTGCACAGCTCATTCGGAAGATCTTTTCCCTTTGCACACCACATATTATTAACTACTGGGTATTAACTGAGAGGAACTGAAGTATTAATATGGCAAATATTGACATTATGATGAAATCTGAACTAGATTTATTCTCTAAATAAATGTGTTCCTTATCTTGGAGCTGGCTGATATTATTCTGTCTGTGAAATACAGATACATTGCAAAGCAAATGATGTAATGTCTCCACCAAAAAGTCCATTATTTCCCTTCCTTGTGCTGCCTTCCTGTGTTTGCTGTTCTTTCCTGCATTGCCTTGTGCAATGAACTTCTAGTCATATAAATACTACTACTGAGAAATTGAGATTAGTAAATTTGTCTCAATATTTGTCAGAATTTTTTTTTTAGGCCTGGCTTTGAAAGAGAAAAAAACCCCACTGGTAAAAATACTTATAACTGTATTTTTTTCTTTAGAACTAAATTTAATTGTAACAGCAAATTCATTCACAAAACACACCCATTCTAATTACAGATTGGTGAACCCACGTTCATGGTGTGTTGGGAAAAGCTAAATTAGTCTTTCTGGTTTTGGTAGGAATCTACAGGGGGAATTTGCAGGAAGGGCTCTCTGTGTATTACTTCAGTTACACTGCACTGATGAGAGGTTTTATGGAGTGTGGCGAGGCTCTGCTACTCTCTGATTAGAATTCCACCTGCCTGCCTTTGTATTAACATTTTTAAGAAATCATAAAAACTGATAAAGGTGTTCTGAGGATAGTGTAAGGCCCTAAATGAATAATTTCCTCTTCATGCCTACAGCCACTAAAATTCTTCTGAATCAGATTGCTATCTGCACTGGAAGTATTTTTAAAGGTAAGTGTGAATGTGTGTGATGCTCCACATTATTTTAAAGATTTATTAGAAATGTGAATTACAAGTTTCCAAGAGGTGTTGAGCAGTTACACACTTGTTGATCAAGAAATTAATGATATAATACTTAGAAGCAGCTATGTGCCTCATGAGGCAAAATCTGGCTCTGCCGCCTTCTGGTAAACTTTAGGAAGGTATGGGGAACAGGAAGAAATCCAGCTCTTGGGAGAAGGCAGGTGTGCTGGGGCAGGACTTCTGCTGTTGATGATCTTCCCTCTGCAGGTGATGTGTTCTTTGGGCTCCTCTCTAGTTTTCTGAAGCTCCCAGGAAAACTTAGAGGCTTTAAGCTCTCAGCTTGACTTCAGACTGTGGTGCGATGCACTTTGCACCCCAGGGTATGGTCCTGGGCTCCTGCCTGTTAGAGGACTCTGAAAAGAGGACAAATTTTGGCCTGCCTTTTCCTCCTTGGCTGGGTTTCATGGTGGGATCAGCCATGGAGTTTTAGCTTTGAAATGTGTTCTTCCTTCATACACCAGTGCTGCCTGCTGAAATGTCAGGCATCTGGAGAACCATCCACCACATGTCCTGAGGCTGGACCATGCAGAACGTGTTTGGAAGTGTTTGTGTGCACATTTCTTTATGAAACCGTAACTGTCAGTGTAAGCACACATCTGTGTCTGTATTCCTATCTTTAGAATGCTATACATAGAAAAACTTTTTAAAATGAGGACAATTTAAAATTAATTTTAGAACTTCTAATTAAAATTAATAAATTCTAGTATGAAGACTGTGTGCCTAACAACAGGTCATCAGCACCGTACATATACTGTTGGTATTTGATTGGGTATTTTTCCCTTTGCTTAATGAACATGGTTAAAGTCCCGTTCCCTTCTCTTTTCCCTCACTATTCATTATTCAGTCCCAGGTCCTTTATGCTGAATGCTGTTCAAGACTTGCTCTGAAGACATAATCATTTGTTTTCTCATGGGGATTTCTCTCTTACAGTAGTCGTTTGAATGCTTCAGATGTATTAATGAACTTATCTTTACACACACTTTGCAAATGCCGTTTCCCCCTGTATCCTGTGAGGATTTGTCTCTGATCACAGAGTGGCTGTCTGTATGATGCCAGGCATAAGAAAAAGTCTCAGCAGTCTGCCATGTAAGAGTGAGAATCTTCATATTGACCTGCAGCAATACATGTGGTCCTTGTCCAGGAGAACCTTATCTGCAAAGTTAAAAAAACAGCATTGACTCAGTAGTCATGTCACCTCTTTTGTCTTCTCCCTGATAAATTTGCTGAGATGATGACTTCTGTTGCAAGGTTTGCTTTTCAGTGCTGGGTAATTTTTTGTAGCCCTTCTGTCTAGTATCTTCAAACCCTTCTCACCAATGTTCTTACCATGCTGTGTACAGAGGCAGTGGCAGCTCTTTATTTCTGCTTGGACTTCCCCAGAGCCTGACCCCATCTTGATCCAGAGAGGCCCTTGTCCTCCCCAAATATTGGGCAAACAACTGATGATGGGGGGGTATAAGAAGGTATAAGAAGGGAAATATCATAAACTTGAAAAGAACTTGACCTCTAAAGTACACAGCGAGCTATTCAAGCATCCAATACCAAAGAAAAAAGAAAGCATAAAGATAGCATAAAGTAAAAACAGCATAAAGAAATTTCCTTAAGTGTCCTTTTCTGTAGCAGGGACGTGGTTGGAAATATTCCTTCTCTGTTTCCATCTCAACTTGCTTGTGTTGGAAGTGGTTCATTCTGGTTTGGGTAAAACCCTCTCACTAACAGCCAGCTCCCAAATCAGTGATTAGAAACCATGTCTAGCAAGCCTTGTTCCCCGAGGCTGCTGCTCTTCTGTCCCTCTCACACCAATGCCAAGGAATTGGCTGCTCGTCCTCGGGCACCAGTCCTTATCCCAAACGCTGACTGTTCACCATGTTCCCTGTGTTGGGTTACCTTCCCCCCCTGCCCACCCACTGGAAGACAGTAAAGAAATAAGGTCAGAACACAAACTCCATTCTTTTAAAAAGTAAAAGCACTTGAGCAGGCTGGAGCTTCAAGCACTTAAGCAACTCTTGTGCTTATTATTTAAGGTGGTGTTTGTGTCTGAGATGGAGACAAAAACATCTTGATCTTACATAGACATAAACTCTTTGCCTCCCTTAGGATTTAATATAAATATACACTACAAACAGTGCTTTCAGAAGTGCCTCCCATGTAAACATCTGACAGTGGTGAGCATGAAACAGATGAAAGCTATGATAAGTCAGTGAAACACATACAACTGCATATGATACACCACGTCAGCATTATTTTAAATAGCAGGTATGAAGCAGTTCTGGAAAATGTGTGTTTAACCTCATGTGGTGAAGATACCAGATTTTTTTTTGATGCACTACAGGTCATTTGGAAGTGAATTTCATTATCTTGAATCATAATCAGAAAAAGGCTTGGTCGCTTTAGTTGGATAATCATATGTGTGGCTGAGCAAAAAGAAAAAAAATGCAAACCAAAGGTAGTGGAAAGATTTATTCATGGCTTAGAAACATGTAGTAATTCACATAGATAAGGAGATGTTTACTCAAGAGACAAATAAAAAACAAACACAAAAGACCCTGAGAGCTGTGTGCTCTTGGCAGGGAAGCCAGTAATGATTACCAAGTGCATGAGTCTCAGTGTGAAATTATAGGCTGTGATTTAGCAGATGTGCTGCAGCATTTTGAACCTTCCTGTTTACTTGGCATTTTATGTTTTGACCACCCCAGTTCTGCACAATTTAAAATGAAATCTTAGAAACACACGAGGCCAGAGCATCTCAAAATACCCGTGACTAGGGCCCTAATGAATGGAAAAAGGACTTGCAGAACCAAAGAATCTGTTTTCAACAGGACCCAAGATATCTGGCATTCAGATGGTGACCTGACTGCACAAAATTTTTACAGGTGTCCTATAAAGATGTTAATTGCACTATATTATCCAACCACTAGATGTCTGCATACTATAGAGCTTCAGTCAGGGTTTATTCCCCCGCATAAAAGGCAAACAAAGAAAATTCGTATCTGCATTTACAAATGTCTGTCTCTGTATCATAACTTGGCATCTATTTTTTCTGACCTATGTGCCTTGGTCAAAGAAGGGTCTGTGAGCAAAGAGTTGCTCTGCAAGTAAAATTACATGTATGAAAATTAAGGCTGGTTTCTATTGAAAATGGAAAGAAAACTGTAGATTAATCCATTTGTCGAGATCACATCTACTTTGATAAAATTCACAAATACTGGAAATCAAATCTAAATTGCCACTACCTAAGTCATGACAAATTTCAATTAAGTCACCGTCACGTGGCACCACGAATCAGCAGCGATCCGTAACAAAGACAGCAGCAAGTCAGGCTGCGGTAGCAATGTCACCAGAGTAAAGGTGGCTGCAAGTCAGTCCTGTGGCCTCAGTGGGTGCTCAGTGCACCTGTGGCTCGGGGCACCGCTTTCCCAGCATCGGTGAAGTTGCATCAGAGATCTCCACGGTGGTGGGGATGGCAGCACCAGAGCCACCGGTGGCTTTAAGGAACACTGTGAGTCCTGGTGCTTGTTTGCCTCCAACTCTTCAGGAGTCCCACTGTTTTTTTCTGCTTCTTACTTGCAAAATGGAGCTCATCTGTTTGATTTTAATGCAATTGGTGCTGTTAGGGAATGCAACGCTGAGAGTTGTGAGCCCAGATATAGTCCCCAAGGGCTTCCTTTGTAATAATAAAGATGAGGTAATAATTTATTATGTTAAAGCAATGCACACATCTTTCCTGAACAATAGGACAGCCCAGCCTAAGTGTGCACTGCATCAGCAGATGTTTACATACCTGTAAACGTAAACATTTTTCTCACAGGATTTCCCCAAGGCACGATGATCAGTAGACCTTCCTAGGTGCTCATGGTGCTGACATGCTAAGAATGGGATGAGGAAAAAAAATCCCATGCTTTCTGGGCCTTTGCCACTGCCTGGAAAGCAAGCATTGCTTGAGTTTAGATACTCAGCTTCAGAGGTCCCTGTTATCTGTGTTCACAGTCTGGGAATAAGTGAAGTTTGTGAAGTTTTGTGAAAATTACTGGTTTATGCAAGGCAGTACCTGCAGTACCTCAAATAAGCACCACTATAGAGGCAGATTAACTGTGTCCTATAACCCTTAAATCTGAACTCTGCCTCCTCTCTCCAAGGCCTCTTGACACCTGTATCATGTTGCTTTCATTTGCTTGCTCCAAGATACAACCTCCTATTGCTTCTCCTGATTGGATGCCTTCCCTTGCTGGTGTGTGTTTTCCAAATGCCTTTAGTAGTGGGTGGCTGCAGAGCACAGCTGCTTTTTGTGTGCTACTTGATATTCTAGTATTTACCCTTTCCCAAAAGGATTTGAGTGATGTATCATGTTCAGGCTTTCCCTGCTTCTTTACATCTCTTGGTTAGTTAATCAAGTAACAGTTCTTAAATCCAGTTTCTGATTAACAAAATTGAATCTAATATTAAGGATTCATTCTCATTTTAAAGTTGATTACCATAATTGTGGTTAGTGTTCCATCACAATTAACTTTGTTTTTAATCACTAAAAGGCTAACAAGCTCATTTCACACCCTTTTCATTTGGTAAATGCAGAGAAGGAAGATTGATTGGTGTCTTGCAGTTATGAGCTGCAAAAACTTTCTTTCACTGTCCATAACAGTGAGTGTCAAATGTGTGAAGCTGAGGGACAGAGTGATGAGGACATTTTTCTGTTTTTAAGAAGTGGAGATGTGACCGGTAGGTTGCCATTGCCACTTCTTTTTGAATTAGAGCAGAATCCTGTTGCAGTTTATGTGAATGCTAAACTGTGTCCTTCATTGCATTTCTGCACAGTAACATCTTTTTTTTTTTAGTTCAAAAAACCCTTGAAATTATTTTGGGTGGATGATTTGTCTTGAGAGAGGAGCCTACAGTATACATAATCTTGGGGTCTCAAGAGTAAGGAGGCAGTGAAGTCCTTGGAAAATGGGTCTTTGTTTCACCTGCAAGGAAAGAAAACACTCTTTTTGACATTTCTAATATTTTTCTGAACCAGAATGAAATTTTAATTATGACAGAATACCCTAAATTATTGATTTCAAATTTCAACAAGTTTTAGTCACCTTCTATAGGGCTTTTGTTATATCAGCTAAATTTCTCTTTTCATTTAGCCTCCAGGTCCTTTCTAGACCAACCTGCATTCTACCTTTGTTTTGTTAAGTAATTGTTTTTATTTCTCAAAGGGAGAGAGAGAAAAAAAGAAATGCTTCTTGAGAAAGTATCTGGCAGTTGTCCTCTAAATGAAGAGAGTAATAATGGGTGGTTATGTTACTATCTCTAAATAGGAGACACTTTGTGATCTCAAATACACACCTCTTGCTAATTAGCCAGTTAGAAAAAAGCAATCTGGTATTACTTTGGTAATCTTTTCATATAGAAAGACATCTGGCTATGCATAGGTGAGATTGCTTTAACAGTTTTTTAATAATTCTGCTTTCCCACCAATTCTTAAGAAGGAAGAACCCAAATATCTTCAATTTTGGCAAACTTATTAGATGAGAGACCAAGTGATGGGATACCCCTGTACCCCTCACCTTCCTTATGCCTGTCCCTTTCCCTAGCAGCCAGAAGAAGGAGAAAAAAAAAAAAAAATCAAACCATGGTCTCCTTCCAAGCAATGAATTCCAGCTGACATTTTAGTTGTGATGGACATCTACGTGCAGGGGTAGAGCTGTTGTCACCCAAACCAAAGCAGTTGCACCTGTAAGAAAAGGACTTTTGGCTAGAGGAAGGAAAGGGGTTAGAAATCTGTCAAGTCTAAATCTGCTCTCAAAAGTTTTTCAATTACTAATTTAGTGAGATCATGTCATATTTTTTATCTCCTTAGTCTCTTAGATTGTCTTTCATTAGATTTTAATGAGATTTTCTTCATCTTCACCAGATAGAGTCCTCCCATTTTATGGGTGCATTCTTCCTGTTTGTTTCCAGATGTACAGCCTTACATTCAGAGCTGTAGTAAGAATATATTCAAGCCCATATGTGCAATCCAGAGTGCTTCACCAAAGTGACTTGCAATTACTTACGATCAACCAACATTAAAGTGGAAAGGTTCACTCTATTTGGCCCGGTCTTCATAAAATAGACCACAGATTTTCACCCAGTAATTCCTTCATCAAGTGGAGAAGCTTGCATTGACCTTCTGCCTAGTCTAGAATTACCTTTAATCCATATTCTCGATGCTTTACATCTAGTACTATGTGTACCATATTTTCATTACATACAGTTTTGTGCATGGTTTTCACATCTCTTGTTTCACATGCTTTTTTTTGCTTTTTTTTTTTCTTTTTAAGTCAGATCTCATTCTTTTTTGCTCATCAGCTTTCCTCCAGCTTTTATACTTTTTACTTTCTTCCTAGATTCTTTCTGTCACATACCATTTCTGTCAACACGGGGCATGCAGGCTGTGCTTCCACAGCATAATATCTGTGTGCTCCTGGATCATCCCATGGTACAAATCTGATCTGAGTGAGGCACGGGCATATTTCTGATGAATTAGCCAGAGTACAGGGTATGGATATATGCCAGGCTTTATCCCAACTATGGGTAAACAGATGATATGTATTCAGCATAAAATTAGAGTGGGCAGGATGAGCTAAAAAATGATCTGTCAAGACAGATTGAAGTTGTACTAAGAATTCAAAATATTTGGAACAAATTTCAACTGACAGACTGAAGTTGTTTTAGTGTTTTGTGTCATATGGCCACAGGGTTTTTGATCTTGTAATAAGCATCTTAAAACAGGTTTACCATTTTGTCTAACTACAGCTTTAGTAACACCAATGTCAGCAAAGTAATAAACTTCCTGATATGAAGACCAGAAAGAATCCTTCGGGTAATTTCACCTGATCCCTTAATGACCCAGACAGTAGAATTTCCTTCATTAATCCATGTTGTGTTCAATAACCTCCCATCATTCTTTAATATCAAGGCCCCATGATAGAAAACACGTGAAGCATCCAGTAATACAATGTTGTGTGGCCAATACAGTCAACACATTTAGGTAGCATGGGTCGGGGATTTGTACCTCGAGTCACTCTTTCACTCTGAAACTTGGCAAATCTCTTAGCTTAAAAGCAGCCATCCTCAACCTGAGTCCTGGCACTCCCTGAGCCCCTCCTTTCAGAGAATATTTAGCCCCGCACTCTGGTCCATACTGGGCTGTAGGGAAAGGCTGGTGAGACACACTTGCCCTAGGACGTTGCTCCCAGGTGTCTTTGAGTTGCTACTTGCAACTCACCCCTTGAGCATGGTATGAGAGGGCTCTGCTGCTCTTTCCCTTCTGGGAAACTGCTTTCTAGGGGACAGGGGTGTGGGCACTTTTCTATGAACTGAGGAGGAGTCGCTCATCTGGACCTCACCAGGAGACAGTACTGTCTGCTCCCTTCTGCCAGCAGAGATGGGGCAGAGAACGAGTGTGCTGCTTGGCGCAGCTCCACAGCCCTCTGCTGCCCTGATGCTGGCAGCCAAATAGCCACCAGCAGAATAGAAAGAGAAGCTTAGGCAAGCAGTGGTCTTATCAGGGAGAAGCAGGCAGTGGTGTGGTTGGCAGTGTCAGCCTGGATGGGAGATGGGGGCCCAGTGCTGCTTCCCACATCTGGCCAGTGTCTGTAGCTTTGGGTAAGGTACCAGCCATGGATAAGAGACAGCTGTGGCTGGTGGTTGCCACACACTGGGTAGCTTCATTGACTGCTGCTTGCCAGCTGAGATCTGCATTTGGCCATTGGAGGCAGACCGCTCCTGCAAGGGGTTAGCAGGCTTGTCATATCCAGGGCTTGTGCCTCAGCAGACACAAGATGGAGATGCAGTCTAAGAAAGTACCATGGGCCCTGAAGACTGCAAAAGAGAGCAACCTAAGGAAAAGCTCCTCCAGCACTACAAGGGAAAATCCAGAACTGATGCTGAGCTCTGAACTTTATGAGATAAAAGTTGTCTGCTCATTTACATACCTGCAGATTAGGTATACAATTAGGGAGGCAGTTGAGTGAGAAGATGAGACATAAGTCAATCAAAACAAATTCAGAATCTTTCCCGTCACTGCAATCAGGTGATACATCTTAAGCAAAGAGCCAAAAAAGGGTGCCTCATGACCACGACTGACAGGGACACAGGATTCTCTTTGTGGATGCACCAGGAGTGACAAAGATCTTTTTACTTTTAAAAGTTTTAAATAAAATTATAAAATGGGGGATTAATGACATACGAAAGAGTTTATGCATTTGGGAAAAATGTTTATCCCTTTCTACCCACTTCAGTGCATAAGACCCCTTGATGCAATGGGAGGTGGCCAAAGTATAACTGGATTTGGCCGAAGTGAAACACTTTTCTCCAGAAGTGACTGAGTCACTTTTATAATCTACTAAATAGTCTATGTCTGTGCACATTCAGGCACCACCTGACAGAAATAAGTTTCCACTCTTTCTCATTCCTGTTAGTCCTTCAGCTCCGACTGCAGGATGAATGGGTCTGTTCTCTTTTTCTGACTCACAGATCTCCAGGTTATGTGTTTTTAAACAAGAAATATCTCTTTATTTCCTGTTTTCCAGGTACTGGAGAATCAGTAGGGATGGTCCAAATGCTTCACTTCTTCAAAGCTCTGTTCAGGACCTGTCTCTTACATAGGCAAATCATGTCTGAGCAGTAGGAGATGGCCCAGAAACTATTTATTGTCTGCTTACCCTGTTTGTTATATACTTGTACACGTTTCCCTCTTGCCAGAGCTGTAGTAAGACATTTCAGTACCCAGAGTATCTAATAGCTTGCCCTTCTAATAATGCAATTTCAATAAGTATTTGTTCAAATGCTTAAGTGCTGTAAATAAATAATTAAATATTAGAGTTGCAGGCACTAATTGATTGTTCACCAGCAAGTTGCTACAAAATGTCATTGGCTCTGCCTAGCCATGTAGTCAGTCTCTTGAAAAAGGAGTTGTTGGTATGGCTGGAAATGAATGGGCTCAATGGTACCTGCAATCAGATCACTTCTGTTTTGGAAGAGAAAGGCAAAGCCACCCCAGTGGCCCTGGCAGGCCTTTTGGAAGTTTCACTGCTGGATCCAGGCACTTGGGTCTTGAGCTGGAAGGACTTAATGAAGGTGCTTGATCCTTCCTGGGTCATTGAAGGAGGGCTGTAAAAGGGTACCCAAAACAATGGTTCGGCCTCCCTCCTATGGGCCCTACTTGCATGAAGTCTAATGGGGCACCTTCAAACAGGCTTGACAGGAGCATTTGCTCCCAGAGGAGCCTGTTGCTGCCATAAAAAGACAGGGATGTTGAGCTGCACTCTCTAGTCCTATCCCAGCTCTGAGGCAAGGGTGGCAGATGGGTATTTGTATAACTTGCTTTAGAGAGCTTCCCATGTGAGCCTTCCCTGTCTCCTTAGAAAGCTTTTCCTTTGGGCTAATCACTCAGCTTCAGTGACCATGCCCCCCTGCCTTGTCCCATCTCTCTTGGGTCCTTCAGGGTATGGACATGGTAGTGCAGCAGGGCACCACGAGGACTGGGGCTCCCTGGGGTGGCTGGGCAGGGCCTGGCAGCCCATCCTCTCCCATCACCTCAGCCAGAAGCATCCAGGGGCACCAGGGCAGCCCCTGTCCCAGCATCAGGAGCCTCTCTGGGGACAGGGACAGGCCTGGCAGCACCCTCAGACAGAGACACAGCAATCTGTCCTGTTCCTAACAGCCTGTTACTCACCTCAAGGCTGTGATCTCATCTTCCAACAGTCCTCTCCTCTGAAGAAAGCCTGGTGCCTGCCGCCGCTATTTTCTGCACCAGGCACTTTATTTTGTTTTAATCTGTAATCTCGTGGTACAGAGAAGCCACCATCCCACCTGAGAAATGAGATGCAAGTGATGACCAGATGCTACAGATCCCAACTGGCACCACTTCCTGGGGATTCCTGATGCCCCCCTCTCCCATCCTCTCTGCCTCCCCCACAGAGGTCACCCTAGAGGGCAGAAGTTTGCCCTTGGCACAGTCCGCTCTCCAGGACTGAGAAACCTGCATTGGCTTAATTTCATGGCCCTCATCAACATGTCTTGAGAAGAAAGAAGCTGATTAAGTAGTAATTAATCCCCCTTCATTGTTACAGTGAAAAGTAGTAGAGTAAAACATTTTGTGTGTTGCCTATCTCCTGAAGTTAAAAGGCTAAAAAAGAAGAAAAGCAAATGACTATGTTTTGGGTAGAACAGAAAACTTCTTTATCAGAAAAGGAGCTATTTACACATGCTCCTCAGATGATCATGTGCTAGCCAATTTTAAATTAATACAATTTCTCACCTATTTTGTAGCTTTTTCTTTGTTCCTTGTGCATGTTATTAGTCTGTAAGTGACACAGTCCTGCTTGCTGGCTTCCAGCGGTGAGGAGGAGCAGTGCCTAGGCTGCCTGGGAAGAAGAAGCAAGGAGAGGTGAGGTAACCTCATGGTGCTGGTTCTCAATGGCCAGGCTGTCACCTGCTCAGTCAGGCTCATCCATCCTAGTGGAAAACTGCTTCAGTAATCCTTTCTTTCTCCTGTCTGCATTCAATACAGAGAGCCAGGAGTATGTTCTCATCTCTATTGCCTCCTTCCCTGGCATGGTGTATTGCCACCTGTGGCTGTCCTGAGTGCCAGCACTTCAAAAGAGCTGCTGCAGTTTCCTTGGGCACGAGGGGCACTCTGGGGCAAATGAACCACAACCAAGACTTACACAACTTTGCTTCTGTTCCATAAAAATATAATAGTTTGAGGTGGCAGGATGGCAAGGAGGGGTGCAAATGGAGAGCTGTGGTGTGATCGTGCCATCAGCCCTCTGAACTCATGCAGTGGACAGCCCCATGGCTGGTAGCCCATCCTGGGGCAGCCCATCCTGTGATGGAGGTGGACTTCTGCTCCCCAACGGCTCCTTCTGAATGCTTTTGCCCACCAGGTCTCCTCTGCCTAAGCAGGGAAAAGGAGGCTCTAATACACAGAGACAGAAACTGGAGAGTCGGTTCTTCACACACTCAACTGATGTTTCCAAGTGTTGCCACCAGAGGATGTACCAAGCACATTTTTGCTGGATCAACACATAAACAGATTAAAATAGCCAGATTTACCAGCAGAGGTAGCATAACTTCTGTATAGACACAGGAAATTTCAGTGTAAACAACAGTTCATGAAAAAGAGAATACATAGAGAGAGGCAAGGAAGGTACACACTGTATTTTCTGATGCATTTATCGCACCTGCTCTTGAATCATTAACATATTAAATGGTAAATGCATTTCTGATTTCTTTAATACATCACTAATAGTGGGAATATCTAGGCTAGGCCACTTGTAGTCTTTAATGCAGTTTCTTGCAAAGACAGCAGCCATTTTGATGGTTGAATATTTTTCATTGCAGTAATTCATCTTATAGATCTGGGGTAGTCAGCAATTTAGGCACCAGGCAGAATAAAGAGTGTTCAAAGAGACAATGGCTACTAGACTGAGGCGCTGACTCAAAAGCCATTTGAAAAATGGTTGCTATAAAAAGGAATGGTAAGAGCATCAACTGTAGATAACAAGACAGCATTTAAAATTGGTGTTTTAGAGAAATATCTGTAGTCTTCTGAAAGAGATATCTCAAAGATTACTTAGTGGTTACATCCTGTATCAATAAAGGAGTATACAGTTTTAACTGAAATAACTAATCAATCTCCTCCCAGCATTTATTTCCCCTTCTTACTGGCACTGAATATTTCTAGGAAGCCACAGGTATACTTCAAAATGTACATTCTGAAAGTGTATAATGTAGCAAAACATTCAGGAATATGCATTCTGCATTAATTGTTTTCAGGCTTCATTAATGGTCTGACTGACTATCCAGTTTCTGGTTCAGTGGCAAACCACCCCATTCAGTGGAACAGGAACAAGCCTTTAAAAATATTTTTTAAAATTAATTGTTTTTCATCTAACACTGAAATGAAAACAGCTCTTTACAGGAGTTTGTCTTCCATGGATAACTGAGTTATGTGGTTGTGATCCCTTCCTAGAACTGTCTATGACTAGTTAACTCATTTCTCTCTCTGTGTTTGTTTAGGCACAAAGTCTTATCTAATAACTCAGAAGTTATTAACTTTCTAAAATAACCTTTTTACTCAGTAGGTATCCTCTCTGTATTATGATAAACAACCATGAAATCAGATGGATTAAGGAAAGACTCACTGGTCGATGTTGAAGTCTGAAGAGAAGAGTTATTATGGATATATGGAAAACTGCAGTTATTGTCTATTTGAATGGGCTTGTCAGTATAAAAATTAGCAGAATAATTTTCCTCAGTTACAGTGCTCACAACATCTGAAATTGTTGTAGTAGGAAGCAGTGGATGAACAGATTCATCCTCCATATTGTAAATACAATGAGGTTCTTTCAGCTGGCAGTGTACTGGGGTTCATTTTTTAACCAGTCATACACTTTTTCAGTTATTGGTACTATACTAGCCACTTAATCCTGTCAATTTGAAGTCAGCATGCAAGTGATAGGAAGCTTGAATGTTGCAGAAAATTTGTTTATTGAGCAGCCAATTATAAAATGAGTATTTTTGTCACTTCTTCCTAATGGCAAACAAGCAAATCCTGAGTACTTTTTCATACTCTTTTCTTCTCCTGGCCAGTTTTAAGTATCTGTCCATGACTGCTGGAGCCCCTGTCAGATCTGTAACACATCAGGTGTCTTGATCTCTTCCTCTGAAAGTGGGAAGTCACTCTCCAACCCCTGTCTCTGTGAGAGCAGGTAAAGAGGGAATTTTAAGCCCTTGGCAACACAAATCCCTGCTCACACTTCGGCCCGTGCAGTTCACAAGCCTGCATTGGAAGCTTCTCATGATACTTTTTTGGAAATCTCTTAGCTCTAAGAAGTTAAGATATATCATCCCTACTCTAGACTGCCTTTGAATCTTCTCTGTTTCCTTTATTTGAATAATACAAAAGGAAATTAAACACATCATAGAAGTCTTATACATATGTATACACAACTGAGCAAGCACGACCCAATCAATATCTAAGGCACAGAGGAAGACCAAAGTTCAAATATTAGTATTTTTTTGTTGTGAGAGCCTGAGTGTATCTGTCCTCTCAGAAGTCCATTCACGCACAGATGCCAGCACGCTGGTGTAGGGGGAAAGTATCTTCTGAATACAGAACCCTCTGTGCCCAGCCGTACCCCAGGCAAGTCTGTGACAGCCAGAAATACTGGGTAAGCAGACACCAGAGGCTCCACAGGGCAGCTTGGTGAAGAGATTGCTTCTAAGATTCGTGTTTATGAAAAGACTGGAGAGCCAGGCACATCTGATCTAGTCCAGACATTCCTTGTGATGAAGTTGCTGTTTGATGCCACCATGGACCTGGCCTCACAGTCCTACACCTCTTGAGTCTCCACCTGAGCCTCAAGGCAGCACAACCTCCAGAGGAGCCTTCAAACAGGGCACAGAAGCCTGCAGCCCCCTCCTCTCTCCTGCTGAACTGTACCTACATCCAAAAAAGAATCCAATTTGCTGTCCTCAGGAGCATCTGGCACACGTCTCGTTTGCCCTGTCATTATTAGCACATTGTCAACAATGAGGTATTGTCACTTGTGCAACTGAAGAGTAGGTGACCCTCCACAGGATACAATAGGTAGCACGATGCCTAAGAAACTCTACTACTCCAGTAAATGGTGCCAGACAGAGCTGGTTAGAGCAACCTTTCATCCTGACAACACTTTTAGCTCTGTGTTTTACATACATGGCCCTAAAACTGAATTTCTCTCACAACTATGATGTCAGAAACCTCCAAAATGTTTTCGGTTAGCTTGGGAGATTTCAGTTGTACTTCACGTGGTCTTCTCCTCTGTAGTGAACATATCTGGAACCAATTTCTATTGCGTAGCTTCATCCAAAACCTCATTGTAATCACTAGAACTTCTGAGGCTTCTCACACAGTTGGCTGACATGAAGCTACCTGGTTACATGACTTTTAACACAACTTTCAGATAACTCTGAGACCCAAATGCAAAATCTGCTAGAACATGCAAGGTTGTCATGTGGATTTATTGTATTTGCTTGAGGACTCTGGAGCCATAAACCAATGAATGGATTACAATGAGATAAATGCAGTATTTTCTTCTGCCAAATGCAATTCTGTCCTGATACTTTTCATTGCATTATTTAATTGAAAGCAGCTCCCATCTTGCTCAACATAGCAATTTGAAAGTTTAAAAGATAAGCCACATTTCTTTGAATATACTGTCAAATACATTTGAAAATAAGATGCTCAATCATTATAATGTTATGTCTGCTCCTTATGTTTGTGGGTTTAAAATGTTAAACCTAATAATACTCCTTTTTTGAAACCGGGCCAATCCTGCCTCACTTGAAATCAATGGGAATTTTGCCAATGACTTAAATGAAAGCAAGGTTAGGGCCTATATATTAGCTTCAGGCTTTAGGAATCCACAGGAGCCCAGCACTTCCACTTTCTGGAAATTAAATATTTCCAACTGCACTAAGCTGTCTGACTGCAAATTGCTGCCACATCTCCAAAAAAGCATTAAAACGAACACTGACAAAGAGTGAAATATTTTTTTCATATTGCTGCCAGATTCCAAAGTTTCAAAGCAACAGTGATAAAATGGAAATATACCTTTTTTTCCCCAAACAGTTGCATTTCGCAGATTCATGAGACACAGTGCCAATCCTGCAGGCAAATACACACAAGGAGAATTGCAAAGCCCAGGTACCGTCTGCTTGTCTTCAACAAGCTTGTGCACAGCTTGTGAGCCCACCTCCACAAAGTAACTGGGTAACAGTAGCTGATACAGCTACTTCAAAGGCTTTTTGAAGAACAGTATCTTTTAAGAGGTTATTAAACAATTACGGATACATTTTTGTAGTACTGATCTTTTTTATTTTGACAGAATGGTTCAAAAGGAAGAGTGAGAAAGTTTTAAACACTTCTGTTGCCAACTCTAATCAAAATAATTTAATAAACTCTTTTTTCAGTTATTATGAAATCTTAATAAACTCAGTAGGCAGATGAAAGATGGGCCAGATAAATTTAAACTGATGTAGAGAATGAATAGTCCTTTCAGCACTCAGTTCTTTTGAATGAACAGTCAACACAGCTCATGGAAAATAGTTTCTGCATTTGGACCAGAAGTCTATGAAACCCCAAGTTATTTCAACCACTGCTTTAATTATGGTCTGAGAATGCAAGCAAACATGAAGGAAAGCAAGAGAGAGAGAGGACCAAACACACTACCTTAATTATTCATCAAATCTAAGATGTCCATCTCCCCAGATACCAAATTAATCTCCTGGCTTTGGAGAGGCTTCCTCCCTCTCTTCATTTAGTGATCAGAGAGCTCAGAGATGAGCACTACAGCTCAGGTACAAATTGGGTGCTTCAGTGACACAGTATCACTATCCCTGTGTGCCTGGTTTCCTAGAACCAGCACACCTGCAAGGCTCAAGCTGAGGGTTTATCTGCAAAGGAGTTCAGAAAAATTGTGAAGATACTTCAGAAATCATGGAATCACAAAATGGGTTGGGTTGGAAGGGACCTTTAAAGATCATCTAGTCCAACCCCCCCTGCTGTGGATTGGTACATGCTATAAAAATATTTTACCCATGTTTTCTTTTTTATACGTTATTTCAGTACTGAGGAACACTAAAAGTCACATTCTGATTGCTGTGACATGCCACAAGTCGTGGTCTGTCTCCCTCTGCCTCACAATCTTGAGCAACTAGTCTATCCACCACTTGAAAACCCCAACATTTTGCAGATAGCTGAATAGCTCTGCACTCTAAGCAGGGAAACTTACAGAGTTCATCCTCTCCTTTTCTTTACTGATATCACAGTAAGTGGGGTCTGATTTAGAGACTCAGAATATCTACAGAGCCAACAGACTTTGAATACTTTTGAACAACCATACTTTCTGAATACCATCGTAAAATGTCTGTGTGGAGTTCTTTCCACAGCAGGATGTACGTTTGCAAGTTCAACTTGAAGCATATTAAAAATGCGTTATTATGTCTTTCTATGAATTATGTGTATGAGATAAGAATTCTGTCTTACTTTGGATGGATAATGATGGATTTGGTTTTTTTATGTGGGAAGGATGGAGTTTGGGATACAATGTAGTGGTTAAATAATTGCCAAGTCACCATACAGACATTACTCTATCTAATGTGCACAATCGTACATTCAGTCAACTGACGATACAAGCCAAGCAGAACTAATCAAAACATTGAAGGTGGGTGCTTGCTGCCAGCATCTCTCCTGCATTTACCAGACGAGCTATTTACAAACCTAGAATGCAAGCTACTTAACTGTGAGTGAATTGAGTTTTAAAAATAAAAGGTAGCTAAAATTAAATAAAAATGTTCACTAAGAAGAGTTAGAGAGTTACCGGCTGGCTACAGATTGGATTTTCAGTAGGCATATCATTTACCAGTGATAGTATCTTCGCTCTTA
Organism: Strix uralensis; assembly: GCF_047716275.1. Classification (NCBI taxonomy): domain Eukaryota; kingdom Metazoa; phylum Chordata; class Aves; order Strigiformes; family Strigidae; genus Strix; species Strix uralensis. The sequence goes on along the minus strand of NC_133972.1, from coordinate 133,994,640 downwards.
GGCAGTTTACTGCCCTTCTGAAGCCCACATATCCATTGTTACAGAGAAATGGATATTATGACTAGATTTCCCAAAATCTTAAAAAATGCAGCTGAAAATAACCTCCAGAGTTCATCTACCCACCTCCTCAACAGGATCACCTGTACCTAAACCTTTCCTAAGTGAAGTTTGCCTAGCCTGCTATCATTTGTCTAATGTTGTAGCCCAAGACGCTGTGAGCCAACACAGATCTCTTCAGCTGATTCCTCCAAGCTGGCACTGGAGGTGATTTCTTCAGGTGATCTCATTATTTGGAGTGTACAAAAATAAATGCGTTTTAAAGGTAAAGGAAATCTGTTAGTGAAACACCAGATTAGAAGGAGGGTATCAGGGTTAGTTAGATCTATGGGACAATCTATTGCCCTTTCATTTCGTGCAGCAGTCTACTGATCCCTGGGTTTGTGGCTCTCTGAGGAGCTGGCACATGTTTGCGTACAGTGTTGGGGCATGTGGTGCCGATGGCACTTGCGCAGTACTGCTTGTCACCCTTGGCAGATAGAGCACCTGCAGGTGTACCCTGCAGGAGATGAACCCAGGGAACCCAACACACCTTAGTGTCTCTGTACAGGCCGGCGTTTGGTATTTTGCTATCTGTCAAGTGAAAAATAAAGCCAAAAAACAGGAGTTGGACATAACAGCCTGGTATTTTTGGCCTGATTCACCGTAGTAACTAGAAGCCTCATAGTTACTTATGCATATGCCCTCATAGTAGTGAGATGTGAGGACAAGTATCATTGTTTGCATTTAGTATCTGTGGAACTTGGGTACCAGGAGACTGAATGACGTCTGTGAGATCACAAATAACCAAGACTTCTCATAACTTTGGATTGCTGAAACATGTGGATATCTGCTTGTACACATGTGTGAGAGGAGAGTTCTGCTTCTTCATTAGAGGAAATGGTTTCCCTCAGGTTCTGAAAGCAATGGATGTTTATTGACCTCCTCATAAGGAAGAAAAGATTCAATCTGAATGTAGGTGGTATTTTTTTTTTTCTTACTGAATCTTGTTTATGTCATTTATAGAATCTTTACAGAAGATTTCAGATTTGTTACTTCCACCAAGAAAATTTCTAGATAATTTGTCATTTTATCAGAGTTGCCTATTTGTGCTCAGGTGAATAACCTGACCAGTTCTTTACCTATTTATTATCTTCTTCATATGTGACAGCTAGTGTGAAAAAGAAAATAGAGGCTTGTGAGTTTCCTTGACTCGTTTGTTGGCAGAAAAGTTTTTTGCAAAAAGTAAATAGAAAAGTTTGATTAAAATTTCTTCCCAACAAAGCAAACTATTCCTAAGCACAAACTAATTAATGATTCCGTTTAAGTGAATGGATTCCAAAATATATTTCCAATTTTGTCTTAATTACATTAACAATACCTAACTGGTGTCACAACTGTTAGTTTGTTTATTCATCAGACCTGCAAGTTTATACAATAAGTTTATACATTCTTCTTATGTGTTCCCTTTTCACTTAAATAGTAGTCTCCTAGTTTGGTTTATTGAGCAATCACAAGCAGCTCATCAAGTTTTATTTCATAGTAACATTTAGTGGAATAGATACTTCACTAACACTACCTCACATTTTCCTCTGAAGAATCCTGTCATTCTACTCATGCATAGAAGCTGAGCTAGTTTTTTTAGAATCCCCTTACTCTCAATTCATATCAATATTTCTCTAGAGTAGAACAAAAATGTCTTCTTAGAGTGAGAGTTAATTAATACTTTGCATATACCTGTGGGTTGACCTTGGCTGGCCGCCAGGTGCCAACCAAGCTGCTCAATTGCTTCCCCCTCCTCAGCAGGACAAGGTGAGAAAATACAGTGAAAAAGCCCATAGGCTGAGATAAGGACAGAGAGATCACTCCCCATTTACTGTCTTGGGCAAAACATACTTGACTTAGGGAAAAAATTTGATTTATTGTCGATTAATAACAGAGTATGACAGTGAGAAATAAAACCAAAACTAAACCCACCTTCCATCCATGCCCCCCTGCTCCACCATCTTCTCAGGCTCAGCTTCATTCCCAACTCTTCTACCTCTTCCCCCCAACATGGCACAGGAATATGGAGAATGGGGGTTGCAGTCAGTTCATAACTCTTCTTCTCTGCTGCTCCTTCCTCCTCACGCTCTTCCCCTCCTCCAGCGTGGGGTCCCTCCCACCACCAGTCTTTCAGCAACTGCTCCAATGTGGGTTTATCCCATGGTTTATCCCAAGAACTGCTCCAGCTTGAGTCCTTTCCACAAGGTACAGTCTTTCAGGAAAGGACTGCTCCAGTGTGGTTCACAGGTCCTGCCAGAAAATCTGCTCCTGTGTGGGCTCTTCTTTACAGGCCACAGTTCTTCCAGGAGCCTGCTCTGGCATGGGCTCTCCCTGAGCTGCAGATTCCTTTAGGGCACATCCAGTTAGTTGCTCCATTGTGGAGTTCTCCAAGGGCATCACCATGGCCTTCACCACAGGCTGCAGGGGTAGATATTTGCTCCACCATGGACCTCCATGGGCTGCAGTGGGATGACCTGCCTCACCATGGTCTTCACCAAGGGCTACAGGGGAATCTCTGCTCTGGTACCTGGACTACCTCCTCCCTCTCCTTCACTAACCCTGGTGTCTGCAGAGTTCTTTCTCTCACATTTTCTCACTCCTTTCTCACACGTGCCATACAGTGGTTTTTACCCTTTCTTAAATATGTTATCACAGAGGGGCTACCAGCATTTCTGACAGGCTCAGGTTTGCGTAGTGGTGGGTCCATCTTGGGCTCTGTCTGACATGGGGGTAGCTCCTAGTGTCTTCTCACAGAAGCCTCCCCTGCAGCCCCCCTGCTACCAAAACCTTGCCACATACTTTCAGTACATGGGGGCAACTTTGTCACCTTTTTTACTGCTGCTGCACATTGAATTGAGAAGTTAAATAACAATTAGCATTGTGTTCTTTTCATCTTCTATTTAAATTTTTGTTTCACTCACTCTCATGTTTTCAGCATTCTTTCTGCACTGAATTAGATAGTCTGAAATCTTTCACTTTCTATTCTCTGTGCAGTTTAACACACGCATCGTTTTAGCTTTGTGCATAATCAGTAATCACCAGTCAGTGGACTGTCCTTGCTTAGCTATAGGGTCTTCCAGAAACACTCACTAGTTCATCCTGAGCTACTCAGTGATGTTCTGCTACTGCTTTGAAGGCCTGTTGGAGTATGTATGCCAATAGCTGAGGCACCGGAGCAGAAGTACTTCCATGAATCCCTCATCCGGAACAACTACTCCATTACATTTTTGTAGCAAATGCTGTATAGAAACAAGGATAGCTCTGACTTTTTGAAATACACTGTATTACTAAATCCTGAGTCTTTGCCATAAGCAAAGATTAAGTGTGCATGAAGTTTACCTGTATTAACTCTGTAGTTCTTGTTTATACTCTTTTCGGCACAGATACAGAGACACCAACCTTTTCTTAAGAGCCTAACTATTAGATCATTTGTTAGTCTTTTCAGTAATACATTTCCAAAGACTTTATGCAGAAAAACCTGCCTGGTAGAGCCTATTACATTTTTTATGCTAAGTAAAACTCTTGGCTACACTGAAGTAATTTTGCACCATTTTGCACCATGTACTTTATACTATTATAGTACTTAAAGCTGCATGTAATAAAAATGGGGGATGAATAAAGCAGTGCTGAAATACCCACGAAAATATTAAAGTTGTAATATTTATAAAAATATGGTTGTTCTCCATACCAAACTCATTCAGAATCTTAAAATTTGGTTGGGTAGCAGAACAGATGTTTTGCTTATAGCGTGTGTGTACATCATGCACATTAAATACAGTGTTTTTATATTGAATATTATGTACTAAAGTGGATAACTATAATTAATGGACTTGGGACCGCTACATAAGTAGTAGTCTTCATTTCAGAATTTTCTAATTTCTGAGTGCTTAGATATGGAATTTAATATTCTGTTGTCTTATTTTTATCCAGAAACATCTCTCTCCAGTAACAGCCAATATTTACTTATGCCTTTGGTGCAAAGAGTTAGGAAAAGCGTTTTATCTGAAAAAAAATGTCAAGGAAATAGATGGTGTGATAGAAATACAGAAATATTCCAATATCACCACATATGTAGGCTTCATAGCGCTGCTAACAATTTATGTATAAATCTTGACATTTGGTTTCATTATTTGTTTGTTGTTTATTTATATTCCTCAGCAGGCTTATGGATGTTCTCTAGTGTATATTTTCATCAGCTATCTTTCTTCTTAACCTATAAAAGCTCATTTTGATTCTTCTAGACAAAGCATCTTCATCTGATATCAGCCTTCTCATATCAGTAATTCTATTTCCTCTGTGAAAGGTCTGATGATCTGGCTGCCTGGTAGCTACCATGATTATCTGACACACGCTGTATCTATACTACTTCTTCATTGCTTTTCACCATTAAACCAGAGGGGAAAGTGATGTCAGGAGACAAGGGGATGAGAGAATTATTTTGCATTAATAAAGCCCACAGTCATGACTGACTGATAAGGAACTAAGTGGTGATCGCGGACGTATAGTTTTACTCCCTGGATGGATGGAAGAGTGAAGGTATGTCTAAAAGTCATTGCAGCATCTGCAGTTGTTTTTAATCAGGCATATCAGTATATGGGAAGTGAGTGGCTTAGTGAAATGCTTAGTGATGAATGAGAATGGTCAATACATGCCTTGTTCATTTCACTGCTAAATTATGTGCAATTGAGAAAGACTAGCATTGAAGACCCTGTCCATCTCTTCAGTTATGATGCTCCTATCTCCTTAACCAGAGACTAAGCTGAAAGCAATAAGCAAAACTCTTTTTAAAAACAGAAACAAATAAGCCAAACATTGGTAACATGAGAGAAAGAAGCACAGGATTCCATGGGTTTCTGATAGTCAAGAGAATTCTTGGCTAACTGCTGCAGGGAGGGCTATGCACACTTTTTGTTTCACATCAGCTATAGCAAGATTAACTTTACATGAAAACAGGAAGCTGCCTGATGATAAAATAATAGTGTGGGGTGTTGTTTGTTTTTTTTTTTTTTTTCTTCATATTACTACCAGAAATGGAGTCCATAAGACAGAAATTTTGACCACACTGACTGTCTTGTGATCATGACTGGGAGTTTGACATTCACATGGTTTGTGCCTTAGCAGGGGAAATCAGTACTGTTTGCAGGCTCTTGGACAAGTGAGTGAATCTGGGCTGTGTCCTAAATTCAGATAAATCAGCAAAGATGGAGACAAGGGCACATGGATTGCCAACAACTCATGCTCTCGTTAGGTCCCCAAGCTAGAAGGCTGAGACCCACCTGCATGTGTGCCCTTCTGACTTCTGCCATATACAGCCACTGATGTGAATCCATCAATACTTATGATTTTATTCAGATTTCAAAGGTAAGTAATTTTGGCTGTATGAGCAAGCCAAAAATTTCTTATGCTTATGTCAGCTTTCTGTGGCTTTAATTTGTAACAAGAGTTTAAAGCAGTACTCACAATACTGTCTGATCTATTTCCCTGAAAATATATGTTTATATATACCGTTTACTCAATTAATTTCTGTTTCTTTAGGGGTAGCAATAAGTATTGCATTACTATGACTTGTAATGAATATTGAACTGGTGATTTGGGCAGTCTCTGCTGAGTATTTTGGTGAAAGCAGACGAATTCTCACCAGGAAAGGACATAAAGTCATGAATAAGCATTTACAGAAGAATAATATCTAGCATGTAGAAGTTTTTAGGTGAGAAAAGCAAAGAAGGAATCCAAAATATGTTGTCACAATAAATCTATTCTTCTCATCTGCTCCTGGTTTAGCATTTTCACTTGACAGATTAACAGAGATGTGCAGCATATGGATTGCTCTGCTATGAATTATTGCATGCGATATTCAGGCCTAAAATACGTAACTCTTCTAAAATGATCTACAATGGAAAATTGTTAATAAATTTTTCCTGCTCAGATCAATGCTAGTATTAGTGACAGGAAAGTCAATTTAAGATTCAGCTAAACCCAAAGTTTCTTGGAATTCATAAGTATATGGCTAATTTTATTCATTTAATTCTTCTGCTTTCTCATTTCTGGTGCTCCTGGTTACAGCTCACACCAGACCCAAAAAAAGTACCAAAAGCTGCAGAACTCATCCCCCAGTCCTCCAAGAAAGGCTTTTCACATGCTGTTTATGGCTAAAACTGCAATAAAATGTATTTTCAATTAGACACAGATGCACACTGAAAACACTGTGATGACAGTTCAATTACCATAATACATTCAACACAGAGTGCACTTGTGAATTTGTGACATGTTTTTTTAAATGACCCTACTGAGAGATTCCATAATTTTACACAATGTTTACCTAAGGTCCTGAATAGCCTTTACTAGTGATTTTAGACGCAGTGAGTGATATCCAGGCCCTGTGAAGTAAATGCAACTTTCACTATATAGGTAGTGTGTCCAATATCTACATATTCAACTTAAAAGACATCTGCTTAAAAGACAATACAGTGGAGACGAAACAGTCCAGAAGGTTCCTGAAGTGTGTGGAAGATAACTTCCTGACACAGTTGGTGAGGAAGCCAACTAGGGAAGGCCCCACTGGACCTGTTCATCATGAACAGAGGACTTGTGATTGATGTGATGGTTGGAGGCCATCTTGGGCATAGTGATCATGAAATTATAGAGTTTTCAAATCTTGGAGAAGAAAGGAGGGGGGTCAGCAGAACTACCACCTTGGACTTTGTGGTGGTTTGACCTTGGCTAAATGCCAGGTACCCACCAAGTCGCTCTATCACTTCCCCCCCCTTTCCCCTTTTTTTTCTCAATAGGGCAAAGAAGGGAAAGAAAATAAGATAGGAAAACAAAACAACCCTTGTGGGTAAAACAACAGCAGTTTTAATATAAGCAAAGCGAAGCAAAGGTCCGCGCATGGAAGCAAAAAAAGAAAACAGATTTATTCTCTACTTCCCGTGAACAGGTGATGTCGGGCCTTCTCAGGAAGCAGGGCTCCGATACGTGTAGTGATTGCCTCGGAGGACCAAGGGTGACCCCCCCCCTTCCTCCTTTCTCCCAGCTTTATACTGAGCAGACGTCATATGGTCTGGAATATCCCTTTCGTCAGTTCGGGTCAGCTGTCCTGGTTGTGTCCCCTCCCAAGATCTTGCCCACCCCGTCCCACTGTGGGGGGGAAATGTCAGAAAGAGCCTTGGTGCTGTGTAAGCACTACTCAGCAGTAGCCACACCACCAGTGTGCTATCAACACCCTGCCAGCTCCCAACATAAAACACAGCACCATGAGGGCTGCTACAGGGGAAAATCAATTCTGGCTCAGCCAGACCCGATACAGACTTCCAGAGGCCAGACTTTGGCCTGTTTAGGAGCCTGGCTGACAGTCCCTTGGGAGGCAGACCTGAAGGACAAAGGAGTTCAGGAAGGCTGGACATTCTTCAAGAAAGAAATCTTAAAGGCACAGGAGCAGACTTTCCCCATGTGTGAAAAGATGAGCTGGTGGAGAAGGCGGCTGGTCTAGCTGAACAGATTGCTTTGGCTGGAACTCAGGAAAAAAAAGAGTTTGTGACCTTTGGGAGAAGAGGCAGGCAACTCAGCAAGACTACAAGGATGTCGTGACGTTATGCAGGGAGAAAATTAGAAGGGCCCAAGCCCAGTTAGATCTTAATCTGGCTACTGACATAAAAGACAATAAAAATGTTTCTGTAAATACATTAGCAGCAAAAGGAGGGCTAAGGAGAATCTCCATCCTTTATTGGATGCAGGCGGAAACATAGTGACAAAGGCTGAGGAAAAGGCTGAGGTACTTAATGCCTTCTTTGCCTCAGTCTTTAACAGTAAAACCAGTTGCTCTTCGGCCACCCAGTCTCCTAAGCTGGAAGACAGGGATGGGGAGCAGAGTGAAGGCCCCATAGTCCAAGGGGAAATGGTTAGCGGCCTGTTACACCACTTAGACACACACAGGTCTATGTGGCTGGATGGGATCCACCCAAGGGTATTGAGGGAGCTGACAGAATTGCTCACCAAACCACTTTCCATAATTTATCAGCAGTCCAGGTTAACCAGGGAGGTCCCAGTTGACTGAAGGTTAGCAAATGTGATACTCATCTACAAGAAGGGCCGAAGAAGGACCCAGGGAACTACAGGCCTGTCAGTCTGACCTCAGAGCAGGAAAGGTTATGGAGTAGATCATCTTGAGCACCATCATATAGTATGTTGTCCCTATCCAATGTCAGGGGAGGTTTCAATATGATCCCAAGAGTGAGATTAAGACACTTGGGGTCAAATGCCATATACCCAAATCAGATTTTTATTATTAAAAAAGTGAAGAGGGGTAGCAATAGGACAGAATGTAAGGAAAAGACAGAAATAAAGCAAGGATGCGGAATAGGGCTGCAAGAATAGTCACCACCATGGATCCAGCGGCATCCGTTGGTCCTCAGTCTTCAGTTCTTCGGTGGTGGGTGCACACGGATCTGGCTTCTATGGTGGATGCACCCCGAGCAAAGTTTCTGTTACCCTTTTAAGTTCATAGTATCTGCTGATTAGCATATCTGCCCACCTTTAGTTTTTTTTTCCTCTGGTCTCACAGGTTTTGTTGCATCCAGCTTCTGGGCAGAAATGTTTGTCTCTTATCAGTTCATTAGCAATGCATGCATGGTGTCTGGCATACACAATAGAGCCACAAATGGCTACACAATGGGGCCAGCTCAGTACACGTCTGCCCCTTTGAGGCTTGTCTAAGGAGTCTGACAATGAAAGGCAAAGAAATGTGGGGGTGCATCCTTCAATACACTCCTGCTTTCCTGGGCGACATTCCCCAGACCAATTCACAGGCCCCAGCAGCTTGTCTTGGAGGTTTGCACAGACACAACCAAGCTTTGAGACAGTCATATGACATTTCAGTCTCTCACGTATGTACAGGACAACCAGGTGTTCAGACCCAGTCAGCATGGGTTCATGAAAGGCAGGTCCTGTTTGACTAACCTGATCACCTCCTGTGACAAGGTGGCCCACTTAGTGGATGAGGGAAAGGCTGTGGATGTTGTCTATCCAGACTTCAGTATAACCTTTGATACCCTTTCCCACAGCATTCTCCTGGAGAAACTGGCTGCTCACGGCTTGGACTGGCCTAATGTTTGCTGGGTAAAAAACTGACTAGATGGCTGGGCCCAAAGAGTGATTGTGAATGGAGTTAAAATTCAGTTGGTGACCAGTCACAAGTGGTGTTCCCTGGAGCTCAGTATTGGGGCCAGTTCTGCTTAATATCTTTATCAATGATCTGGACAAGGGGATCGAGTGCACCCTCAGTAAATTTGCAGATGACACCAAGGAGTGTTGATCTACTTGAGGGTAGGAAGGCTCTACAGAGGGATCCTGACAGGCTGGATCAGTGGGCCAAGGCCAACTGTATGGCCTGACAAGACTAAGTGCCAGGGCCTGCACTTGGGTCACAACAACCCCATGCAATGCTACAAGCTTGGGGACGAGTGGCTGGAAAACTGCCTGGTAGAAGAGGACCTAAGGGTGTCGGTCAACAGCCAGCAGAATATGAGCCAGCAGTGTGCCCAGGTGGCCAAGAAGGCCAATAGCATTCTTGCTTGTATCAGAAATAATGTGGCCAGCAGGACTAGGGAAGTGATCAATCCCCTGTGCTTGGCACTGGTGAGGCCGCACTTAGAATACTGTGTTCAGTTTTGGGCCCCTCACTACAAGAAAGACACTGAGGTGCTGGAGCATGTCCAAAGAAGAGCAACAAAGCTGATGAAGGGTGTAGAGCACAAGTCTTATGAGGAGTGGCTGAGGGAACTGAAGTGGTTTAGCCTGGAGAAAAGGAGCCTCAGGGGAGACCTTATTGCTCTCTACAACTACCTGAAATGAGGTTACAGAATCACAGAATCATCAAGGTTGTAGCGAGGTGGGTGTCGATCTCTTTTCCCAAGTAACAAGCGATAGGACAAGAGTAAATGTCCTCAAGTTGCACGAGGTTTAGGTTGCATATTAGGAAAAATTTCTTCACCAGAAGGGTTGTCAAGCACTGGAACAGGTTGCCCAGGGAAGTGGTTGAATCACCATTCCTGGAGGTATTTAGAAGACTTGTAGATGTGACACTTAGGGACGTGGTTTAGTGGTGGACTTGGCGGTGTTAGGTGTAAACCCAACTGTAAAGTTGGACTCGATGATCTTAAAGGTCCTTTCCAACCTAAATGATTCTATAGTTCTATATTCTGATTCTCCTTCCCTTATAGACTATAAAGAGAGATGCTAAAACTTATGGGACAATTGAGGAATGTTCATGGCGCAATCCAGAGAGTCCTTCGCACGTTTTATAGCGGTATTTTAGTTCTTTGTCTCAAGAATCTGATTACCAAGGCTGTGGTCTTGTGTCCCATATTATACTACCTCTAATGACTGCAAAAAAAGATTAGGTAGGTCTTTATTTGAAATGTCAGGGGTGTCTTGTCTTTCAGCATTACCCTTTCATTTTACTAATTCCTGAATTTCATTTTACTGTTTATTTTATGCTCAAAACTAATAAAAACTATTGAGTGGGTGATCAGGGCTGAGTTACAAGAGTTACAAGAATTACAAGCAAAGCCTATATTTAAAATGAAGTATCTATAATTCAGCTGGAGAGACTGTATTTCACAGCTTTGAAAAAAATCCCCTCTTGATATGACTCATGACCATGATGGCAATTACAGTCATCAGATGTACTTGCAACAGATATGGGTATATACCCTAAAATCACTGTCAGTTTAGTTTGCTGAATAAAAGAAATTTATCATTGTAATTCATAGCTGTGAAAAATACCAGCCTTCCTGTGTAAATCTGTGGTTTTTAATGTTTTTAACCCAAATACATGAAAATACCATTATGCTGATATAGACTACATTTTAAAGCATGTTCAAATAACAGGGCAGATCTGAAGGTATATGTTGCTGGACCACATAATTTTTGACCTGATTAGTCCATGTTGGCCTATTTTCAGACACAGAATCTATAAAAACTCATGCATGTAAGGCATCTGACTATTGAGAAGAATATGTTCTCAGTGAAAAAGTGAAGTACATAACAGCTACTGCTGAGTGTTGAGGTCAGATGAAAGGGAACACAAGGATGCATGCATAAATTTTTGTTTGAATACAGGTTGAAAATGCGTGTAGAATGCTTTTGCAAAGCCTTAGATACATTAATACCACTATCTAAGTTAAGGCAAGTCTGTTATGTGAATGTGAATTGTTTAGTAAAAAAATTGTATGGTTAAGTCCACATGCTAACAGTTCTGGTATTTTATTAATTCGGTACTTTCTCATAAATATTTAAGTTTAACTTTTGTCTCTTAAACATGATATCTTTCTGACAAAATACATTTTGGAGTATAAAACACCAAAAAAAATTAGCTAACACTAGTTATCTGAAGTGCTCCTTAAAGTGGAATATCACATGCCAATATTTTGTTCATCGATTGCATCTGAAGTGTGTTACAAACTTTGGAAATCACATCACCACAACCATACAAAGCATTTACTCTTACTTCCCCCCAGATAAATAACTCAGTTCAAGTGGCGTCTTTTAGTCACATATTTCCTCCTTAAGGAAGGGAAATTTGGTATTTTTCTTACCAGTGCTGATACTTGCCATCCTTGAAAACAATTTTGCCTGTTTTTTACAAATTCTTTTCACAGGCCTCATTGCTCTTCTATGGATAGACATATTGCCCATTTCTGACATCAACAGATGCAGTACTTTTAAACTCTACAGAAAGTAATGATGCCTGACATTTCTAGGGTGAAAGCCTCTCTTTGGTTTTAGTGCTAATGGAAACAGACTTTTCATCTTCTTGAAAATCCAAAGCCAGAATGTAAATGGCTATGTAGTAAACAGAACAGATTCTTTTTTAATTCCAGCAAATAAAGGAAAAAAGTAAAAAAACCCTCTTATTGCAAAGTTATAGCAGAGCTTTGAAAAAAACCACTTTCTTTCCAGAGCTTGCTTTCTTTAATATCTATTAGATACCCATTCATACTGAACAACTATCAATATTTATACTTTATACATAAGGGAATTTGACAATGACTTGCATTACATCAGTGGCAAAGTATTTACGAATAAGAACAAACCTCAGACAGATTGGCTATAGTGATTCACAGAACCATTTTATGCTAGGATGGTGTGTTCAGATGGCTTATACTAAATGAAAATCTCAGTTGTTCTGAATTAGTCCTACAGAAGTTCTGAAGACTAGATTCCTTTACTTAGTGAGAGACCTGATAAATAACATTTTATTTCTGTTCATAGGAGCTAAGGATCCAGTGCAAAGGATTCTCTATGGTCCAAAACAGGAAAAGAAAACAAGGTATTTCAGAGGATAGTTTGAAGGGACAGGGAGGTTTCATAATGGGAGGTTTTCTAACAACGATAAATGCCTGTGCAGTCTTGGCATCTGGAAAGTGATATTTCTTGAAAAATAAGTACTGAACAATGATATTTGGATAATTCATATAATATATTTTCAGTGTATAGGATAGCTTCTTTTGAATTCTTGCTTCAGGCCTGAAAATCTATATTCTCGGTGTTTGATTGCCATCATATTTACATTAGACCGAAAAAGGTTGCTAAAAGAGTACTATTACTCAAGGCACCAAAGCCTTAACATCCCAACATACATATCCATTCTGCTGCCACTGTGTAATGCATATGTAACTGAATGTGATGGGATGCATCCACACTTGATGTTAATGGCATACTTCACTCTTTGTCAGACAGTGGCCTGTGTCCATATAAGGCATCTATGGTCAAAATTTCAAGCTGGCCAGAAAGTCTCTAGTTTTGTAGAGGTACTAGATTTTGCATGCTGCACTCAGCATTATGTCACTGAGATATTGCTCATCTTGTCAGCTTTGTCACACTGTCTTATGGAAAAAATTGTTCTGTTGAGGCCAGTCCTTAGGAACAAGAAGTCCCAATGAAGTCCAGTGAATTTTAAGAAGTTTTTCAAGTGAAATGTTTTAGGTTCCTCAGTTCAATGAAATATTTAAATCTGGACAAAGCAATGTGAAACAATTCTCAGTGGAATTGGAAGACATAAAATCTATTTGAAATATCCCCATGGAACATATTAATTTACAAAAACTGCATGTTCCATCAAAAAATTGTTCTGATGGAAAGAATTTGTACAAGTCTGTTTGAAACTTTACTTCAGGTAATATGCAAGATATTTCCTTCCAGGTTTTGACCTCCTAAGAAACCATGTATTAACATCATAAATCAGATTGCCATTGATGTCAGGGGAATAGTTTGGTACTATCAGCAACTGTTCAGAGACATGATTTTATAGACATAAAAGAAGCAGGCTCTGAACAATTAATTTCTTGTTGTTTGTTCTCTCTTGGAAGTTCCAAAACCACACAAGATCATTAGGTATTCCTCTTTTAAAAGCTAGGAGTCAAACACCTAATTTTAATTTTTTCACTTATTGTTTCTCTCCTTTTGTTTCCTCTAGCCTGGTCCCTCCTGGCCTCCATGGTGAGAAGAGTCTCCTATGATGAATTCAAAACACTGAGTGTGTGACCATCGAAGTTGCCTTGGTCTGTGTAATGACTTTTTAAAATTCTATATCTTTCAGATTAAATGTCATGCCTGATACTATTTGGAGGCATTTTTAGAAGACCATAGTCCAGCTGTCAGATATTGAAAGAATTGTCCTAGCTGTTAGACCAGCTGCTTAGCCTCTCTCCTGCCTTTACTTCCCCCATTCACTTGGCTGTAGGAACCAATTTTTCTGGTAACCTTGATTGTGTCAACAAAGCAGGGAGCTAAGCTCAGCTAAGTAACTTCTTATATTTATGTGCACACATGCAAAGTATGCAGTAGAACAAGAACAGGAAAGTTACAGACATAGAAAGGCATCAAAATCCTGAACACAGTCATTAATGCAGAACTCTGACACCCACAAAAGTCTTGGTTTTGATCTGAGTTACATCGGCCATTTCAGCTCTCAGTGTTTTTAGCCTGACCAGCTTGCAAGTAACAGTTTATTGGTTTCCACTGACTTGGAAAGTTTGCATTTGAGAGCTTTGCATTGTACTTTTGGGGTTTTGTTTTGGTTTTCTGTTTGTTTGGTTTAATGCTCTGATGAAATTCCACCAAGGAATTTCATAATTCATTTTTCTGTTATCATCTGAGTACAGATCTCTTCAAAGCCAGCAACCATCAGCTGCGCACAGTTGCTTCAGAGCTCACCAGGAACAGTGACTCCAGAAGGTGTCATGTTCTTGCTATAAAATGAAGACTCAAAGTTGAATTAAAGGTTACAACTAGAAAAAACCTCACAGCATAAAATGGGATGTATATACTGACACATACCTATTCCCCAAATGGTCACACCACCTTTGTGCAACCTAGATCAATGGAATTTGTAACATCAATTCAAACTTATGTTTTATGTGAAAAGAACAACTTCTCCAACACTTGGCAAAATTTTCTTTTGTATGAAATGACATTCAGTGGTCCCAGAGTGATGTGAGTGCTAAACGCTCAAACATTTCAGTACTTTCAGGGGAACAGAAAGACAATCAGGGTCTTTACTTTAGCAATGCAATACAAAACATAATGGCTAGGAGTTAAAAGAGGGCAATTATTTTTAATTTAGGACATAATTAATTTCTGATACAGATTACCAAGCGAAATATGAAGATTTTGAAGGAAGACTTTGTTTCCTTCCAATCAAGATTTAGTATCTACCTCTGGAAACACCCTCACTCAAACACAGGAATGTGGAAAGCATCCTGTACTTGGTTCAGGAGCCAAACCAGGAGTGTCTAATGCCGTCGGAGGTGCTCTAGATGTGATCTGGTCTCCAGGTGCTGTGCAAGTATAGGTCTCTCTTCAGAGTGGCGTCACAGCTGATTGTTCTGGGTGTGTGTCTCATACCCTGGGGCATCCAAACTGGTACTAGATGCTTATGTCTGAGCACTTTGTACAACTGGAAACAAAGCTGATCTGTTAATAGTTGGTCTTCCTGAATTGATTCTGACCATTTTCAGAAGAAAATGAAAAACAAATTGCCCTTTCATCTTTCTGTCTGTAATAGCAAACTGGTAAATCCATGGAGAGAAGCCAGTAATCTTATTCTTGGAAATTTGCAGGAAAATGTATGAGTTTGTTTGCTTTCTCTGAAACATTTTTAATGGGTTTATTCTGTGCTGCCTCATAACAAAGGTAGGTTCATGTCAACAGCAAGCAATCACTTAAAGCTTTGTAGAATCAATACTCTCATAAATTTAAAATGGTCATGCATATGAAACTGAATCTAGCCTTCATTTTTGTCTTCCAGGCCAGATCAAAAATCCTTAACTAACTATCTATCTAACAAAATAACTAACTGACTAAAGATCAAGCAATGGACACATTATTTTCCTGTTGCGATTCTTATCTGAATTTTTTATTCATTTCTGAGTAATGTTATTCATTCAGGAGAGCTCTATGAAAATGTAACTGTAAGTGCTACTTATTGTCAGCCAGGAACAAAGAGAGAAGCAGTGGATTCAAGGCTTTTTGGCTAAAATGTGCTGCTTCCTAGATAATGGGCTCTCTTGGTGTTATAATGAAAAGCAAACATATCATTAAGGAAGAGCTCCATAAAAACTGCCTGTCATATATCTTAAGCTTCATTAGTTTAGATTAATGACTTACTTTATATACATGACAATAGGTGAAGCAAATCTTTGTTTATTTATCGACAATTCAATGTAACTGTGACATGCATAAACAGGCTTCCTCCTGATTAGTTCCATGTTTTAAAGTAACTTTGAGTTATAAAACTTGTTAACTACAGTATCATTTTATTGAACTCTGCTCTGTGAATGATGTGATCGACATTGAAAGGTGTCAATATTGCAGCCATTCCTGGCAGGCATTGGAGCATTATGTACACAGATTGGAGTAGATATCTCATTGTACAAATCCACAGACCCAGAAAATGTCCAGTTATTGAGACTGCATGGAGAGGACAATGTTCTATTCATAGGATCTGCAGTGCAAGGTCAGAGAATGAAACCTGAACTACATGTAAGGTTCAGATTAGTTTCACGGTTTTGCAGAAGACCTCCCTGAATGTTAGGACTCTGAAAGCACCAATCCTTTACCAGAGATCCCTGGCAAGGGTTTGTAACATGCAGCATAGCATTCGTATGAATAAGTAGTTGGGGAACAACTTCCAGTGTGAAGCTCCTGTAAAGCTTAGTGTAAGGGAAAAAGAGAAAGTGGTAGAAAGGAAGCTATATGAGCCTTTTGTAATGGCACAACTTTTTAAGAAAATGCTTGTGAAGTGATGGTACAAAGATATTGAATTTTGACATGTTTTTTGCTTGGATGAAATAATTTATATTTGGTTCAGTTACCGTTTGGAAACTGTAACCCCATAACACCATTGACATCCTCTGTTTCCCCCTTATTAATGCTCCTGAAAGCACACTGCTAGAAATTGGATTCTTTAACAGTAGCAATTTTAGTCAGAACTGGTAGTGTTGTCTCTTATTATGCCAGTTTCATACTTTCCATTATAAAGATATGTTTTCAGTGACTTCTAAATTTTCCAGCTTGTCTGGGCTGATATTTTACACATAGAATGTTGACTTCAGGTTGCAATTCTTAGAAAAAGCCAACCAAAATAATTCAAATGAGATGACATGAGGATCAAAGATAAAGGTCAAATAAGGAGTCAAAGAAGGGAAGAATGGGATAGAGTCTTTGCCCAGTATACACACTGCTGGGTGAACACAAGTGTCCTGAGTCTCACTATTGTTCTGTTGCTGGTAAAAATGAGAAAGCAATGGCAAACTGTTATCTCAGGGATCCATTAACTGACCTGCAAGAACTATGTTACTAATATCTGCTCTTTGCTAAAATCTCCAAAGTTCTTCTCCAGCTCTGTCATTTGTTGCCATAGGACAGAATTTCCTCCAATTTCTTCTTTTAAAAAAACTTAATAGGTCACACATGAAAACACACAGGAGGAACGCTAATAAATAAAAAAATTAAAACAATTTTTCCTCCTAAAATAGGAACAAAAAGCCTCAAGAAAATATGTGAGTCCAATAGTTGATTAAGTTTTGACACCGTTTCCCACAGCATTCTCCTGGCAAAAGTGGCTGCTCGAGGCTTGGATGATCGCACGCTTTGCTGAGTAAAAAACTGGCTGGATGGCCGGGCCCAAAGAGTGGTGGTTAATGGAGTTAAATCTAGTTGGCGGCCGGTCATGAGTGGTGTCCCCCAGGGATCAGTTTTGGGGCCACTCCTGTTTAACATCTTTATTGATGATCTAGACGAGGGGATTGAGTGCACCCTCAGTAAGTTTGCAGACGACACCAAGTTGGGTGGGAGTGTTAATCGGCTCGAGGGTAGGGAGGCTCTGCAGAGAGATCTGGACAGGCTGGAGCGATGGGCTAAGGAACAACTGCATGAGCTTCAATAAGGCCAAATGCCGGGTGCTGCACTTCGGCCACAACAACCCCCAGCAGCGCTACAGGTTTGGGGAGGAGTGGCTGGAGAGCTGCCAGTCAGAGAGGGACCTGGGGGTGTTGATTGACAGCCGGCTGAACATAAGCCAGCAGTGTGCCCAGGTGGCCAAGAAGGCCAATGGCATCCTGGCCTGTATCAGAAATAGCGTGGCCAGCAGGGACAGGGAAGGGATCTTACCCCTGTACTCGGCACTGGTGAGCCCACACCTCGATTACTGTGTTCAGTTTTGGGCCCCTCACTACAAAAAGGACATTGAATTACTCGAGCGTGTCCAGAGAAGGGCAACGAAGCTGATGAAGGGTCTGGAGCACATGTCGTACGAGGAGCGGCTGAGGGAACTGGGGTTGTTTGGTCTGGAGAAGAGGAGGCTGAGGGGAGACCTCATCGCCCTCTACAGCTGTCTGAAAGGAGGTTGCAGAGAGCTGGGGATGAGTCTCTAACCAAGTAACAAGCAATAGGACAAGAGGGAATGGCCTCAAGTTGCACCAGGGAAGGTTTAGACTGGATATTAGGAAGTATTTCTTTACAGAACAGATTGTTAGGCGTTGGAATGGGCTGCCCAGGGAGGTGGTGGAGTCCCCATCCCTGGAGGTGTTTAAGAGTCGGGTTTACATAGCACTGAGGGATATGGTGTAGTTGGAAACTGCCAATGCTAGGTTAACGGTTGGACTAGATGATCTTCAACGTCCTTTCCAACCTAGATGATTCTGTGAAGTTGTAAAAGGAGCATTCATTAAGGTGATGTTATTGGAGAAAAAAAATCTCAAAATTAATTCTTTGTGTCAACATTTATCCCAGAAGAGGCCAGAGAGATTCCTACTCCAGAGCCATTCTTCTGCAGAGGATAAGCCCACAGGATTGTTTCCCTCAGGAATTCTTAAGCAACTGAAATAAGCAACTGTTGAACTATTAACTGTGAGTAATAATCTGTCATTTAAATGAGTTGTGTTACCTGAAGAATGGCAAGTGGCAAACATGACACCAATATTTTATAAGATTTTCTAGATTAACTCAGGCAATTACTAATCGACAAATTATATTTGTATAAGAGCAAATTTGTAGGAAGATTCCATTCTGTAAGAACAGACTGAGTAAAAAATAGAAAAAATGTGATATACTAGGGAAAAGCCAATGAGCCTTCGCATAGAGAAGTCATGACTCATGTATCAGTCAGACATCTTTAGAGGAGCCACTGAACATATGGTTCAGGTGATGTAACATACAGGCTTTTTAAAAAAACTTTTTAGAAGGTCTCATTGCAAAATCTCTGAAAGACACTAAGCTGTCATGGGATGAAAGAGAATGACCTGTGGTGGATTAGCAATTGGTTAAAGGATAAGAAACAGATGGTGGGAGTGGGTAGTTGGTTTTCAGAAAGAAGGGAGCTCAAACATATTCTGTATATGAAAAATGTGCCATTCAATAGATCATAAACGAATATCACTTGAATGATAAGGAGAGAAAATCTGAAAATAATACAGAATTATTTGGGATAATCTAAATCTGATTATGAGAAGTTGTCAAGGAACTCACACTTATAAGTAGATGATAAAAGGGTAGATGAAATTAAATGTTAGTAAGTGGAATATAAAGCTTAGAAAAAGAAATAAGCTACAGGTATTAATATATGATGGCCATCAATTTAGTTACCACCATTCAGGAAAAAGATCTTGAAGCTACTGCAAACTGTTCTTCAGAACAACAGCTTAGAGTTCAGCAGTGTCTATAAATGTAACCTGAATTTGAAGAATAATTAGGAACATAACAGAATGCATAATCATGTCCCAGTGCATATTAATCATCTATTAATATTTCAAGATTTCATTATTCTAAATTTAAGAAATGAAACATGTGGTCCTGGGCATGCCATGGCAAAAGAAAAAGGTATAATATAATTACCAAGGATCCAGACAAAGACAACAAAAATAAAGAGATGTGGATTGTCTTTCATACAGCTATAGAGCAAATAAACAAAAATCTGAATTTGGAAAAGGTGAAAAAAAAGAGAGATTTGTAGAATGGAGAAGATCAATAGCAAACAACTCTTCTCACAGTGCAAATAATGCCACCAGATGAAATTGTCAGAGTAGACTTTGAAAGACACAAAGGATATACTTTTCTTGCACAAAAGATATACTTTTCCAAATGAGTTTAGAAGAGGGTCAGAAAAATTCATGCAGGCTAGATCCACTGTTGGCTAATACACATGACGAGCTGTAACCTCTAGAACAAGAAGTCAGTCAGCTCTTACTGGAGATTGGTTCACTCTCTATGCACTCTGCCCGATGAAGACATGGGGCTAGACTCACTTTCGGTGACACCTCTTATGGCAACAATCATCATTCAGAAATGAGGTAACTGGAAGTTTAAGGTTCCCTGTGCAACTTTGATTACAAATTCCTTTTTGAATAAGTATTGTGACATCTTTCACACATGGTTTTGCCCTTTTATCTCCTGTAGTGCCCTCCCATTCTCAGTAGTCCATTCTCCCAAGTCCAGAACAGTTTGGGAATGGAGCAGTGCTGTGTACAAAAGCAACTCTTGTAGAACTTTTTACCAGTTGAAGTTGTCTGGTGACTGACACAGGGAACTGCAAGAAAATACTGAATCAAATAAGGCCAAAGTTTCTTGAATACACCCTGGAGAACACTTTCCTACAGTTCCTTGGCTTGTGTCTTCATGCTCCAGGCAGACAGATATCTACAAACCTCCTCCTGCCTTTGAACTGCATAGCATCAGCAGCGCAATTGTAGCCAACCTGTGTTTGTTAGATGGCAGCTTGGTTTTCATACCCTGCTCCCCATTTGTGGGCTTAGACTCCTTTCTCAGAGAGGGACTTAAATCCAGGCCTTTTGGACAACTTTAGGCTCCCAACCAAGAGGACATATAGCCATAAATGGCAGGAAGTCACATAAAATTGGAGTTTTCACAGCTCAGCACTATTTTTTACTGCAGTACCAGGGAATCTGACTTAGAAAAGTGGTAGGAACTTGCAATATCAGCTGAAGTCAATAGGATTATATAAGCTGCTATATGATGTTAAGTGCTCTGAGGAGTCTGATCTTCCTGTGTCTCAAATTCTGCCTGCTAATCAGTGGAAATATTTGTTTTCACATATGTGTTCAGGCACGCCAGCTATAAAATAATTTTCACGCCACTCTTCAGCTCACAAAGATGTTGTGAAAATAAATTAATTAATTTTTATGTGTCACTCAATTGTGAAAGTGATGTGTCTTCTCAAGACCATTTTGCATGCTGAATGAGGTAGGTGGTGTGTGAGGAATTATTTTTTAGTTGTATAATTAAAGACAATAACAGAAAAATGTGCACATAACCGTACAATGTCAACCTTAATTCTGACATTTTCTAACTACTGAGGGTTTGCTTTGAAAGTCTGCTTTTTGAATGTATGATTTGTGTGTGTAATATAAACCATGAGGTTTACATCATCACTGATTGTTAGAAATTTTATATATATATCCATCCCACACTTCTACTGTAACATTTTTATATAAATTGAAAATAAACATATTCTAAGACAATTTTAGAAACATTCACATTTTATGGTTTAGCCAGTCCAGAGTAGTGCTAGATTTCTGCATAATAGCATCATCACATTCAAAGGAAATGGAGAGTTCAATGGTGGATGGGCTATTGCAGATCAGTGAAAACAGAAAGATTGGTTTTCCCCCTCATATAAGGTCTATATTTAGTAGAGTGTGACCATGTCATCAAACCATACAGAAAAAAATGATAAAAACAAGGCTCTACATCCAGGCTACTTACCTTAAAAATAATTTACTTTCTATTATACCAAAGTGGTGAGAATAATGTTGTCTAGGGATTTTAAATATTTGTAGACTCTACTTCCATTTCCAGTCTCTTGAGCAGCAAGAGCATATACTCTGTTTCAACAGGTAGAGTCTGAATAATATTATTTGTAATTTTTTAAAAAATAACAGGTACTAAAACAATCACAATATCCCAGAGCAGAAACCACAAAATTGGCTTATAATTCACCATTGTCCACAAGAAATTGGCTTCCTTCTATAACATCCTAGAAGACTCTGGTCCAAAGTTCCAAGAAGAAGAAATTAGGACAGGAAGATAAAAAAAATTCTTCAGCTCCAAGATGCAATGAGAATAGTGGTCATCTGCTGCCTTTACTGCTTTCATGTCATATTGATCTGAAGGAACCTGAAATCTTAACACTTCCAATTTCTCAGACAGCATAGAAAAGAATTAATGTCCATATTCTTCTGTCCTTCAGATGGCAGTCCTGGAGGAAATTGGCTTATCCCTGTGGGAGATTGTTAATGAACTTGATGGAGGGGCAGTGAACATGAATTTTTATGTATTGTGTGTAGGGTTTTTTTCTTAAATTAATAACTGCAATTTATCCTTTCTTCCTCTAGCCATCTTTTATGTGGTTGCTAGCTATTTTGCATCACAAGCATCTGGAAGATAAATGTTCAGAACGTGAAATATTACCTTCATCCCCTATCCATGCCACAGATCATACATCCAGGTTAATGTTAAGAAAATAATCTGTAGGTAGACTCATGGTAACAATCAGAAGGAACTACTTTCAGGTCAGGAACTGATGTGCAATTTACCTTGAAATTTTTGTATGGTGAAGCACTTCAGCTGTGCAGGATGGGCACAGAGTTTTGGTCCCAGGGTTCTTGGCTCTTCTGAATCACACTGATTACTGCCCAAATCTGATGTGATGTGCACTTTGCCATATAACTGTACTTTGAGGCAAAACTGTACTTTGAACCAAGTCCCTTCACCGAGATGCTGGTATTGTCTTCAGCAGCCACCAGCACCAGCAGGAAGGCACAGAGCTCCCCACACAGCAGTGGTGCACTGTCCCTGTCCAGAGGAAAACAACCCTTTCTATCTCCAGCAGCTACAAATTTGCTGATCTCAGAAGCAGTAAGGTTTATATCCCTTTCTAACTTAAAACAAATCCTGTTTAACTAAATTTAAAGCACAATTTCTGGCAGTATAAATGTATGATCCTTTCAAATCCTACTAAATCACTGGTCTCAGTGACTTCTCTGTCATGAGAAGAGCCAAGGAAAGCTCAGTGCAGATTAGGATGTGGATCCCTGACTGTGAAAGAATGATCTGAGGGACCAGGCCACTGAGACAAGAGTGTGTTAAAAGGTCCAGCTCCTCTCCCCATCTGGTTTGGGAATGTTCATGTTCCAGGGAGGCACAGGGGAAGAGATCTAGATATAGCTAAATATTTATCTGTTGAGATGTCTATAGACAGATGTTTTGCCCTACATGACCCAATTCCAAACACGTAAACCAATTTTCTTTCAACCTGATAACCCCGTATGACAGGTCATCCAGGAATACCCTTTACTCTAAAAGGGGAGTGAAGGTTGGAATGCTCAGATACATGGAGGTGTAGGTGCACAGTAAAACTTTGAAAGGCCAGCTCTTCACTGGTTTAAATCAGCATAGCATCAATATCTTCAAGAAAACAATGTCAATTTAAATTAGCTGAGGATTCAATATCTAGTGATATATTGAAATGGAGGGAGGTTTTTCCCCATCACTCAGGTGCTTAAGTCAGCTACCAAACTGAGAGAAAGGAAAGTCTTCCTCTTAAAGGGTGACTCTGAATCTGAACCTGACCTTGCTGTGCCAAACTGCTGCCCAAAGGAGTCAATCTGGTCAACTGCGTAGAATACAGTAGGTACCTAAAGCTGAGAGGGTTGATTTATCCCATAAAAATGGTTTTTAACTAGAAATTATGTTAGAGCATCTCCTTGGTCAAAGAGGATAAAAATACACACCAGCCAAAGAGGGACCCAATCTTATAGCCTCTAATCACATGAATAATCAGACTGAAACCTACAGAGTCCTGCAAAATGGCCTACTGCATAAAGACCATCATGTTTAATAATTTTGATATACATTTTTTCCCATTGAGGAAGAACAATAGAACACCTCTAATTCATTTCAGTTTTGAAATGAAAGAATGACTCAGAAGCCACAGACTGATTAACAAACAGGAAATGGAGAAAGGCCTCTGAATTGTAATTTTGAGACAATATTCTACAGTTAAGCTCTTTGAAAAATAATGGAACCAGACTTTAATATTAACCTGTCATTGCACTGCAAATGGATCTGGAGAGAACAGTAAGTAGTATCAATGAAATTAATCTGATGACATTTTATTGTTGCCACAGACTAAAAATCTGGATATTCAGGAGACAAAAGGAAAATATTCTAGATTTTCTTACTAAATTATGCAGTTGCAACACTTTTATAGATTATAGTGTAAGGTAAAAATTGTCTCATTTCAAATTTAAAAGCCTAATTTTCATAAAAGCCCTGTTTAACTTGGTTGTGTGATCCTTGCTTGCTGGCAGAGTACATTTCAGCAGAGCTCTTGTCAAATAGGACGCTCAATACTTTTAACTATGCTGTTAAAACTCCCTGACACTTGAACACAGATATGTAAGAAGTGTGAGACCCTTAGAACTTAATCCAAAGCTTTTAAAACCCTCCTTATATTAGCTTGAGTTTATCTTTATTAAAAATATAACATTTCCTTTATAAAACAACAATTAGTGGTCTAATATAATTTAAATTACTGCCTCCAAACAGTATGCTAAAAGAAAAATACATCATTCCATTGAGACGATGAATAAAAACAATTCTCAAAATAAGAACAAATGGAGGTATTATCCCATGAGAAAGAGTCTTCTGAATCGATCTATTATTTCGCAGCTTGAAATGTGCCACTATTGTACTTCCACTTGATTATGAGTCTTTTTATCACTTCCTCCAGTTGATCCAAATTGAGTGCTTCTGACATTTACAAAGTTGCTCACATATTCTGTTGCGCAGCAGGGAAAATCTTGTTAATGAAGAAATAACAAGCAGAAGAAGTGAATAAATATTTAGTTGATTGTAAAAAGGTACAGTTGCTGGTATTTAAATGCTGAAAATAAAAACCCCAAGCCACAGTAACACTCTTTCTCATGTCCTCTATAAAGGGGTACTAGTGGTGTTTCTCTCCGTGCCACAGGGCACCTTCATTTCCTGATTCTATTATACACTAAGTGGCCACCTGAACCTGCCAATGAACTTGTTCTATTGTATTTTTCTATTTTTAATCCAAAACGAGTAAACACATTTCTCATCAGATATGTCACACACTGCTCTACATTGGTGAGATTTATGAAGGTGTCACTGAGTTATTACAGAGCCATTCATTTATAAATAGGTGTCCATTCTTCAGGAAATCATAAATGATAGAAGTATTTCCACCATTTCACATAATCTCTATTGCAAGAAGGATGCCCATTTGTGTTTCTTTTTGACTGCGTTACACTAGTGTAATTTGTATTTTATCCCTCCCCCCTCCCCATTATGTCAAGGCTTTCTCTCTACTTTATGATCATGTTCAGCCAGATTCATGCATTGGCTGGTTAACAGTAGTGCAGCAAGGATCATAACAACTATTTCAATAGTCATTTATAGACAAAAAAAAAAAAAAAATCAAAAAATATTCTCTTTAACCAGTCAGGCTTGCAAACTCTGAGTCACCTGTACTGCTCTATATTTTTTTTTCATGGTCTTTAGAATTTGATATTCTTCATTAAACACCTACCAAGTCTGCCCAGGAGTGGATATGAATACAGCTGTAGCCATTTGACAATGACATCTCTTATGATCTCCAGTCATATTTCTTACTTGGAAAGAATCTTTCTCTAATATATCATTAGCGGCGCTTTAAAGTAACTGGAGAAAAAAACTTTTCTTGCCAATCATGAGGAAAACTAGTCTGACAGGAAGATTGCTCCAGAGACATGAGAAGCAAAGGCAAATTGTAGAGAACAATACACATGTTTTAAGGAGTTCAGGAAAAGCAAAAAAGGAGAAAGAAAAACAAAGTATCAGCATCCTCTAGATTTACAGTTCTAAATGTCATATGGGATATTATGGCAATGTCATTAGGTTGCATTAAAAAAGACTGGAGCACTATTTCCTGGCTTATTAATCTTTCTTTAACATTCATTTGGCACATTACACATCCTGTCACATTTTCACTATTAAAATACTATTTTGACAATCACCAGCACCACAACCCAGAAGTAAAATATTTGCTCAGTGTGTTGGATGTCACCAGGAGTTGGGTATGTCACCTAACCATCTAAGCAAAAATGAAAAGTCACTTTCCACACTGTGGGGATTTTTTTGGAGTGGTGTTTTTTGTTGGTTGTGGTTTGTTTGGGTTTTCTTTTTGTGTATGTGTGTGCTTTAATTTCAGGGAAAAACCCAGAAAAAAACACCTTTGCGGATATCATTTAATTTCAATTTAAAAATAGCTTAATGGGATGGCTTGAAGGCTTTCAACTCTCCAAATTTGGTTTTGATTTGATATAGAGGAGTAACAATGGTACCTTTTAGCAACTGATGTCTATCATCCTCAGCTATGTCCTCAGCAAAGTTATGATTTAGTTCTGACAACAGGAGCTTTGTTCCACTTTTGAAGTCCTCTTTCACGCATACAGAACATTGTGTTAGAAAAACAAATGCCTTCACTCTGGCACCAACTTTAACAGCCAAGAAATAACATGAAAATCCATGTACAGACTCCAAACAGCAAATGGGATTGATTGACATATGTTTAAAATAGATCCCTTTCTGCACTGTAACTGATTTCCATGCACAATCTTTGAAGTCTAAGAAGCACCCATGAGTGTAAAGTCTGTCTGGGCTCCAAAAGTAGGATGGTGCCTGCATGTGTGGTGTGTTAGATGAGAACTTCCCACTCACCTTTGCAACAAACTACCTTTAGATACAGAAGGATCCTTGCTCCTTATGCTGATCTACATTTACAAACCACTGTTAAAATTTATGTTGGCAATTAGCTTCCAAAAACATAAAAAAGCTCTGTGGATCTTCTGTAAGCATATGGGGGGACAAAGTTTCCACAGATTATCTGACAGCACAACTAAAAGCACAAAAGCCTTACTTAGACAAATAGATTTAATAAAAGGCAAGAAGGCAAATTTTTTTGTGATTCATCCATCCTCCATCACGAAGTCACTCACTTCTGCGTGTCTTCCCACTGGCTCACATTCATTGCAGAAAGTCTAGATCTCTTTTCCAATGCTGCAGTGATGTGCCTCTGTGACACTAGTTTCTCTGCTTCTCCCAGTCTCCAACTTCACATTTTTATTCTCCCCTTTGCGCATTTTTTTCATGCTGATCACTAATAAAGGGGTTCCTTCTCTGCCTTATGCACGAAAATGCTA
The DNA here is from genome assembly GCF_047716275.1 of Strix uralensis. Lineage (NCBI taxonomy): Eukaryota > Metazoa > Chordata > Aves > Strigiformes > Strigidae > Strix > Strix uralensis. The sequence goes on along the minus strand of NC_133972.1, from coordinate 133,967,776 downwards.
CCTTTTCTTTGCTCATGTCCCTCCTGAAATACTCATCTCTTGCACTATCTAGCAGAACTGTCATTCATCCATTAAAACAAATCAGACAGTTCCAATGGAAAGGTGCACTGACACAACTCTCTTTCAGCTTCAGCTATTGGTCAGCGTCAAAGAGAGAAATCCCACTACACTCATCTCTCTTTTTCCGTGTCTTTCTTATTCTGCTTTGAAGACAAGAAGGTAAAGCTCCAATAAGTGTACCAGAAAAAACTCCACAAAGGTTCCTAAGCCTCACTTCATTAAAAGAGTACGCCCACAGTACCTTTAGCTTGAATCCATCTCTTAATTGTTTCATGTTGCAGCAGGGAATGGATTTTAATAATATCTAGATCTACTACTTGCTTTTCCTGTGGAACACATACCAAGCTCCTTGGGGCAAAGACAAGTTTCTTGTTCTGTATAGATCTGCTCAATAAGTAAATAATAAATGATTTGACCCAGGAGCACTAATGGCAATCAATGCTACCCTAATTTTAATGACATAATATCAGCTATGTTGTGATACCTAGATACAGGTAAATGTTGGAGTCTCTTATTAGTAATATCTGATAGATTAGGCTTTGCTCAAAACGTATCTGTGAAAAAGAAGACCTAGTTTTCTTGTGCAGAGGGTATGACATATCTGAATCTTGGTCTGCCATGTAGTTCAGTAACTGGTACCTGATGTACCAATACCTCCATAGGGGGTTACTTTCAATCATTATTATTTCTTCCCCTCACCTGCACCTATCAGTTGTTTGCATCTAGTGAGATGGTGATCAGAGGTTGTGCATTTGAAATTTCTTTCCTGACCTTTGAACTTCTTAGAAAAACAAATTACTTCCCTTTATTTTATGGAATAACACCTTTCTATCTGACACCATCTCCCTGGGGGGAGCAGGAGGAGCTGATAGCAACCCAGGCCAGTTTTCATCATGTGGTGCTGAGCCCTGAATAGAGTATCTTTAGTTATTACAGCAGAATACAAAATCAGTGACCTGAGTACAATAGCTGTGACCCATAGATTGCTGTGGCAAGGAATTTTTCCAGGGTATGGTGAAAACTGAGTAACTAGCAGTGTCTTATTTGCTGTGCCTGTGGGCACACATAAAACCTTGTGGGTGTGACTTAAGAGAAGTGGTCTATAGCTTGGAGAATTAATCCAGATAATTAGAGAGCATGGTGCTTTCTGTTATGTCACATTCCTCTGTGCAGAGGGAAAAATGATATTTTAAGGGATTACCTGTGAGAACAGGATTCACGTGCCAAAGTATTGCAGATAATTTAGGTAATGTCTAGCCATCTCTGCAGTTTATGCCCACAGGGTTTAAGAAGTATATGATGCATGATGTGTGGGGAATGATGGTCTTGTAATTTTTTTGATCATTGTCTGAAGATACAAACCTGCAAAAAAGAAGCATCAATGTCAATATTGATGATACCATGCTATGGTCCAGTATGGCTGCCAGCAGATGATCTTCCTATATCTGCATAGAGATGGTGTTGCAGGAATCACATAAGGAGGCTTGCAGGCCATCTGACTGCTTGTCTTTTTACTTTGCTTTTGCAGTCCTAGACATTTCCATTAAAACTGTCATTTGAGTGAATGAACAGAGGATTTTAAATTGGATATGTATTTGTCACATATAGAATGAACCTTGGTGTTATTTCTGCTCACAGACTCTTGCAACTGCACTGAAGCAGAGGCAGAAGTGGGGGTTTAGAAACTAACTGCCGGTTGTGACCAGGTGTCTAACAGTGGACAGCACATATTTTGTGTTGCAATGTGGCCCCAGAGGATACTGCAGCATCATTCCAGACACTGTGTGTGACTCACCCACTATTTATGAACATCTAAACCATGTACATTTTAATTTATTGAGGAAGTTAATCATACAGCCTACTGGAAAAGAAAAAAGCCCATTATAAGAAACTTGGACATGAAGAGCTTCAGGACTGAGTCTGATTAGACAGCTGGCAAGATAATCAAGTGTTTGGTTCCTTAGGTCATCTGCAATTCAGGTGTACAGGGGTCTATAGAAAGTTATGTTCTGCAGAAGTAATATATACTGTAAATAAATCAAGCTAGAATAAATTATTTAGTCTCTTTCTGATATTTAGCAGCACATTGCCCATCAAATTTACTGGAAATGGCAATTACTCAGTCTTGGAAAAAAACCTGACTTTTCTCTAGCTCAGCTATGAGACTAACTGTATCTGAATTTATATATATAACACCACAAAAACACGGCTTTTTTTTTTTTTTTTTTTTTCCTTCTTTTTCCTTCTTCCTTCCCTGAAGAAACAGCCTTTACTGTATGTAAGAAGCATCTTCAGTGGAAAGTCCTGAGTTTAAGAATTGCAGGCTAGGCCACATAACATCTCTTTTAAGACTTTTTTTTGACTTAGGAGGACAGGACACAGGATGCTTTTTCGAAGCCCGGTCCTAGCAAGCCACACACACTGTGATTTGGGGGAAGCCTGAACCACTGCTCAGTGGCACCAACCATGGGCCATTTGGACCCACTTTTTTGCTCTGTGATTTAAGGGGTCCGTGGGGGAAAGGGGTTGATGATATAATACTGCCATCTGGTGACCACTGCCAGAAAATTTAATCTCGAGGAGAGAAAACAACCTACCAAACGTAGGATTTAACTTGTCAGTGGGCGAGGAATGGTCAAGAAAGCCAGGGCAGGGGCACTGCCAGCAGCCGTCTCTCCCTCCCAGCCCTGTGCCGGGGCTGCCTCTCCTCGTCCTTAGAGAGAGGTGCTGCGCAGGGCTGGCTTTAAATTTAATTATCGGGAGAGCTCATTCATTCAGGCACTACGAGAACCTGGATATGCAGAACATAGGGTTTTTTTTTTTTTTTTTTTTTTTTCTTTTTTCTTTTAAGAGTGGCTTAAATACAGTTTCCATGGCAGTTAATCCAACTTTGACCCAAATTAAATTTCAATGTCTAAAAATTCATTCAGCCAGAGAAGGACAATGTTTAGCTCTCTCTGAATTAGGCACAGAGCTGTGTGAGAACATTTCTCCTCCCCTGTTTTGCTCTTTGCAGCAGGAACATATATAATCATGATGCCAGTTGGTGCTGCTGAAACACTTGCCCGGGTGCAGTGGGCAGTCTGGTGACTTTCCTAGGGATCCTGCTGCTAAACATGGCCCACTCAGGGGCTAGGGATTCGGTGACATATCACAGCCTCACAAAGCAAGGGTAGGAAACACAACCATTCAAAAATATCTTATTGCTGTAAGAGACTTCTGTGTTCAAAATGAAGATGAATCCATTTTGTGTCCTTCCAAGAAAATAATATGCTCATTGATGTTCACTCTCATAAAACACTCTCTATTTTATGACACTATCAGTAGAAAACAAGTAATTTAGATATTATAACAGTATTTTAGATGATACCTAGTATCAAAAGACTCTCTCACCATAATGGTAGTGAAGCACAATAGAGGTTTTACAATAAAAAAAGAACTTTCCCTACCTGTTATCATGCTGATGGGGACATAGTCCCTGTTTCAGTCCTGCCGTAGTGGCAAATTACTTTTAACATACTATATATTTCAATGATATCTAGTTAAGATTTCATTATGACATCTCAGTATAAAATATAATGTACAATTTCTACCATGTTTTCCTAAAACATTACTGTGGGTGAGATTTTTCACATTAACCACAATTGCAGAAATGACTGATGTTTAAATCTGAAGACAATTTTAGTCATTATTAAACTTCATTATGAAATAAAGTACGTGGGTGGAATTGTGGTTTGATGCTTTTGTAATTTGTTCTACCTTTTCAATGTACTTTTCAGTTACATTAACTGAATCATTTCATCTTATAGATGCAAAGATGAAGGAGAAGAACAAAAACATGCCCATTAACTGGAGCAGTGCAAATGTGCATAGTTAATGGAAACCATTTTGACATTTTGTATTTGATTCCATAGTGTGTCTACTCAAACAATTTCAATGGCATATTAGAACAAAATGCTACGTTGTACTTTTCACTAAGAATGCAAGTAATAGACTTCAAAAATTACCTTTCGACTGAAAGTATTATCTGTTGGAAATGAAGAAATGTTTTACATTATGAAAGGCTAATAGCAGTAAGGGGGAGCAATGGGCTGTAATGACAATTCAGGCAGAGAGGGTTTTTTGACCCTGTGTTTCCCAAATGCACGTTTTTACAAGTTATGGCAGAATTGCTTAGATAGTGACAGAAACTCCTGTGTTTAATGGCAGTTATTTCACTGTGTTACAATTAAAGGCTTCTTAATGCAAGATCATGTTAAATATTGTGGCAATATTTTTTTCTGTCACAGAACAGATAATTGATTGCTTTTCCAAAACCAGTTATTTTTTTTTCCATGATCGAATCAATTCAAGGACCAGATGTAATCCAAAATACATTTCCACTCTGATGCTAAAGCAAGGTTTACCTATTAAACAAATTCTGTGTTTCACCACAGGATAATTTATCTCTTGGTAAGCATATAATAAATAATTTTTACATGCATTTAAGCCTGATTGATGAAAGTATTTCCATTTCTTGTCATTTTCAGGCCAGCTAAAAATTGCTATATCTTAAATTTCACATTTGAAATTTCATAGAGGTACCATTCTTCTGATTGCCTCAAAATTATTACCTTATAACCACTTCTCTGTGGCAATACACCCAGTATACTTAAGAACAGCTGGACTGCAACTCTGGAATGCAACTAGAAAAACAAAAACCTCTGCATATACATTTCAGCTAAGTGCTGGTTTTGGCATTTCAGTGGAATGTTTGGCTGCAGAATTTTGCCTCATTCAGATGCACGATTGAGTGTTTGGCTGATGGATAGACTGCAAGCCTCTACAAGCCAATTCAGTTTAACAAGAGCTTAGGCTATGCTTGCCTTCCTTCTGTCCTCCTGCCTGCTTTTCTGTGTCAGGTTTTCTTTCCAGGTGATGTCTGGAAATTCCACAACTGGCATCAAAAACTTGTTATAATTTCTAGTTGTTATCCTTGATTCACTCCAGGGAAGAAGGTTGTCACTTTTTGGCTTCACTTGATTGCTCTACCATATACGTACCATTTCTGGTGACTATTGCAAGAAACAAGAATGAGATATCAGAATTTCATAATTCCTTATGCATTTCAAAAGAGAACTAAACCTCATTCCCTTTAGCTTCTTAGTCTTCTCTAGTTCACTGTTCCTCAATCTTTGCTCTGTAAATTATTTGTGCCTGAGAGACACTAAAAAAGTGAAAATATTGCAAATTAAAATAAACAAACAAACAAATCCCACTTCCATACACATTGACTTCCATGCAGTAAAGAAAATAAGCAAGTTGAATGAAGGAAAACAGAAACAAGAGACAAACATTTAACATTTAGACTAGCTCTTACCATATTGGCGTCAGTTGAAAGGTACAGGTAGGAGCCAGCCACTGATTCTTATCAGTGCCTGCCTGTAGGCAGACATGCCTCCCTTACTAATTAATTTTTTATTATAGTGTATGTTTAATACTCCTAATGGTTGCATAATGGTATTTTTACTACAAAATATTGTAAATGGAAGAGTGCAATTAATATCTTAAAAGAAAGGGGACTGTTACATCTGCTTACAAAACTAAGCACGTTATCTACTCTCTTCTGCCCCATTACTATCAGGATTGGGATGAAAGATAGTCTAATAATTTTTCCCTAAATACTTAAGCTATTCTTATGCTGAAAAAGGAAGAAAAATATCTGCTTTCCCTCTTACAGATAATTCCCATTAATTGAAGATCTAGTTCTCTGATTTTACTGGATGCTTATTTGTTTTATATAGTTTAAGACCCTGTGGAAAACATAACCACTAAGCAAAACACATACTCAAATGGTTACGGCAGTGCATCAGTGATATCAGTGCTTTATAACTTTCTTTTCTCTCTATTTGTGTGTGTGTAGGCTATTGCAAATATTAAAAATGTTGTGTCTTAGAGTCTTAGGCAACCTGATTACAAAAAGATTTGAAAATAGAAGAGCTCTTAGCTAATGTATCACCACACAGGGGGTATAATCTCAGACACTGATTCACCATGGTGTTATTCATGTTGTATGCTACTGCATTTCTATTGGCATAAAACTGGACTAACAAACAGGGAAATTAGGTCCTCAAACTCTTTTTATAGAAGCTGAGCTGCTTTGTTGTGTTATCCTCCTATCCAGAGCATAAAATATGTATGCATAAGGCAGTTTCTGTTGAGTCATCGTGTTGAAAACATTCTGTTAACTCCAGCCAGCATAAAGATTTGCAAAGTTTCCTGGGCAAACGTGAAACTTGGGATCAAGACACAGCTGGGCCTGTGGAAGAAAGACTATAAGACACTGTTTGTGGGAGAGAGGGGAAATCTTGTGTTTTTATTATTATTGAAATGAATGGCAAAACCATATTCAAGTAAAATGATCAGAAAAATAACCATAATATAGAAAACAAGTTAATTTTACATTAACCTGCTAGGGATAACTCTTACCCAAGCCTCAGATGCAAAGTTACAAAGAAGTCCCAGTATACCTGAAGATATGGAGTTCAATGTTTGGCAAATATATCTTCAGTGCAGAACCCTTCTTTTATCATCTAATTCTTAGTATGAAGCAACTATAATACAAAGATGCATGCCATATGAACTTGATTTGTCAATCAACCTCTGTGCCACTTATTTCTAAATTTTACCCTACTTTTTTTTATGTTAACCCTAGTCTAAAATCGTGGCTAGTTTTAAATAGCAGGGGTAAAATGTTCTTTGTGGCTTCTGCTTCTGCCATTGTCTAGATTTTGTATTTTTTTTCCTCAAAATTTAAAAGCTTTAAATTAAATCTTTATTTTTAAAACATTCTAACATTATTAACTAAAACATCTCCAAAGGTCTGTTAGCTTTTCCTCTGGTTTTCATTTTTGCTTTTTCTTGTTGCTTTTTGGTTCAGGATTAGCCTTTAGTTTTGGATCTGTCTTTGATTTTTTTATTTTTTGAGTCAGATAACATAAGGTGACCTGGATATATGACTTGGTCTCACTGATGTTAAAGGCAAGGTAGGGCAGGAGGCATAACCATCAGAGCTATAATGCCATTTGAGGTTATGGCCAAGTTCCTCGTTGACAATGAGCATCTAGAGGGATGTTGATAGGCTTGAGAAGTGGGCTAATGTGAACATCAGGAAATTCAATAAGGTCAAGTGCAAGGTCCTGCACATGGGCCACAGAATCACAGAATCATCTAGATTGGAAAAGACTGTGAAGATCAGCTAGTCCAACCATTAACCTAACACTGACCATTCTCAAATACACCATATCCCTAAGCGCTATATCAACCTGACTCTTAAACACCTCCAGGGATGGGGACTCCACCACCTCCCTGGGCAGCCCATTCCAACGCCTAACAATCTGTTCTGTAAAGAAATACTTCCTAATATCCAGTCTAAACCTTCCCTGGTGCAACTTGAGGCCATTCCCTCTTGTCCTATCGCTTGTTACTTGGTTAAAGAGACTCATCCCCAGCTCTCTGCAACCTCCTTTCAGGTAGTTGTAGAGGGCGATGAGATCTCCCCTCAGCCTCCTCTTCTCCAGACCAAACAACCCCAGTTCCCTCAGCTGTTCCTTGTACAACATGTGCTCCAGACCCTTCATCAGCTTCGTTGCCCTTCTCTGGACATGCTTGAGTAATTCAATGTCCTTTTTGTAGTGAGGGGCCCAAAACTGAACACAGTAATCGAGGTGTGGGCTCACCAGTGCCGAGTACAGGGGTAAGATCCCTTCCCTGTCCCTGCTGGCCATGCTATTTCTGATACAGGCCAGGATGCCATTGGCCTTCTTGGCCACCTGGGCACACTGCTGGCTCATGTTCAGCCGGCTGTCAATCAACACCCCCAGGTCCCTCTCTGACTGGCAGCTCTCCAGCCACTCCTCCCTCCCCAAGCCTGTAGCGCTGCTGGGGGTTGTTGTGGCCGAAGTGCAGCACCCGGCATTTGGCCTTATTGAAGCTCATGCAGTTGTTCCTTAGCCCATCGCTCCAGCCTGTCCAGATCTCTCTGCAGAGCCTCCCTACCCTCGAGCCGATCAACACTCCCACCCAACTTGGTGTCGTCTGCAAACTTACTGAGGGTGCACTCGATCCCCTCGTCTAGCTCATCCATAAAGATGTTAAACAGGAGTGGCCCCAAAACCGAGCCCTGGGGGACACCACTCGTGACCCGCCGCCAATTGGATTTAACTCCGTTCACTACCACTCTTTGGGCCCGGCCATCCAACCAGTTTTTTTACCCAGCAAAGCGTGCGATCATCCAAGCCTCGAGCAGCCACTTTTGCCAGGAGAATGCTGTGGGAAATGGTGTCAAAGGCCTTACTGACGTCAAGGTAAACAACATCCACAGCCTTTCCTTCATCCAATAAGCAGGTCGCCCTGTCTTAGAAGAAGATCAGGTTTGTCAAGCATGACCTGCCTTTCATAAACCCATGCTGACTGGGCCTGGTCATCTGGTTTCCCACACGTGTTGTGTGATGGTACTCAGGATGAGCTGCTCCATCAGCTTCCTGGGCACCGAAGTCAAGCTGACAGGCCTGTAATTTCCTGGATCATCATTCTGACCCTTCTTATATATGGTCAAAGCAATCTCCAGCACAAACAGGCTGGGTGATGAGTGGATTGAGAGCAACCCTGCAGAGAAGGACTTGGGAGTAGTAGTGGACGGAAAACTGACTGTGAACCAGCAATGTATGCTCGCAGCCCAGAAAGCCAGCCGTATCCTGGGCTGTATTAAGAGAAGTGTGGCCAGCAGGTCGAGGGAGGTGATTCTCCCTCTCTACTCTGCTCTCGTGAGAATCCACCTGGAGTACTGTGTTCAACTCTGGGGTCCCCAGCATAAGAAGGACATGGACCTGCTCAAGCAGCTCCAGAGGAGGGCCACCAAGATGATGAGGGGGCTGGAGCTCCTCCCTTGTGAGGACAGGCTGTGAGAGTTGGCGTTGTTCAGCCTAGAGAAGAGAAGTCTCTGGGGAGGCCTTATAGCAGCCTTCCAGTACTTAAAGGGGGCCTACAGGAAAGATGGGGAGGGACTCTTGATCAGGGCATGTAATGATAGGACAAGGGGTAATGGTTTTAAACTGAAAGAGGGTAGAATTATATTAGATATAAGGAAGAAATTCTTTACTGTGAGGGTGGTGAGACACAGGAACAGGTTGCTCAGAGAGGTTGTGGATGCCCCCTCCCTGGAAGTGTTCAAGGCCAGGTTGGACGGGGCTTTGAGCAACCTGGTTTAGTGGAAGGTGTCCCTGCCCATGGCAGAGGGGGTTAGAACTAGATGATCTTTAAGGACTCTTCCAACCCAAACCATTCTATGATTCTAATATATATATATATCTAACCGAGCACAGCCCATTTTCCAGCCACCCACTCTGATATTCAACTAGGTGGTAAATCACTGTTTAGAAAGTAGCAAAGTGCTTACAGAGCTGTGACATATTAGTTTAATATTGGCAAGTCCACCTCTGTTGCAATCATCTGAGAGATCTAGAATTTTACATTTTGGCTATTCAGCCTTTGGGTTCTCTTTGGGTGCTGGTCTCTTTGGTGGAAGAGATGGGATCCTGATAGACTGACTATCTTCTCTCTCTTATTAAGGCAGTGTTACTGTGTTTTACAGCGTTAGTACTACACTTCCTAGATAGTAAATCCTTACTATTTTCTTCATGCCCATAGCCAACACATGACAGGCCTTACTGGAATATGATTTTTGACAAGACAATGAAGTTATCCTAGTTTTAGATCACCCTGTACTGGTTTTATATTTAAGGCTTTTATATTAACAGCAGTTTCATTTCAATAAGCTAATAATAGCACCTAATAATCCTACATATCAGCAGAAGGATTCCTCACAGTATCAGCTATCAGGAAAAAACATGAATTTAAGAGTTTATACTGTGCAAGAATAAGTGATGAGGAAGTCCATTCTCAATAACCCAAAGCTTTCCTCATATGTAGGGCCATTTTAGCTTAAGCAGCACCATGGCATGGCTTTGGGCATCTTATGGCATTGTTTTTAGCTGGGGTATCACTCATGGTGTCTGAATGCTCTGGACCTTTAATTGCAGGGGAATGCTATTGTGCTGGTTTTGGCTGGGATAGAGTTAATTTTCTTCATAGTAGCTAATGTTTTGGATTTTTGCTGGAAACACTATTGATAACACAGGCATTACCCCCCTTCCTATCACTAGACTCCCTGATCAAGAGTCCCTCCCCATCTTTCCTGGGGGCCCCTTTTAAGTACTGGAAGGCTGCTCTAAGGTCTCCCCAGAGACTTCTCTTCTCTACGGTGAACAATCCCAACTCTCTTAGCCTGTCCTCATAAGAGAGGTGCTCCAGACTCCAGTCATCTTCGTGGCCCACCTCTGGACCTGCTTGATCAGGTCCATGTCTTCTTATGGTTTCTTGAGCTGGACAGAGTCCTCCAGGTAGGGTCTCACAAGAGCAGAGTACAGGGGGAGAATCACCTCCCTTGACCTGCTGGCCACACTCTCTTGATGCAGTCCAGGATGTGGTTGGTTTTCTGGGCTGCGAGTGCACATGGCTTGTTCACAGTCAGTTTTCCATCCACTACTACTCCCAAGTCCTTCTCTGCAGGGTTGCTCTCAATCCACTCATTGCCCAGAGTGTGTTTGTGCTTGGGATTGCTTTGACCCATGTGCAGGACCTTGCATTTGACCTTGTTGAATTTCATGATGTTCACATGGGCCCATCTCTCAAGCCTATCAACATCTATGTGGATGGCATCCCTTCCCTCCAGCATATTGACCACAACACACAGGTTGGTGTCATCGGCAAACTTGCTGAGGGTGCACTCAATTCCACTGTTCATGTCGCTGACAAATATTTTAAACAGAACTGGCCCCAACACCAACCCCTGAGGAATACCAGTCATCACTGCTCTCCACTTGGACATTGAGCCGTTGACCACAACTCTTCGAGTATGACTATCCAGGCAATTCGTTATTCACCACGTGGTTCATCCATCAATTCCATGTCTCTCCAATTTAGAGACAGGATGTCATGTGGGACACTGTCAAAAGCTTTGCACAAGTCCAGGTAGGTGATGTCAGTTAGTCTTCACTTGCTGGTGAAGACTGAGGCAAAAAAGTGACTGAGTATCTCAGCCTTCTCCATATCCCAGGTAACCAGGTCTCCCATTTCATTATGGAGAGGGCCCACATTTTCCCTAGTCTTCCTTTTATCACTGCTGTACCTATAGAAGCTTTTCTTGTTGCCCTTGACATCCCTGGTCAGATTTAATTCTATCATCAGGGCTTTGGCCTTCCTAACCTTATCCCTGGCTTCTTGGACAGTTTCTCTGTATTCCTCCCAGGCTTTCTGTCCTTGCTTCCACTCTCTGCAGGCTTCCTTTTTGTGTTTGAGGATCTCCTTGTTCATCCATGCAGGCCTCCTGGCATTTTTGCCTGACTTCCTCTTTGTCGGGATGCATCACTCCTGAGCTTGGAGGAGGTGATCCTTGAATATCAACCAGCTTTCTTGGGCCCCTCTTCCCTCCAGGGCTTTATCCCATGCCACTCCACCAAGCAGATCCCTGAAGAGGCCAAAGTCTGCTCTCCTGAAGTCCAGGGTAGCAAGCTTGTTGTACGTTCTCCTTGACACCTTAAGGATCTTGAGATCCACCATTTCATGGTCACTTCAGCCAAGGCTGCCCTTGAACTTCACACTCCCCACCAGCCCCTCCTTGTTGGTGAGCACAAGGACCAGCATAGCACCTCTCTTCATTGTGTCCTCTATCACTTGGAGAAGCCAGTTATCATCAATGTGTTCCAGGAACCTCCTGGATTGCTTATGTCCTGCAGTGTTGTCCCTCCACCAGATATTGGGGTGGTTGAAGTCCCTCATGAGGACCAGGGCTTGTGAACGTGAGGCTGCTCCTATCTGTCTATAGAGAGCCTCATCCACTTGGTCTTCCTGGTTGGTGGCCTGCAGCAGACCCCAACTATAACATCTCCTGTCCTTGCCTTCCCTTTAATCCTGACCCATAAGCTCTTGGTCAGCTCCTCATCCATCCCCAGGCAGAGCTCCATGCACTCCAGCTGGTCATTGGCATAGAGGGTGACACCCCCTCCTTGTCTCCCCTGCCTGTCCTTCCTAAAGAGCCTGTATGCTTCCATTCCAACACTCCAGTCATAGAAGCCATCCCATCACATCTCCATGATATCAGTAAGATCATAACCCTGAAGGTGTGCTCACATCTCTAGCTCTTGTTTATTCCCCATGCTATGTGTGTTTGCATAGAGTTAAACAAAGAAAAGAAAAGAAAAGAAAAGAAAAGAAAAGAAAAGAAAAGAAAAGAAAAGAAAAGAAAAGAAAAGAAAAGAAAAGAAAAGAAAAGAAAAGAAAAGAAAAGAAAAGAAAAGAAAAGAAAAGAAAAGAAAAGAAAAGAAAAGAAAAGAAAAGAAAAGAGAAAGCATTAAAAGTCTATCAGCTGTTGAGAATATTGTTTTGTTCCACAATACACTTCCCTTAACAAATAAAGAGAAAAATCTGAAACAGTACTCTTTGCCATTTTATATAGAAAGCCTCGGCTACCTGTGTTTTGTCTTTATACTTTCACCTGATGTACAAGTGTAAGTTCTGGAGAAAACATTTGGGTAACTATGGTCAGACATAAATTTGTACCTCCTAAGTTTAAGAGTTTCTTCATGAAATGAACAGAGAGCAAAGATTTTAAGTCACCAGTTCATCTTTCTGTGTATATGGGATAGAGTGCTTCAGCTTTGTTTTTGGGAACCTCTTTTTCTGGTGTTATTCCAAACCACAATACTTACAAGCTAAACACACACACACGAGAAATTCAGGATTGTACACTTAGCTTGTTACCAGCTTGATCATTAATTGATACAACTGTTACAAGTTTAATACTATGCTGGAGTTAATTTTTCAAGAAAAAAAGTAAAACATAAAACATTTTTGAAAACTACTAAATTAAATATTTGCTTCCAAATTGCTTATAAAGACAAATATAAATTATTTTTAAAAGAACTAATATTTGAACTAATAAAAGAACTAATAATGAATCCTCAAATTTTCCTTTTCCACTTTCAAATAGTAAGAAGGCTTCATTTTCATGGTCACATCATCAGATAACAAAGCAGTTCCACTAGGATGATCCAAACGGGCATTTGAAAATGTCTGGAGTGAGCTTCTCCACAGTACAAAATATCCAAGGACTACCCAGAATTTACCATCCCACCACTCTAGGGAAGAGATTAACTCTAAGGAGATCCAGTTATCAGGGCTTTCTGTTTAGATGTGACACTCCCATGCAGTGCTTTAGTTTAGAACAGTTTTGTCAGTGAGTCAGAGCTTTTATTAGCAAAAAAGGAGAGCAGATGTGTTTCTTTCACTCTGACTTTCAAGCTCTCTGTTTGTTGCTTTGCCTGTTAAAGACTCACTTAGTTTCAAGCTCCAACAGAGATTTTTCACTAGCCAGCACATCAGAACACAACAATGGTGTAACTTCCATATGATTAAATCTTTGATGCATCTGTCAAGACTACCGACACCACCTGTCATAACTATGAAGAAGATATTTGTCCATGGGAAATTTGAATAGCACTGTGAATTTTTGTCATGCAGGTCCCTTTACAACCATCACTTGCGGCTCCCATCAAAGATAGGTCAAATGGAGTGCTGGATGTGAAGTGTTTTGGCCTGTTACATTTACTGGAAACTCAAATACAGGTTTAACTATAGTCCTGAACATCAAAATACCCAAGTCTATTTGTGATGGTGGAACTGGAAGAAAGAGCTCATCTGTGAAAGGTTACGAATGGCTACAGAGGTCATGTGGGCAGGCTCAGCTGTTTTCAGACTGTTGAGGAAAATTTTCATCTCTTTCCCATCTCTCCCCTTTGGCAGTTGATAAAAGGCATAAAATTCAAGTTCTGTGTCAGGTTTTAATAGTTTTTTTTTTTTCCACTTAACTCCTAGATTTTAGTATAAAAATCATTGGCATTGTGAAGTTGGTCCATTTCATTTTTTCACTTATCTTGAATGTCTCCATTCTATATAAGCTGCTCTGGAGCAAGGTAGAAAATGCTTTGCAACTGATATCTAAACATCAGGTTTCCCAGAGAGGTTTACCTGTAAGTGTAGCAAGTTCTTTTCTTTTGGTCTGAATAATTGGGTGGCTGCCCAAAAAGAAAAAGAATTAACTATCTTACTGGATCTTCCTAAAATTGTTAGTTTCTGGACCAGACTGAAAGCAAAGTCTTTCCTTATAAAACCAGTAATATATCTAAAATATTACTACTGATATACACTGCATAACTGCACATCAAAGTGCTACTTTTCCCCAAAAAAAAGTTTATACCACGCCAATAGCACTTTTGTGATTTCTCAAGAAATCAGGATTGTTTGATCTGTTAGCTTTAGAGAAATTGTGAGAGGTGTTGGATGTAGATTCTGTATCATGTGAATGAGGTAAACACATAGTCAAAAAAGATCCATAGGAACAGTTACAAACTGTTTTTCAACCACTCTATAACAACTTTAAGACTGAAACCTAAAACCTAAAGCTGGAACTGTTACTGTTCCTCAGGAAGAAAGCAGAAGAGAATAAGAGCTAAGTGCCCCCACAAAGACAGTTTTCTTTAGTAAAATTTCCCCAAGGATCCTAGGAGCACCCCCTATAGAGCAAAGCAAAGATAACCCTATGGTCACATCTGAATCTGTGGGAAAATTACCTCCTCTTCTTGAAGCTGGCAACTGGTTTAGCCATGGGTGGGTGAGAGAGTTGCTCCAGTGAGCTTTTGCAAAACCTGACTAGATAGGTTTACAAGTACCCTCCATCCTGTATTCTGTCTCTGTCAGGGACCCACTCCCAGTGGCACTGAGAAGGGTATAAACCCCACTAATGGAGCAGATTATACAACAAAAGGAGGTAAAAAAGTTGTTTGTGTTTTTTTTTTTTTTTTTCAGGACCATGTCTAAAACTGTAATTCCTGGACTAATAAAATATATACACAAAAGATGACTAAATCTCTTTTTAATCTCCATTAAAGATGGGTAAGGACCTACCATCTTCCGTATACACCAGGTGCTATGACTTTACCCATGCTACAGACTGCACTGTTAATAAAAAGATGTCTCTAAACAAGGGAGCTAAAGTGCCAACACAGATCTCGGGTGAGCTCATTTAGCCCTAATACATGTTCTTTTGCTTTTTTCAACCTTCTGAAAAATCTTATGCTTTCCTTTTCACACAAGAAGTTAGTAAGCTTTCTTATGTATTTATTTTTGAAAAATTGATCTACTTTTCCTGGTGAGTCCCTTGAACTATCCCCCATTTTTGCTGAGAGCAAGGGAGAATTTCTCTCTGTTTCCTCAGTGCAAGTGAAATGAAAGCTGGGGCAGAAGATATGGGTATTCTGGAGAATTTCCTCTTTATGTTGTGTGTGCCTCCATATAATGGGTGAGTGCATTTTGGAATGGTTCATGGTGACATTACCTCCTCAGACAAAGTGAGAGGGATGGGCATGTTCTCCACAACCAAGACCCAAGAGAGAGGGAAGTCCTGTGGAGGGATCACACAGTGAACCAGGATGGCAACCACCAGTTCCATGACCTCTGCCACTGTCAGGTCTTCCTAGAGGCAATGGGTGGAGAGAACTGGTACTGGGGCAGAAACATCTCTGCCTACAGAGCTACAGAGCAGCCTGATTGAACAGCCACAAATTGGCTTGATACTAAGTACAGTGTTAAGGACAGGAACATTAAGGGCCATATGGCAAGTATTTTTGATGTTCATATGTTTCATGTTGCCTCTCTAGAGATATGCCTAGAAGTTGAGATGACAGGTCACAAAGGAATAGTAGTTCAGATTTCTGCTTCACCATTCAGCCTACCTCTTTATTAAAAATATGATCACATTCAATGCTAGTATACAAAATACTTGAGATGCAATGAATAGTTGGCTAAGCCAATGAAGTTACATTAATGGCTATGAACATGGGTTTTGATCACTATTTTGAGGACAGAAAAACTGTATTTTCATAAGATTTTCTTCCTTGAGAATTCAGATGATGGGATATTTGACCCCATCTGGGTTTTTGTTTTTATTTAGAGTGACTTCCCTCATCTTTTTTTATATGTTTATCTTTGTCCTAATATCTAATATTACTGAAGCAGGTGATGCATAATTTATGTAAAGAATGATCTTCATTTAGCACTTAGAGAAGCGAGAAAGTTCAATGCAGTCACCAGCTTTGCTTTTTGATAGGCATGCAACCAGCATTTGTGCATTAAACAGGCTACTGTAGGTGTGTTGCTTCCAAAACAAAGGAAATGACTAAAAAGACAACCCCACCAACCTTTGTCTCTGGGTTATTTTTTGAGGCCAGTTCTCTCCCATCGTACAGTGTTTCAGTATGATTGTCTGAAACTGGATGGATCTGAGCTGCCAAAACCACCAGCAAGGTTACATGAAGAACGGATAGTTGTACTGTCTTCTTCAGCCTACACACTGACTCATTAACATGTTTTTTTGAAGCCCTGGGAGCTCTATCAAGAAGTATGTGAAGGAATCTTCAGAAAGGAAACTACTGGAGATAACCACTGAGAAAATGTGCAAAGCAAGTACATATTTGTCAGACTGGCAGAAACTATAGAACAGTTTCTTCCTAATTGCTCAGATAACATAATGCAAGTCAAGAAACAATACTGGACTAGAATGCTATAAAATGAAAAGCATGCTTTTCAACTGGAGAATAATTTCTTTAAAAAAATTAATTTTGGCAGCCATAAAAGTTTCATAAACAGAAGAACATCTACCATGCTAAAGCAAGATAGAAAGAGCATAGACCAAGCTTTGAAACATACAGGAAGAAGATGAGATTTCTGTATTGTACTTACAATGTTTTGTTGTACTGATTTTGATGGAATAAATAGGCTTCAAAGATGTTAGCAGGAGCAACACTAAACAATCAAATAAGGTTCAAATTTTAATTACAGAGGACTTGACCTGTTTAGTCCCATGACATACAATTACCATTACAAGTATTTTAGGCAAAGTCAAATAATAGGTGAAAGAAGAAACAAGAGACAAAGCATTTGTAATACAGTGTAGTAATTTAGGTTTTTATTTTAATAATATTCCTTATTCCCATTCCTTTCAACAACAGAGAATTTTTGAAGGAAAATCCTTTTGATTGACAGGATTTCAGATGGTTTATGGAAAAAAGAAATACATTCAAGGTTTGTCTGCTTTACTGATGTTAGAGTCCTGAAGGAGAAGTGAGAACAACAAATGCAAAATGGGTAGAAAAAAATAACTAATAATGTAAAGAAAACATCTGCTTCTGGTTCACAGTTTAACTTTTCAGTCTTACCTCCTGAAAACATAATTGGAATAACATAGGTTCTTGCTAACTGCTCTTATATCTGGCAAAATCTGTACCAATGTAAGGCTATTTAAAGGCTTCATTAATACCATGTCTTTTTATTAATATTTATGCATGCTGCCAACATGTAATAGCTGGCTAAGCCATAATTGTGCTAAAGTACTCAAAAGAAAAAAAATAGTTACAAGTTGTAGAGGTTCTTCAGGACTGAAGATACAAAGAGAGATGCTGATGTTATCTGATCTGTTTTTTGTAGCTCAGCATGGACAGATTTACTGTGTAAAACAGTATGATGGAGGCCTGAAGATGTCATAGTGGAGTTTAAAATCTATGAGAAGGAAGTCAGACTTCACTTCTTACTTCACCTGTTCCCCAGGGATTCTTGACAAATCAAGGGCTCCCCAAAAAGGCAATGAATAGAATATGCTACTCTGTCTTTATTTTGCCCACTAATTATGCTTAATTTTTAATATAATAATTTTGGTCCATAAATTTGTATTCTTAGGCTTTTTTGTTTACCATATATCATTTCAGTACAGTCCTTGGACTGCATCAGGAACATTTCTGTTTAACTCCATGTTTCTGTCTTTAACTTCTGATGATTTCTGTAAACATTTTTATGTGACATGGTGTTTTGTGCTTTTGTTGCTTTGGATAGCAAAAGTATGTGTTAGATTCTACGTGCTAGCCTTCTATCCTTTTGGATCAGCATGATTTTCCCCGAAGTTGTTGATTATATGTGTCCATACAACTTGTTTTGAACAAGATGGGATGTATGCAATTTACATAATCAGCTCTGTGTACTAATTAGAGGAGCTGCTATTTTCAATATCCTAGAAAAATTATGCCAGGCTAACACAAGGATATTGAAAGCATCTGCTTCTCTAATTAGTAGACAAGGGGCTTAACTTCCATTTTTATTCAAAGTGTTAATGTGTCAAAGTATTTTGCTACACCAAAAAATAGTGACATTTTGATCTAGGAAGGTCAAAAGTAAGATGTCTCAACTAGTACTGGATAGAAGCTGCCCTTTATGTTTTACAGAGTAAACAAGATGCTATACTTATTCCACGCCCCTGCCATAATAATATCACATACAGGCTATATGAAGCTTCAGAATATAGTCATAAAGAGATAATCCGTATGTGAATGTTTTTGGTGAAATTTACAGGAATACAGAGTTCTGTGATAATGACTAGATGACATAAAAAATGGAGAAGCTACCGTTTCTCTTGTTCCAGGCATCTATATACAGCATGTTTTGACAAAATTTCCAATATGAATTTATTTGTCAGGAAACTTTAGCCATTAGTCCTTGCCAATCCTTTATCTCTGTATTAAGAAGTTCATGCTTACTGCTTTCTTCCCCAGAAAACACATAACATGCCATAATTAGGCCACTGCAACATTATTACTATTTTTTTAAATCAGACTTTTTAAAACAAGACAATTTCCCTAGGCATTAAATAATTTTTATAGTTATTTTCTGCTTTCTCATCAAGTTTTTTAGTGTTCTTTAAAATGTATGGACAACTCAGTTCTACTTAGGATTCCAATATAAGTTTCACTAGTCATGTCTAGAGGAAGTATCTCCACTGTCCTAGGCATGATTCCCCAAATTATGCACTGAGAAACACATAACTTGTTCTTTCTTTCATATTTTGCATGGAATTCAGATGATGAATATAATTCAGATGATAGAGACCTTGCATAGTGCTGTTTCTGGTTGTACCACACTCTAAGTTATAGCAATTCACCAAGCAATGCAATTTACTATGCCTGTTTGCCTTTATCAGTATTTAATATTCTGGTCAATCTCTGAATCCAGAAGAAAATTTATTATTTACTTCTGGATAAGTTAAGGAAATACAAATAGAACTGGGTCAGTTTTCAGACAAAGGGGATATATATAATTTATAGATGTCCTCAGACTGTAGTCAACCCTACAGAAAATAATGGATCAAGATGTCACTTTATGGTCACCTTTAAACTGTAAGAAAAAAGATTTCTATAGTCATCTAAATGTTTGGTTTTTTTTTTTTTTTTTTTTTTTTTTTTTTTTTTTAATGAACTGAACTTCCTTCCCTTAACAAATAGAAATAGTGTTTTTATCATATTAGATAAAATGCTTGATGTGAGGTAGACCTAGAGACTGCTAATGAGATACAATGCTTTTCACCTTGAAGTCACAGCCCAAGTTTTAACTTTTTTCCAATCGATAGAAAGAGTTTCCCTCTGGAGTGACTTTGCGTTTCACTTCCAGGACAGATAAAGTGTATTTTTCTGCACTCAGCAAAGTGTTCACACTTCTCTTTCAGCAGATCCTGTGGGGTCAGGAGTAGAGCCTGCCTGGGAGCCCCCAGCCCTCACTGTGTGGAGGGACAAGGCAGCATCACAGACTGGGTAGTGCAGCTTGCTTATGGCAGGGATAGGCACCAACAAAACTACAGCCCTCCTGTTGCAGTTTGCGCTCTTTGGGTAGAGTGCAATATGAATATATTTTTGATTTTTCTTCAACCCCTCCTCTGCCTCCTCCCTGAGTCTTATCTGGACTGGAAGGAGGTAGAGGAGGTAAATGCTCTCCATCTGCCGTAATAGCTTCTCACCACTCCCCTTCTACCAGGCTGCACATTTTTATGACCATGTTACAAAGACAAGAGACAGACATTTTCTCTTTGCAAGACTTTCTGTTTAATTAAAGGCCTATTGTGCCTGAACTAACTCTCTGTTTTTTAAGGGGGGAGTCTGTTTAAAATCAGGGTAATGGGTTATTACAATTCTAGAGAAGAACATTTGCAGAAATATTTTGCCCTGGTTAAAATTTTTGTGGAATACCACAAAGTACAAAATAGATCCCTTAATCTCAGTGACTATCTTGAAAACTTATTACTAAAATATATATAAATGTGTAAGTACTATTCATTTTTTGAATGTTGGTGTGTTGTAAAATTCTGTTTTCTTTTCATTTCATGCTGTTGTAAATAAACTGAATCTGTACAGTAGGTTTTTGTCAGAGTCCCAGAAAGACAATTTTATTTTATAGCACATCCTAGACTGACAGCCAGAAACAGTTCTGCACCACCTCAGTACAAACAAAATTAGCTTCTCACAATATTTTTGCAGATGTTAAAGGTCATTAATAGAATGAAACCAGATGACTAAAGCAATACATTTGGAATGATTGGGTTTTATTTTTCTCCCCAGCTTAAAGACACAGAGTCCTCTTTTCTTGACTACTTGGCTGCATTTCAAATGTTCTTTTTTTTCTTTTTTTGCTATTTAATGGTTTCCAAAATCATAAAAGTGAAAGTAGTGGGATATATATTTCTTGGCTTATGCAACCTCACTTGTGTGAAAGATTTGGGATTTTTTACAGGGATGAATATAATATTAACTGTTCAAATAGACATTCCTGGAACAATTGCCCAATCTCCACATTTTGATCAAGGTCACACTTTTGCAATGATCAAAAGAAAGACCACTATCAGATGCAAGGCAAATCATCTTCAAAATGCATCTATATCCAGGAATAAAAAGAAAACTCCACTTAGAAATGAAGGTAGTTCTACAGATTTTAAAGTGCATTGTTTAAGTGAAAGCTTATGTTGCTAACAACTTAAAATTAACCTTTTTCTTTCCTATAGAACAACTATGTCACAGTGTGATTACTGTTTTGTGGCTTAAGTAGATGATAATGAAGAGCCTTATTTGTCTTCTAATTTTAAAATATTATTACTGTATATGCAATACTAAGTACATCAGTTTAAACTATATTATGCTGTTTATATGATTCCAAAATGAAACAATAATTAATTGCTTGTCAAGCAAGAACAATGTCTTAAATGCTTTAAAGACATACAGTATGTCAACTTTTTCCAAAACCTTTCAATATAAATTGAAAAGCGCAAATCAGGCCCATCCTGAAAGCTGAGATAAGAATGCGCGTGTCCCTACTTTGGATCACTTTTAGAACAGGTGTGAAAAGAGAGAAGTGAGACTACTCAGCCTGTGCAGGAATGGATGCCATCAGGACATGGTGAAAATAAAAAGGCAAGAAGTTAATTTGAAGGAGTGATGGAGTGGGTTTCACTGGGCAAATGAAGAGGATAAAGGTCGATAAGATAGAGGGGTGGTTGCAGGGCTCAGACTTCCAGCAGAGGGAAGTGGGAGAAGCTGCCCTGTGGTAAGGATGCCTTAAGAAACCTTTCCTTACCTCAAGAAAGCAGAGATAAACCTTTCTTATGCAGAATATAGAGTACAAGACAGAGGAAAAGACATCAGTAGTTTCCTGTCTTGATTAATGCAAATTCTGGTGAACTGCTCCAACTCTACATCCAGGCAAAAGGAGGAAGAATGATTTTTGAGATACTGGATAGAAGAAGTGAGGCTTGACACTAAGCATGAAAGAAGAAGTATTAAACTTAAAACTATGAAGAGAGATGAACAGCAAGATCATAGACATATTTGAAATAGGAGAAAAGGGAAAGGACAGGATAGGTTTTGGTGAGGCAAGGCAAGGAATTTCATTTTAATATGGTCTGTTTGAGATAGTGTTGGGATATTCAGGTTGAAAGCCTGGGGAGATAGCTAAAGAGGGTCAAGTGAATGACTAGAGATGTGAATTGTCACAGAGAAATAAAACAGTAATTCATCAACAGAGGTCTACGGAACTGGTAGACAAGTCTTGTTTCTCATCAGGTTAGAAAGGGGCACTACAGAGGAGAGAAGACCAAGATTAAAAAGCTTTGAAGAAGCTTTGAAAACCTGATCTTCTCTAAATTAATATAGTTGAATATATGAGAGGGAAATCCGTAAGTTAATAAGCATAAAAACTAAGAAGTAACCTAGTGAAGTAGCAAATGGAACAAAAAAACCCTGTGGAAATGATTAATTCCCTTTCTCAAGAACAACTAGAGCAGTGTGCTATTTACCTGTCTATAAATAAATAAATAAATAAGTAAACATTTTTTCCCATGACTTATAGCTGGAAAGTTGGCAAATAAGGAGTAGATGGTTCTGGTACCTTGAAATATCATGGTATGGCAAATTTCCTATGCTATTTATTACAAAAAAATTGCTGTGAATTTTCTGGCACATACTAGCACCATCCTGATGCTGGATAGTTTTGTTAGGAAATCATCCAAAAAGATCTTTTTCTTTCCCTTTTGAGTTGCTTTATTTTTCTTAGAATCTATTAGGAGGACTGTGCCATGCTTTTGTCTGACTAGATCTGACACACAGCTGGGCTGCATGGCAGATACAACAAGGATGAATAACTGAGGTGGGTAGGGGAACTCTTTAAAGGTTAATACAAAATATATACAAAAGTTTTATGAGCTAGACCTTTTAAATACCATTGCTCTTTAAACAGTTATGGCATAGGAATACTTCCTACAGCAAGCATATAATGAAAAAAAAATCATGTATTAAACCAGTGGGTAACATTCCCCAGCATGTTAAAGCTATGTGTGGCAAGACCCAAAAGCTTGTCTTGCTCTCCTCAAAAAGTATATGGAAAGCTGGATGAGTTGTAAATGCAATCATACCACCACTGTTTTACAAGAAAAAAAATTATGTGGTCAGGTTCTATTCTAGCTAAACAAATTTATATGGATGAAAACCTCAACCGAGAGCAGTTAACTTTCATCAGAGTATACAAATTACAGGGAGACTGCCTCTAGATCACTGATACTGTTAACAGCTAAGCAATCTCAGAGGGTAGGATTAGATGAAAGCCCCCTCAGAAAGCAGTGTTTTTCACAAAATCAATTTGATAAACAATAACAGAATGAATTATATTTTATTTTCTTGTTGTTGAATCTCATGGAAAACTTTTATACTTCAGTAAGAATGCTATCAAATGCCCCTTGATCTACTGGAGTATTTCTATATGCAAAAGTCCAGGAGCCATGCTTTGCTGGTAACAGTCTTAATTCTTTGCATTTACAGAACACTCTTCATCTACAGATCTTAAAGCACTTCCTTATGCAAAGATCAACCAATGAATTTCTCAAGCATCTCAGTTAATAATTTCATGCCCCTTCTGCAGATCAGTTCAGTGCTGCATTCTGGTGTCACGTGTCAAGGTCACACATCAGCAAACCACTCTGAGTCCTAACTTCTCTGGACCACTAAACAACAACTTGTCAATGTAAAGTGCCCTGTAAGCAGAAAGTTTACTGCATGTAGTGCTAACAATGAGCAACAAGTCTAACTAAAAAACCAGGCTATTATAGCTGGGTTTTCTCTACTTTGAATTATTAAAGCGAATCATACATTCTTTTAAAAGGATATGAAACTAACCTATCAGCTCTAAGAGGCATTATCTAAACCCCTCAGTTGTGGTTTCCTTTAAAAAGTTGGATTTCCATTAAATATTAATATTTTTGCAATAGCTTTCCACTCAGTTCTGAATGGGAGGCATCTGTCGTAACTGTGTTAACCTTTGGCAAATGTTGACTTGCTAAGTATCTTCTTCAGCTGCTGAACAATAATTTATGTTATGATATGAAAGTAATTTAATTCCCTTGAAAAGCAATCAATTTAGATATTATTCTTTGTATGTGTGAACAGGACTCCTATAATCAATTCTGTAATAAAGTAAATATATTTAAAAACTACTGAAGGTAGACAGGCTTCATTTAACTAACTTTAAACAGTGCACAAAAAATATTGTATACAATTTTCCTGTATATTTAGATATATATTCATACACTGTGTACACACTGATTTTGTTTTAACATTTAGGGTTATTTAGCTAACAAATTAATTCAACACAATGAGCTCATGCTGCAAAACACCATGGAAATGGAGTATTTACATATGCTAATGACTTCCAATTAAGAAACATGCAAATAATTGGGAGAAAGCAAAATTAAAACACTGTGCTAATAACCTGACAATTACAAGGAAAACTATATTATGCAAGACTGGAAACATAATTGCACACACAAGGTCTATTTGACTACAAGGGTAGCTAATACAAAATATGCACCAAATTGTCACTTACTACAGTCCTTGACAGACTTCTTGTTGTAGGACTACAGACCTTTTAAATGCAAGGTGAAGTGCTCGGGTACCATATGGGGGTCGGTGCCAGAGGCAGGATAAGTATCAGATCAGGAAATTCATCATTATGATGATCTTTCACAGCTCACTCTTTGGTGTAAGAAAGAAGTGGGACTGCAGATTTTTTCTTTGAGCTGTTGGACTAAGATAAGCTAAGCAGAGAAACAGCAGCTGCTTGGTGGTTTGTGGTGATTAAGGATTTTCCCTTTCACAGAAAAAAAGAATTTCCTTCCACCAGAAGATCATAATTTCAGAACTTGGTTTTAATTCAAATTGTGATGGACTGTGGAAATTTAAAATGTTTCAGTAGAAAGTAATTCTGAAAACAGAAATTCTGTTTTGAAAAGTCAAAATGTTTCCTTTAACAAGGTAGAAATTTGTTTTGATATTGCCACAACATTATAATATTTAGTAGGCCCTCAGTATATTACTCCCACTACAGAGTAACATCAGATGACTACTTAGCTATAAAATCTATGTTATATAAAGTGAGGAAGTCATTCTTACCTTTCCCAAGAGAAAATTTTCAGTGCTTTTGCAATGAAAAAGCAAACGCTTTAAAAGTGAAAAAAATCCAACACAAACCCTAGCGCCTTTTCTTATCCTACCCAACAAGAATTTGGTTGTTGGCTGTATGCAATCCAGCGAGATATCTTTTTAACACACACATTCCAAAGAATGATTTATTGACTTTCTTCCCTGTACTTTCCTGTCTCGCAGACCCAATAATCTTTGTGAGCTCCGGTTTTGCCCTACAAGCACTGAGGTAAGGACACCTCTGCAGGAATAGAGGTACAAATTCTTCTATGATACTATGAAGGCTATAGCATGCTGATTCAAAGATGTACTACTCACCTTTGCCATCATACATCATTGGCTGTGTATTTCCTGTGCTCCAGAAATTAAGGCAACTTTGCTGCTAATGGTAGGAGTGAACAAATGTAGGAAGAGAAAAACTGTTTTTTCCTACCACTTCTGTTATTTTGATCTAGTATTTATAGTTTCTGTTCATGATGTTATTAAGTCTATTAGTTTTTATAGATATTTACGACTTCATTACTTCAATGGATGAGACTCAATTTTGTATTTGTATTGCCAGATTCTAACTTTGTATGATAT
The DNA here is from genome assembly GCF_047716275.1 of Strix uralensis. Lineage (NCBI taxonomy): Eukaryota > Metazoa > Chordata > Aves > Strigiformes > Strigidae > Strix > Strix uralensis. The sequence continues at coordinate 133,942,148 of NC_133972.1, read as the reverse complement.
TTTATCTGCTAGAAAATAATTTTTAACCTTACAGCAAATGCATGCCATTTCCCCAGCAGGTCATTTCAAAAACTCTTCTTAATGGTAATACTGATGATATAGAAATAGAACAGAATTTAGTTTTACGTATCATCTTTCAGACTTCAGGAACTTCAAATGTACTTGCATTTGGTAATGATGATGGCAGTGGTGACTGTGACTGACATTCCAGTTGGCTGGCGCCTTAGCTTGCATACCATCTTGAGTGTTAACACTTTTCTTTAGAGAAGGAACATTGGTTCCCACTGGGTTCTAAACTTGTCAGATCACATATTACACCACAGTTCAGGCATTTTTACACAATTTTAGGTACATACCAGAATTAGGGTTTTTCCTTACCAAACTGTCCTTAAAACCTCTGTGGAAAATTCTATACAAGATGTACAAAAGGCCAAAGGAATATAGAGGTAATACTGTAAGACTGCTGCACTATCATCACGCTACAAGGAAGATGTGACTTTAATATGAATGCTTACAATCATATCCCTGGCATCTCCTCTGACAGGTGGAAAAAATAAAAGTCAGTACTAGTTTATATCACTACCTTTGCCTGGTCAAATAATTGTTGGCATTGCTTGAAGTTGTGGTCATTGAAAAACAAATCTGTCCTGAATTAGGGATGGGCAGTCTTCAAAAGGTTCAGAGTTCTGGTTTGATTCAGATAAGCTTATCCAAAGCTTATTCAATCCTCAAGTCTGCAAAACTGAGCTGAAAATAATACAAGAGCATGTTTTCTGATGAGATTTAAGGTACTTCTGTTTCAAACAGAACTTACTGCAAATGCAGCCTCTTGCACTGAATTTCTACACTTTTATTCTGTTTAGAACAAAGGAAATATTTCAGAACAGTGCATGAGTGACTAATTTTAACTATCCAAACAGCTACTATGAACCCATCAGGAAACAAAGCATATGTCCTGTGAATCTGATAAAAATTAATCAGTAGATCCAGAGTAATAAAGCTCACAGCTGATGAAAAACAATGTAGAGACCAAGTAATACTCATAAAAAAAAAAATCTGATAGAAAATTTATGTTTACTAATAAATGTGAGAAAACTTCATAGTCTTTTATTTACCCAACTGTGAACAACAAATGTGACTACAGAAAGTCCTAAAACCCTCACCCACTCAGGGAAGATGGTTTTGGTGTTTAGAGCATCAGTTTGAGAGTCAGGAAACTTCATCTCTAATCATCCCTCCACCTAGTCATAACCCTGATTTCCCGGTCCTCTGAGGCTTTGCCTTGACCAGAGAGATGACTGCAGATTTTGCCCATGGCTGAGGTAACTCTAAACTAGCCCGGGGTACAGACATTGTGTCACTGAGATGCATTGACATCATCGCTTGCCCAGACCATGGGGCTCTGAGCAAGTACTCAGTATGTTGATGTTCCTGTGGCTACAGCATCAACCTCTGGACAAAGCTCTCCTACACTACCTTGTGACATTAAATGAGTCTTAATCACATAAATAAGCTGTTAGCTGTCATATGGTAGGTAGGTTTAAGCGTGTGTACACTTGACCATTTGATACAGTTTGCATAAAAAAGGCGCTTAGTCTTTTTGGAAATTTTAGAAGGTCTTGATCCAAAGTCCTCTGAAGCCAGTGGGAGCCTTTCTAGAGACATGCAGTATTGCTGCTGGAAGAGCTCTGTGTAAACAACCAGTTCTGTCAGCAGCTCATGCTGCTGCTTGAGGCAGGTTTCTGTGCGGTGCATGTTCACTAATTTTTTTTCCCTTTTATTTGTAACCCAGGGGTAATTCAATTTCTAAAAGGAAAACATTAACACTTTTTTTTTTTTTTTTTAGCTAAAGGGATGTTTCTATTATATGTTAGGTATGGGTCACCCACCAAAAGGCTTAGTTTATCTGAGTGCAGGTATCATTATGTTTATTCCTGGTAGAAGTTTTCTTCACTCTTTTCCTCTCTACAGCATCCAAATTTTATTTTATCCCATTCTCAATTATTTCTGTTCCATTTTTCCTTTTCTCTCATTTTGACTTTCTGATTTTTTTTTTTTTTTTCAGTCTTAAGTAGAATGTGAACTCTACAAGGCGTGAGGTTGTTTCAAACTCACTGTGTTCAACCACATTTGGACTTAGGCCATCTTGCTCAGCCCATCTGTTGGTTTGGCAGTCTCCTGCTGTTGGTCAGCCCGTGGAAGAAGTCTCTGGAGACTAGGTAAAATTGCACAACTGAACAATCCCTTATCACATAGCATTTGAGCACCTTACAAGTCGAAAGAACAGGCAACACAAGCAAACCAGAATGCTTAAGCACAGTGTTGTAAAAATTGTTGTTCTCAGACCTTATCTCTTTAAGAAAAAAAATCAAATGCTATTTCCAAGTCTCCACCACTGGTACACATCTGAGTAGAAAATATGGAATCAAAATGAAGGTATCATAATCCAGTGTTTAGTTTTTTCTTTCCACGTAGTGACTTACTGATGTGGGAAAGTAGATGTGTATGGTGTTTGACAGGCAGACAGGGAAGAAATGACATGAACCAAAAGATTTGCAGTCTGCAGACCACTTGTGTGATTAGAGCTGTTTGAGAAAATCTCTATAGCCATGCAGTCTCCTGGTGCCAGCTGTGGTCCCTACAGAGCACAGACATTTGATTTCAGCATATGAGACAGAGAAGACATACTGTAAGTGGAAGATGTAGTGGATGGATGTCACTAAATGTAGCAATTTCATAAGATGGTGAGTCTAAGTATATGTATAACCAGGTATCACACATATACAAGGACCACACTTATTCGTTCTAGTGTTTTCATTTCTTTGATTATTTCCTTAATTGCTTTTTTAATATTCTCATAATTCTTTTTTTTTTCCCCACTTAAAAAGAAACTGAATGGAAGGATGGTGATGTGTGGGAGAAGAGCGGGGCTGGCAGATTGTGTTCAGCATCCTCCACATTCCCTTGTTAGTTTAGTCAGACACATTAGTTCACATTATGAGAAACAGATGAGAAACTGCTAAAACATACATTATGAGAAACATTAGGAGAAGCTGCTAAGCATACATCTAAATAATGTTAAACCAACAGCGACTCCAGCTGAGGGCCAGCTGACTCACCAAGCTCTGTAAATCTAAGCTTCACAGCACTCACACAGTATGCATATTCCCACTAACCATTGGACAGGTTGAGTTGTAATGCTGAGTAACCATTGCATAAACCCTGCACGGGAGAGATAGAAGAGGGCAACAAATAGAGGCAGCAGAACTTCAGTGAAAGGAATGGATGACAGCATCCACCTTGTCTACGTTATACCTGTTCTTCAGCACAATATATAACTTCCATCTACTCCAGATGCTTTGCTGGGTGAATTACACTATGTTTCCACATACTTTTCTTTTCCTTGACTTTTCTTCTTGTGTTGCAGAAAAGTCAATTTATGTTCTGTGCAAGACAATCAGCTAGAATTTGTCAAGTGTAAAGTTCTAAGGAAATAAAAAAGGGTATTTCATAGGATCTTCCATGGAAAATCATCTGTGGCTTGGCTGAACCTTTAGAATAAATGCTTGTGGTTGCATGACTTGCCTTTGTTTGGAGCCTTTGTGTGGAAGGCATCAGGAGGACTGGTATGCTATTGAGCTCTGCTAGTATTTTGACTATTTCAGTTAGCCTGGCTCGATGATCAGTTCTCAGCAGAATGGAAAATCCAGTGTCTGTGTGAGATGAGGTCACTCTGTGTCACCCAGAATGATTTTTCTATAAAAGTATTTTCTTAGACTGGGATTCAGCACCTCAAGCATCTCTAACCATTTGAGTATCTTTAGGTAATAAATTTTGCAAACCTTTCAAGTAGGATGGCTCAGATCTGTGTGCAATACTGCAAAAAAACAAGACAAGTTGCTCCTCTTCACACAGGCTTATTCATGCCAACAGTTTGATTTCTAGGAAAATTCTGTCTCTTGTAAGACAGACTTATACACATTTTGCTTTTGGTACTCCACAAAAATTCATCTATGATATATTTTAACTGTGGTGGAGTTGGTTTTTTTTTTGTAGTTTTGTTTGGTTTTGTTTTTTAAAGGATGACACAGGTAAAATCTTTGATTTGACTTGTCCTTTTTAGATATTTTGAAAATGTCAATAATTGTGTGATAACCATTACCAGCAGAGACTAAAATGTTATGTAAGATATTACATTTTCCCTGTAAAGCATGAATAAATATAAATATGACAAATGTATAGCCCCTGGTAGCAAATACTGGGTTTTTAATAAATACTAAAGACAGACAAATCATTCCTAATAAATAATGTACACTATGTAATAGACAAGTCCCCTAACAGGATGGCAATAATTTTAAGTGTATTACACCCTTAAGTGTAAAATGTTGTGTGCAAAATCAGGTATCTTCCTCTCCCAAAGCAACCAGAATTAGAAATCAATGTGGGGTCACCATTCTCCTGGTTTTGGCTCTCTCCTTGTTCAAGCCCATCTGGCTCTGTTCCTGCATGTGGTACCTCACCAGCTCATCTCTCTGTCAGTGCTTATTTTTACAAGGTCTTGTGGCGTTCTTCCATCTGTCTGTCTTACAAACTTTTCCATTGTTGCCATGTTGTGCCTTGATTTCGCATGCCTTTTAATTTCTCTTAAAATCTTCCTGGTGGTTTTTGCTTGCTGCTGGTGGAAGAACTTTCTCTCTTACTGTATGCAGCCATGGCTTCCAGCCTGTAGTCCAGTTCTCTTAGCATACTGGTTTCACAGGTTTGAACTACACACAACATGTTGCGCTCCAAACCAGAAGTTTCTTAAGGCTGAGTTCTTGTAGTGTAAATGGAGTCTGGTTATATGATGTTCTTTAGTCAGAGAGTCCTCTCCCAAGAGTTTTCCCATTATACTCAGATTTCTTAACTTCCTTGGTATCCCTTCATGGATGAATGAAGTTCATTATTTTCGATTTCTTCATTAAGGTTCATGAACATAGTATGGACTAGCATTTGCTGCTGTGTCTAAAATATATTGTGCATCAAATTACAGGTACTTGCTGGCTGTTTTGCTGTAATATTTTTTAAAAATTCAGCCAGGCTAATATAGAAGATGGAAGTAGACTGCTACCTTTGCTCCACAAGTTTTCCTTCACATTTTAAATGGGATTTGCTTCAGTCATGCTTGAATGATTGAATCTGTACTGATTTTCCATTAGCTCTCTTGATAATGAGAAAATACTGATACAAATGTAATTTCTAAAAAAAATTTGAAATTTCCACATGCAAATATTTGCGCCAAATATGGTTGTGTGTAATGAGAAAACAAACAATCATAAGTGATTTATTTAATAAGATATGACGAGCTAACATTGACCCAATAGAGGTTATTAAACAGAATAATTGCAGAAGACTTCCTGTGTTTGATCTGCAGTTAAACAAAATGTAGACAAAAATGTGGTTGGTTAATTTTGAGCAAAAAATGTAGTTGATTGTGAAAAAAACTTGTTTGCTTACAGATATTGCACAAACAGAATTTGAGGTTAAGCAGGTTAGGCAAATAATTCTTTGTGAATTATTTGCTCAGCAATAACACAGCTTCACTTTTTCCTGTTGTTGTTACCTTTAACATTGCCTCCTTTTTTCCATTCTCAATTCTTCTGCAGAGAGACAAAATTGATAGCTACATAGGAGGAGTAGCTGACAGCTTAATGAACAATTATTAGGGTCTGAGGCATATTTTCCAACAGTTTTTCATGAAGAGATGGGTGGTGTTATCCACTGCAGTGTTTAAGTAAAGCCTCTTTTTTCAGCACCTGCTATTAGGGAGTGTAACACTCGGTGGGACTAGAGTGTTTGCATCTCTTTTTAGGGAATTTGCAGTTGTAGGTAGCTAGAAGCAAACTGCAGCACAAGGGGGACCTCGCTTTCTCTCTGAGCAGATACAGACAAGCCACACACTGTTTGGAGGAACTAAGCATTGACCAAGTTTCAGACAGATTTTTTGAAGTTAAATACCATCTCAGCAAATTATTTCTCTACTCATTTAAAAACAAGTGAAAATAATGATAGTGGAATCATACAAGATTTACAAAATAGTTAATAGAAAATATCGAGAGAGTCTCAGAGTATATCTCAGTAATTAAAACCTGTTCTCTACCCATGAATGGTCAAAACATCAGAAGAAAGTGGAGATTTTTCTCATTTACAGAGCCACAGTTGGTAAGGGTTTGGTGTTAAGAGCTGGGAAGTATAGCTCAATTTTTTCAGTCAGCCCAAGTAGTTAAAGAGAGCTTCATGATTAATGGTGAATGTTATTACCTAAATTGTAAGCTAGAAGGGAAGAGACTTCTTTTTCTTATATAGTTCCATCTATCCATCCTATTGAGTAGCCTGATTTCCAAGACTGTCCTGATTTGGGTGGCACTAATGGAAGTTGTGTGCTGTCAGGATTGGAGCCTGTTGGCCTACAAAATTACTATGGAGTCACATTTATCTTGGTCAAACTAATCTTGTGATTGCTACTAAGACCCTCAAGACAACATAAAATCAACATTCTATGTACTTATGTGTAAGGTCCATGTGAAACTTTTATTATAAACTCTTCATTTTAAGACGAAGGAAATTTCTCTGGAAAGTTGAAATCTATGGTTGTTTTGCCATACTTTAGAGTCCTCTATTAATACTCAGAAGGTACTCAACAGAAGGACTCAAGGAGATGATCTGCATTGATTTTGGCAAGGTGGACTGTGATAGTCATAATTACACTGTGGAGTTTTTGATGTATCTACAAATAAGGACAATCAGACCTCCAGATATGATTGTCAGAATTAACAGCATAGGAGAATTTCGTACAAGTAACAGCTGAGAAACCTATTCAACTACAGCAAAGAAAATAGCATCAATATTGAGCTGCATGATCACCTTACCTCTAGTGAGCTTTAGCTAAAGGAACCAATATTGTCTATGATTATAGATAGCAGTAAATATTACTTTGTTCGCATTTGAATAATGCTATTAAACTAATTATTGTAATAATTATTTGTTTAAAAAGGCAAATTCTAGCCATTTTATAAATTATCTTCCTAAGCCCAATGCTTATGCTTTGGGGTAATGAGCTATTTTAGCGTATTATTTCTTAAATAGCATCTTCAGGAAGAACACTACCAATAAAATGCCTTATTTGTTCCTCCGCTAAGAGAACAGCACTGCACTTTTTTTGGATTAGGAATAAAAACAAAATAAATACAATGTATGGATGTTACAAGAAATGTCATCCTGCCAAAATATAAGTTAATACTGCAACATCACAGTGATCAAGTTGTCAGTTTGTATGAAACAGTGCTTCATATAAAAGGCACTGTTTGGGAATAACATTGTACCAATTATAAAAGACAGAAACAGAGTCCTGTCATTTTATGATTTGAAATGTTAATGCCTTAAATACATGAAGAAATGTTAGCTAGTGCAGCAACAATTAAAACTCAAAATACAAATAGCACTTAAGAAATAAAATGTTAATGTGTACCATGTTTTGTCAAGATTGATATATACAAAGTAATTGACAACAGTGAGTCAGTAGAGCTTAAATGGACAGGATTGTCGTTTGTACAGCCATATAGACTATGAGGACATTTTTGTTGACATGGTGTGCCTTCTATTTTTTGTTCCACAAAACAAAAATTTCTTTGCCTAATTCTGTTCCTTTTAACCTCATCTGAACTGGAACTTAGAATAATTTTATTTTTGTGACAGCAGCAGAGAAATATGAGGTGCGGTTTAACTAGAAATCATAAGTATTTTGTGGTCACAGGGGAAAAGCTAAAAATATCACTGGAAAATTTATAATCTTAATTCATGGTGCAGTCTCTTTCTCAACTTTCTGATGTTATTTACTTTAACTCCAGTAATATATTCCATATTCAGCAAAACAGCATTAGATAAGTACAGAAGGGAAGCTTTACCTTCATTTTCTCTTGTGTCGGTGTTTCATTTTAATAATTTTAACTGATATTAATACTATTTAGCTTTTTTGTATGCTGAGTCACTATTCTTGCAAGCCTCTTGAGAGATGGAAAATCATTCTTAATCTCATTTTATGTCAAAATCCGGATTCACAGAGATGATGAGATTACATCCAAAGAACCAAATCTAGCAAAATATGTAAACATGTGCACAAGTACACTAACACTGAAATCACAGTCAAATCTTAAGGACTGATCACCAGGAAAATACGATTTCTGTTCAGGTGCTTCAGGAATGGATAGTTGTGGCTGGTTATCATGCCGCCATGTAAAATTTTGACATGGAAGTTTTAAAAAAGATTATTCTTGGCCAAAGACAGTTCCAATTAAATAGGTTAGAAATGCAACCTTAAGTATAAAGGTAGTCCATATATAAGTCAACTATATCTCACCTAATAATTTTGCTTACTGGGTTATGAAAATATTTTCTTGTAATTCTGTCTTTGAACTGGGATGCAGAGCTGCTGATACAATTATGAGAGGACAAGGTTTAACAGGGACAATTGGACCAGGAAGGCAGCACTGTGAATGTGCATGAGAACCATGCCTGGCCCTCATGTCCAGAACGTCTTCAATACACCTTCTTGAATATTTCATATTCAATAGTTTCAGCTTTGCAAAGGTCAAAGCTTTACAGAATCACAGAATCATCTAGGTTGGAAAGGACCTTGAAGATCATCTAGTCCAACCATTAACTTAGCACTGACAGATCCCAACTACACCATATCCCTAAGTGCTATGTCAACCTGCCTCTTGAACACTTCCAGGGATGGGGACTCCACCACCTCCCTGGGCAGCCCATTCCAACGCCTAACAATCTGTTCTGTAAAGAAATACTTCCTAATATCCAGTCTAAACCTTCCCTGGTGCAACTTGAGGCCATTCCCTCTTGTCCTATCACTTATTACTTGGTTAAAGAGACTCATCCCCAGTTCTCTGCAACCTCCTTTCAGGTAGTTGTAGAGGGTGATGAGATCTCCCCTCAGCCTCCTCTTCTCCAGACCAAACAACCCCAGTTCCCTCAGCCACTCCTCGTACGACATGTGCTCCAGACCCTTCACCAGCTTCGTTGCCCTTCTCTGGACATGCTTGAGTAATTCAATGTCCTTTTTGTAGTGAGGGGCCCAAAACTGAACACAGTAATCGAGGTGTGGGCTCACCAGTGCCGAGTACAGGGGTAAGATCCCTTCCCTGTCCCTGCTGACTACGCTATTTCTGATACAAGCCAGGATGCCATTGGCCTTCTTGGCCACCTGGGCACACTGCTGGCTCATGTTCAGCTGGCTGTCAATCAACACCCCCAGGTCCCTCTCTGACTGGCAGCTCTCCAGCCACTCCTCCCCAAGCCTGTAGCGCTGCTGGGGGTTGTTGTGGCCGAAGTGCAGCACCCGGCATTTGGCCTTATTGAAGCTCATGCAGTTGTTCCTTAGCCCATCGCTCCAGCCTGTCCAGATCTCTCTGCAGAGCCTCCCTACGCTCGAGCAGATCAACACTCCCACCCAACTTGGTGTCGTCTGCAAACTTACTGAGGGTGCACTCGATCCCCTTGTCTAGCTCATCCATAAAGATGTTAAACAGGAGTGGCCCCAAAACCGAGCCCTGGGGGACACCACTCGTGACCAGCTGCCAACTGGATTTAACTCCGTTCACCACAACTCTTTGGGCCCGGCCATCCAGCCAGTTTTTTACCCAGCAAAGCGTGCGATCATCCAAGCCTCGAGCAGCCACTTTTGCCAGGAGAATGCTGTGGGAAATGGTGTCAAAGGCCTTACTAAAGTCAAGGTAAACAACATCCACAGCCTTTCCTTCATCCAATAAGGAGAAGGAGATCAGGTTTGTCAAGCAGGACCTGCCTTTCATAAACCCATGCTGACTGGGCCTGATCATCTTGTTGTCCCGCATGTGTTCTGTGATGGTACTCTGGATGAGCTGCTCCATCAGCTTCCTGGGCACTGACGTCAAGCTGACAGGCCTGTAATTTCCTGGATCATCCTTCCGACCCTTCTTATAGATGGGCATCACATTGGCCAGTTTCCAATCTGTCGGGACCTCCCTGGTCAGCCAGGACTGCTGGTAAATGATGGAAAGTGGCTTGGCAAGCACCCCAGCCAGCTCCTTCAACACCCTCTGGACTTTACTACACTACATACATATACTCAAATTCACACCATAGCCAGTGTATTTTCTTTCTTTTTTGAATAATTCTGTGTATCTACACTTTCTCCTTGCAATCTATGGCATGTCTTCAGTCACTTTTTTATGTGGTCCTTCAGGATCCCAAGGCACAATTTGGCTTTTATATCTAAAGGCAACGGCTAGGTCTCCTATGTTTAGTTTATTTACTAAGTGATCTTAAATTTTTGCTGATGAAAAAGAGGTTTGGTGATCTGAAGAGATGTCTCAGACCTACAGCAAACATCCAGAAGTCACACCAAGAAGGACAGGAAAGAAGACAATATTTTATAAGAGCAAGTAATTCAAGTACAGTAAGTGTCAGCTGACAAAACTGATTTTGATTCTGTTTTTCTCAGTACGATCTGACAATCTTCCTGCAGATATTTGTTATTTTAGGCTTTTCATCTAAGGGCAAACTGAACTAAATTTAGTAATTGCATTCCTTATCTCTACCAGCACTCCATTAAGACTGTAGTCATGCTCTACGCATGAAACTTCTGTTTTGCTAATAACAAATAGTTGTGACTTTTTAGGAAACTTATTATTTTTCTGTAGCACATGAACAATTGTATAGTAGCTGCATTTAACCGAAGAGTTTCTTATAAATGGAAAAAATATGTATGGGAATCCTTACATTTTAAGTGAATTTAATATTTTGGTAAACTTTACATGGTCCTGATATTTTCATATGTCATGGCTTGTATGGTTTTTATTTTATTTGAAAACCTTTCTTAATGGTGTTAAAGAATTTTTCAGGAGCTGTCTGATCTACCAAAATTATTGGATTATTTGGGGTTACAGATGATCATTCTTAGATAAATGATAAAGGTTATTGTGGATATTAATTATGAATTTCGAGCTCAGTATCTCATGTGAATTCTCTCTCATCATGTGCCTGCAGTTACATAGCCTTCACATTAGAGATGACAGTCAAGCTGAAACTGTGAAACATCTTAATGAGACATCCCTTATCCTCTTCTCTTTCACTGTAGACATGGTACCTTCTGGCTTCAGAATTGCACAGGAGTTTCAGTGTATTTTTGACTGTGTGGTGATGGTGGCAGTAGTGGAAAGAGGTGTTCACGTACAATCTAAGTTCAGATGTTTGATAAAAGTAAATGTCAGAAGTACACTATCTTTCACCTAACAGATCTCATCCCTGGAAATCTCATTAGAAAATTGTTCGGCAAAATCTCCACCTTTCTGTTCCTTGTTTTCCTTTTTTGAGTTCAGAAACTAAGCCTTAAAGGTACTTCATGCAGATGGTAAAACCTTACAAGGTGAGATTTGCTTAAGATATTCTTGTTCCTTTTGTATATTGCTGTGGATTAGTCTAAACGTTGATGGCTGGCTGCATTACTCAGAGAAATTGCCATTTGATCATTGACAGGCACTGTTGAAGCCTTATGATTCCATGACAATATTATTAGGAAGAAGTAGAAACCATTGATTTATTTAGCTCTTCACTGAGTTTTATCCAAGTTAGAATCAGATGTGCAATAACTCACTATAACACCACTGGAGACTTACACAAGACCTACTTTTGTCCAATTGTTCTGCCAAGAAATAGAATTCCTAGATAAAATGGATTGAAATAAAATGTAAAAGTAGGTTAAAAAAAATGGCTGATATCTTTCTCTTCTTGTCAGATTTCCTGAGCTTTTTCAAAGTCTTTTGAATCCCTCTCACTCCCTCCTGATCTATTCACCCGTTGTTCATCCTTTTACTCAAGCCTGGTCCTACCATAAGTAATAATTCAACTCAGCCTCTGCAAGAGTGTGTGGGACCAACTGCATGTAGCTCCATGCAAACTTATCACGGAACAGGCACAAAGGTCATCTGGAAATTCTGAAAGTTAATATGTAAATTGAACTTACATAGCTTTGTCCTAGATATTGAACTACTACTAAGATGCTGCTTGAAGCTACAGAGATGGTCAGTTCAGGGGACAGTACTTCTTTCTTTAAGCCAGTAAGTCAGATCTGCTTTTCCTGGTCTTCATAATGGAAATAACATGTCTTCTAAAAGAGAAGACATGGAGTAGGCTGGCAAAGGAAGACTACTGAAGTGGGACGCAGCAAGCAAGGGCACAGGTTATCAAAACAGGTTATCGGGGCTCTTCATGTCTGGAACAGAGGAAACCCTCAGACTGGTTTCTCATTTACTCTGACATTTCCAGTTTGGGCTGATCTTTCACAGGCCTGGGGATCAGTCACTTATGGCTATAGTCATGCTCTGAATGTGAAGAGGTAAGGTGAAACTGTCCTGATCCAATATTGGGGAGGGTTCTTAAACAATCCCAAGAGTGAGATTAAGACGCAAACAAGGTCAGGTGCCGCACAAACCTTGTAAGCTTAATTTCATGAAATGACGGATAATAGCAATAGGACAGAAGGAAGAAGAAAGGAAAAGTCAGAATACCTAAGTAAGCAAACAAAAGAGATGCAGCAATACTAGTTACCACCACCACAAGTCTAGCGATGTTCTGTTGATCCGATTTTGGTGTAGGTGATGGGAGGGGAGCGTTCCTGCAGGCAATGGGGAATGTCACCACCGCGAGTCTAGCGGCGTTCCGTTGGTCTGGTCCCGGTGCAGGTGATGGGGAGAAAACTTTGGCAGGCGATGGGGAGAAAGCAAGCTGCCCAGAGAGGCGCACGCAGTCCCTTTTATACAGTCCCCACCACCAGTTCGCACGTCACTACAGAGTTCATTTGCATATTCGTGGCCCCGTGTTCCCCCATGTGTGCATGCTCAAATGTCCACAGTGGGTCGTACCAGGGGGTGGTCGGCCATTGACGCCTTCAGCCTCCCCCCGTCCCCCTTGTCCCCCATCCCTGCGCGCATGCGCAGTTTGATGGCTGTTCTAGCTCCGGGCAGATTTCATCCTCACAGCAACAGGTCATTGAGGCCTGGCCTATGAAATGGCGTGGTGCTGAAACAGACAGCTGACATCGTCTGACAGTCTTACACCACCCTGTGGCTCGGTGGGGGGTGTGTGTGTGTGTGTGTGTGTAATGGCGTAACAACAATGTTGAGACAAAATGGCTGACACAGTCCCTTACAGAAACTTTTGGCTATCCTAAAACTACCAGAGCCTTTGAAATGGTGCTTTTTTAATCCTAACACTATGTCTGCAAGGGCAAAGATGAATATTGCTGCATAATCTCAGGTGAAAATTCAACTCTGTTGGGGGGGGGCAACACTTAACAAGGCAGTCAAGGCAGTCAAGGAGAGCAGTCATCCCATGGGCCAGGGATGGCACCCATCATGGTGAGTCAAGGGGAGTAGCTCTCTGGAGCACCTTACTGACTGAGGGGGTCACTGCCTATGGGGGTATGGGACTCACTGGGGGTCACAGGGAAAGAGCACTTTGGGATTGCACAAGATAGACTATGGGTTGTTTAGGGGAGGAACTAAAGGCAGGCAATGGGAGGGATCTAGGTGGTCTGGGGAGAAACAAGCATGCGAAAACAGAGACATAAGGAGATAAAAGTGGCCTGGTTGGGTGTGAACAGATTCCTGGTCAGTATGCTTGCCTGGCAGTGCCCTGAACTTGATCAGCACTGTCTGCCCTGTCTTCTCATTAAACTCCAGGTCTAAGTATTTTCCTGGGTGAGGGACTCCCTACTCAGCTTGCATGTGTGTGGGGGTGTGACTGGCAGCAAACAGAGTCAGACCATGGGCTGGGGAGGCTGTGTGTCCATGGTGCTAGAGACTGGAGGGGATGAGCAGTTGTAGGGCATGTTTGCTACTGAGATATATATGTGTGTGTATATATATATGTATATACACACACACACACACACATCTATTTGCCACTAGTAGACCTCCATCCAGCTCAGCCAGAGGGGGATACAGCCAGAGGGGGATACAGGATGAGGCCACTGGCACTGTCTGTGTCAAGTGAGTGCGTTGTGTGTCTGTCAGTGCTGATCTGTGTGGTCAGTCATGTAGGTATGGATGTATGTGGTATATATGTGTGATATGTGCTCATGTGCCTACTGGGAACACATGCTCAGCCTTGCTGCTCATTAGACCTGGGGGCATGGAGCTGTGGCAGCCTCGTGTCTGTTGGGTTGCCAGATTTATTGTAACTCTTGGTGGGAAAGTGAATTTTATTATTACTGGGTTGAGACAATGTACCATACTTTGAAAGAACTGATCAAGAAATATTTAATAATAATGGAGAATACATGTAATCATGAAGTGCAATTTAACTAATAATGAAATGCAATTTAAATAATAATGAAATTAAAAGAGAAATGAGTAGCAATATAAGAAAAAAAATGATGCCTCCATACTTTGAGTAACCAGGTTTAGGGGAGATCTGTTAATCTTCATGCTGAATTTCTAATATTTCAGTAGCAAAAAAAATTTAGTCGTACTATTAATGGGGGAAAGCCTACATGTCATTTAAGTACTACTTGTTTTCTCATTGGAGTGTATGAGTAGCTATTAAAATTGCTGCCTTCCACTGAAGTGAAATTTCACTTATACTTGTGAGACAATGATCAACTCAGTCTCTACAAAATTAATTTCAAAAGTAAAAAAAAAACCCCTCATTTTTTTTACTACATTCTTTATCTTTATGTGTAGATCATACTTTCTATGAATGGAAAATACAAAACACACATTCTGTTCTTAAAAGTGAAAGGAAAATGACCTAGCTCACCACAGGTTTCTCAGCTCAACATTTATTTTATTCCAGCTGTGGAAATAATATTTTGAAGAAGACACTCATTTAAGACCATGGCAATAAGTAGAGATGAGTTTATAATGAAACACAAATTTACAAAAGGTATGTTGTGTCAGACTAAACTGGCATCTTTCCCTTTTTTAGATAGCAGATTTTTCCAACAGAAAGATCTCAGCAGTATCAATTCAGTAAAGTATTTGAAGTGGTAAAATATGGAAAATTATTAGTTACATTGGAGCAGACAGAGTGGAAAGATCATAAGATGGGTAAGGCGATAGCTACAGGAAGGATGACAACAGCCTGCTGGTGAAAATAAAACATTGGCCAGAGGGAAATTAGCAATGGGAGCCCCACCAGGTCAGTGCTGGGAGCAATGTTATATAAAATTTCACTAATGACTTTGGCACAAAGAATAGGAGGTGGCTGATGAAATCTGCTGGCAAAGGTAAGAGACGTTAGAAAGAATTGTAAGGTCCCCAGTATTTGAATAATAGCACTGGGATAAAACTCATTTATATAAAGTGGAAGTTTGTGGACTTACAGACTTCATGCACTAAGAACTGGGAGTCAGCATGTGGAAATGGCTGAGGGAAGGACTGGATAAATTACTTTACTGTAGGGTGCTTCTCAGTTGTCAAAATTGTGTAACATAAACCAACAAATCAAATAAATAGAACAGATTCAATCTTAACATGTACTACTGGAGGTATTTCCAGTAGAAACAAAAATCTGTGAATGATGCTGTACAAGACACTGGTGGCACCAGATCTAGCATATAAATTTTATTTTGCATTTCCCAGAAAAGGCAGTAAGAGCTAGAAGAGGTGCAGAGGACAGCTACCAGGGCAATGAGAGGAACAGACGTTTTTTTTCTCAGAAGTGAACTATATAGGATTTTCCTAGGAAGCTGTGACTCTTTAAAAATTGTATGAAGAAAGAAACTGGAATTTTAAGCAAGATGAACAAAAAATTAAAGTATTGAGAAAATGGGGCAATTTAGCACATTCTTTTAAGCTTCTTCAGATTCAATTCACTCAGATGCAAACTGCAAAGTATCTATAGGAAAACTGCACAGGGATGAATTTCCTTCAACATATGCAGCCTCTCTTATGCATAAGAATCTGAATGAATTCTAGAATTTTTCAGAGATTTCTCCTGACTAAAAAAAAAGCTGTTAATTTATAACTGCCCCTATGTACACATTGTTGGCTGTTTGGAAGTGCCTGGTAATCTAATATTTAGTCACGGTGTTTTCATTTAAAGCTTAAGGTGAAAGAAAGCATGTGGGAGAAAAAAAGTCCCCAAAGGACTGAATTTTGAAAGGTTAATTTCAAGTGCTGAGGGTGTAGTGTCCAAAATCATAGAATCTTTTTGACTGTATCTGATATTATCCTTCTTTATAGCTGACAAATGTTAACATTAAAAAAATGAAAATGCCCTCTAGTTCTCTTCCCTTAATCTTAACACTGGATGACTGCTCCACTACATTAATACTTGCTCTGACTGTTCTTTTGACTCCCTTGGTGATTTGATCCATAAATCGCTCCTCTCTGGAGCCCAACAAAAATTACATATTTATTTTTCTACCAGGAGTTTATGTTCTTGAATTTTCAATGTGTTTTCCTGCTATAGTGATACAATAGTTATGTTTTACTTAGTGTCTTATTTCTTGCATGCAAAACTTTTACAGTGGTGGGTCATCATCTCATATGGGGAAAATAGTGAAATTTTCAAAACGTATATTAAAAACAAGTGAACATCCAATTTACAGATTTGTTATGGTTGTGAGACATTTGTTTCAAATATGCTCTATTGACAGGTCTTCTGTAAACACATACAAATGACATCTTTTCAAATCACTGTGGGTTTTTTTTTTTTTTCAGTAAACAAAAAAGAAGTACAAGGTTATGGCTCTATAATCTGGTATTAAATCAAACTAGTGCATCAACCCACACAGCATAAAAGAGCACCACTGGGAGATGTCTACCACTGATCTCCCTGCCTTGGAAGGCTTAAGATTACATAAATGCGTTCTCTTTCATTTAACCTACTCAAAGCCTGTCTCTTTGAATCAAAACTCATGTTGGCCACTCCAAATTATCAAGACACAACTTATCTACAATAGACTGCTCCAAAAGATTACTGACAAATTATAAGCAATTTCAGCTGCCTGTAAATGTTTCCTGTGGATCATTTTGACTGACCTTGAGATCAACCTTAAGCAATTCGGGTATTTGTCTTTCATATATTTCCCTAGTGGATATGAATATCAGTTGTATAAAAAATGATGGATGGTGGCAATTTCCTATTAATTGCTACAGAAAAAAAAAATCCTAGCACTTCTGATGGGTAACACTGACCACAGAGAAAGGGGAACTGTATTTCAGGTGAATATTTTCTCTGGCAATTTTTGTGTAAACAAGTCTTGAATGATGCCTTTGAATAGTTGTGAAAATGTGTCATTGGCAATTGTCCTAAAATTACAAACAGAGTAAGGGAAAGATGAAGTCACCTATTCAACAGAAATAACTGCCAGAAACAAGGAAGAAAAGATGATATTTCTTTTTCCTCTTACAGTTTATCTTTATCTACTATATTCTCATACTAAATTCTTTAACCTGTGCATTACTTACTGTTTTCTGGAGTAGATTCATTATTTTAGGGATTTATAACAGCTAAACTTCATAATCTGTCACAAATCAAAATAACTATTTACAGAGTATTTGGCCATTAGTAGCAGTTGTGAACTAAAGCATAAGATAACATATTTTTTAACACTCTAATTTTTCAGCCACAGCTTGGAAGTCCAGTTCACGCTAAGGGGTTTTATGGCCTGAAGGATGGGAAATGAAGACAGCCTGAAGGAATGTGCTTCATGGTGATATTCTCAGGGACAGCATTTTAGTGTGTTTTGATGCTCAAAGATGCAGATAGACACTTAAAAGTATTAAAAAAATTACTGGTTTCCTGCTATCTGAGATCATAGAATCATAGAATACCAGATTGGGAGGGACCTCAAGGACACCATCTGGTCCAACCTTTCCTAGCAAAAGCATGGTCTAGATAAGATGGCCCAGCACCCTGCCCAGCTGAATCCTAAAACCCTCCAATGTTGGGGAATCCACCACTTCCCTGGGGAGAGTATTCCAGTGGCTGATTGTTGTCATTGTGAAAAATTTTCCTCTTGTGTCCAATGTAAATCTCCCCAGGAGTAACTTGTACCCATTACCCCTCATCTTTTCCATGTGACTCCTTGTAAAAAAGGAGTCTTCATTTTCTTTCTAGCCACCTTGTAAAAACTGGAACACGGTGATAAGGTGTCCCCTAAGCCTTCTCTTATCAAGGCTGAACAAACCCAATTCTCTCAGCCTTTCCTCATATGGCAGGCTTCCCAGTCCCTTGATCATCTTTGTGGCCTTTCTTGGGACCCTCTCCAGCCTGTCCACGTCTTTTTTTTTTTACCGAACACAGTATTCCAGGTGTGGCCTGACAAGTGCTGAGTAGAGTGAGATAATGACTTCTTTGTCTCTGCTGGTGACGCCCTTGTTGATGTAACCCATCATCCTGTTGACTTTCTTTGCCGCTGCACCACATTGTTCACTCAGCTTGAACTTGTTGTTCACCAGGACCCCCAGGTCCATTTCCACAGAGCTGCTGCCCAGCCAGGTAGATCCCAGTCTGTGCTGCATTTTTGGATTATGTTTTCCCACGTAGAAGACCTCACACTGTCCCTGTTGAACTTCATAAGGTTCTTGTTAGCCCACACTCCCAGCCTATCCAGATGTTCCTACAGGGTGGTTCTCCCTTCCCAAGTGTCCACTTCCCCACTCAGTTTGGTATCACCAACAAACTTCATCAGGGTGCACTTGATCCCATCATCCAGATCACTTATGAAGTTATTAAACAGTGTTGGGCCCAATATTGATTCCTGGGTGACACCACTTGTGACAGGTTGCCAGTTTGAAAAGGAGCTCTTTACCACCACCCTCTGGATGTGGCCTGTCAGCCAGTTCCCCACCCACTGCACAGACCACTTGTCTAGACCACAACATATCAGTTTCTCTAGTAGGAGGATGTGAGGAACGGTATCTTAAGCATCTTGTAGATGCTTAAGTGTCTTTTATAAACTCAGCTGGGCATCTGTTTGAACTGTATCTCTAGCTATTCACTACTTTCAAGAAATTCTGATCAGTGAAAACACATTTTCTTCTTCTTAGTATCTGTTTTACCCTTTCAAATTCAGCTGTATGTCCGAGAGTGAATTTAGATTCTATCTTTCTGTCCATCACTAGTAATATGGGTTTTGCAAGACCAGAAATGCCCTTAGGCCTAGTTTTGGAACAGAGTGAACACTTTTTACAATGCTGCTCAAGAAATAAGAGAATCTCAATCACATTTTGGCTGTGTTTCATCCAGATGAAACCAGAAAAGTACACAGGAGCACAAATCTATTCAGATGGTGACATGCTTATTTAGTAACTATTACTCTGAAACATACTTTATAGAGAAAACTAAGGACGTTTGCTTAAAGCAATGTAATTCATTTTTATAAGAAACATTTCCTCTCTGTTAATTACTTCGAGAGAGACCTTTAAGAGCTGTCTGTGCTGGTAGATTTTAGGGTGCCACACTTCCATACAGGCACTGAAATTATGCTGGAAATGCTTTCCCCATTCACAATAAAGTCAGGACTGAACTTATATTGTGAGTTTTTTTTAAAGATTTCTCTCCATCAGTCCTCCAGCTCTTCCATTCTTCTGAACAGAGATTCTCAGGGATTGTTCTCTGCCATGGAGCGTGGATATCTCTGGATTTCACATGGATCCCAGAATCCTTTTCAGCATACTTATTTCAGCACTCCCTCTTACAGCCCTTTCACAAACTGTAAATCAGAAGCCGGAATGAAAGGTCTAGGTGAGTGAGCAGAAATAAATGCTTTACAAGAGGAAAAGACGCAGCTGGAATACTGGGTTCATAGCTGCCACAGTTCGGTGTGGGAAAAACACTGGGTTATGAGTAGAGAGACATGGGTCGAGTCCGGATTTTGCTCAGGACACTCAGTATATGTAGGGTTGGCCTTGCTTAGGTGACCTTAATTACATTATTTTTTTCTGTGCAATCTAAATAAGGCTTTTAATAGTTTAGTTTCAAGTAATAAAGTGCCATTCATGTGTGTAATTTATTACTAAGTACATTAATATTTATAGACAGAGCTGAAATTCTTTAGTCAACATTAAAGAATTTTCTCAGTCAAGAAAATCATCTTTGGTCCAATTTATTTAGCAAGTGAGGAACTGTCTAATAGAAACCCTTTGCATGGTTGCTGTAGGTCAAGCTAAGCTGATAGAATAATAAAATGAAGTTGAGTTTTACTGCATTCCCATATCTTTTATAAACCTTTTGGCTCTGATGTCTGGTGTAGTGTTTCAAAACAAATCCAAGTCAGAATGTAATTCTTGGAATCATAAAATACTATGTAACTTAGAATTATCTTAACACTCTGATTTTAAAATTCAGTAGGGCAAATTCATTTGTGCTCTCTCTCCACTGTGGCTGGGATCAATTTAGCTGAATATTGTTCATTTGCTTTGTAAAGAGTGCAGCGGTGATTTTTCAATATGACTCAGAATATGATGGTATGGAAATTTTCTTGCACTCTCTGTGTGGGTTGTAGGGAGTAAAATGGCTCCTATGTATATATCATTCCTTCTGTTGAAGTAGGTCAGCATTGACTAAGCAAAGACACAGCATGAAAGGATGCTTGTTTCTATACCTGTAATGTACTGGACAGCATAGTGGAGCATGCGAAGAGTTTATCAGTTTAAGGAGTACAAGTGACCATTAAGTGCACACATAAAAGATTTCTGTATGTTAATTAGATATCTGCAATTAAGTTTGGAAAAAAATGTCAACTCTCTGTAAAATCTGAGAAACATTGAAGAAAGACAGCATGTGTCTGTGAATTAAAATGCCATTAAAATGATTATGACTTCAAAAACGTAAAAGAGAATCATATATATGATTCTGGAAGACGTTGAAGTTTGTTGTGTACAAAACCAGAATGAACAAAGTTCCGGTGTTTTACATTATCAAAGTAACATCTCGTATTTCCCATTCAGTTGTATTCTGTATTCTGTATACATAGTTACTGCAATGTTCTTTTTCACTTCACTTTGAATCATTGCTGTGGCTATGAATTTAACAATGCTTATCATCAAAGATGCACTCTAAATCCCTGAGTCATAAATGCTGCAAAATTATAAGAGTTTAAAAGTTATAGTTGAATGTCGAAATGGATGAACAGATCACTGCTGATTGGCATAGAAAGGACTTTTTCTGTGTTTGAGAATTCATGGTTTTCAAAAAACTGCTGGAAGTATGTGTAACTGTAGGAAATGACAGAAGCTTTAAAATAGCAGACGTGAAGCTCTTGCACCACCAGGCTTCTTAAGCTTCCTTTATGTGTATATGTCTTAGTCTCTGTGTCTTTTTCTAAACATCTGGAATAAAGAGAGCTGACTCCACCCTACAGACAGACCATGTAGCTGCAGAATAGAGAAGGCAAGAGGGAAAATAAACCATATGGCCAAGCAAAATAAACCAGAGCTGGTTGAACACTGAAAAAAAGAACTCCCCAACATGCTATTCCAAATATTGCAAAATTCATATCTGATTTAAAATAAACACACATTATTTATCCAATTTATAAGACAGCTGAAAGACTATGAGCTTGCATCCTCCCTGAAGGGGTCTTCAAAGTTATACTAAGTCCATTAGACCTAAACCACATCTTCTCTATGCTATAGCCCTGTACTAGAGCATGAGACCTCTTTTCATCCCATCGTCCTCTTGTCCTCATTCTTTTATCCTCAGAAATCAGCTGATTAAGCCCAGCCCTCAGCAGCTTAGTGTACTAAGGCAAGAGGCCTGGGGTCTAAAATTTGTATCTCTTCGCTCATTCAAATTATCTAGAAAATCAGCTGGGATTCATTCAAGCCATGACATCAAGTATGGGTGTGTGATAAATTATTTAATGTTCAAAAGGTACCAAATCAACAGATCTGTGTGGAAATCTGCAGAAATGTACCAGTAAAATCTTACAATAAAGAATGAGATCTTTTAATATATAAAAATATTCTGTACAGTGCCCAAACTCAGATGCAATTTTTTATTAATTTATCTAGGAGTTTCCTAGGAAGGAGAATGAACAGACATGGTGAGCAATGGGATGAAGGGAACAGTAGCTGTGTTTGTGTGTTGCTCAGAAAATTGAGGCCATGTGCTATGCAGATGACAGAGCTGCAAAACACCAGGTTTGTGGTCACATGCAGATCTGCAAACGAGAATATGGAAGGATAGCTGACAGTAGGAGAGCCAGGACTGTGGGGATTTTTGTGTGGAGGGTACTGCACAGAGAGAGAGTCAGAAGGTGGAGATAGCTGGTGAAATTCGGAAAGATGAATGCATTTTACTCTTCACAAGACTAAATCTGAAGGGAAATATCGAGAAGCAGAAAGGAAAATGTATGATCGGATATGCTATTAGCAGAAAGGAAAAGTACTGTAAGAAATACAAAGAGAAAAGATTCAACAGAAAGGTCATGTACAGTAGCAAGCTTTATATAAATATTTCTTAGAAGACACTTGGTCTCAGTATGTTAAGCTAAATAAGAAATTTGAAGGTAAAAAAAGAAAAGAAAAAAAAATGTGAGGAGAAAGGCCAGTGGGCTTAGAGGACAGGGACCATCTCCTGCAGTTCGCCCAGGGCAGTGCAGTGCCCAAGGCTGTCCCCAGGTATGAAGTAGCATTTGCATTAGATGGTGAGTTGTGAGAAAACCCATCCATTCTAATCATTATTTTAGCCTTTGGCACTTCTATTCAAGAACTGTCATGTCTTTCGAGATGTGTTTACAGCTTCTGACACATCCTGTCATTGTTGTAGGGCTTACAGTAATAGGGGTAATTCTGATCCAGGCTTTTGTTACTAATGATAATGAAAGCCAATACAT
Source organism: Strix uralensis (assembly GCF_047716275.1). Taxonomy (NCBI): domain Eukaryota; kingdom Metazoa; phylum Chordata; class Aves; order Strigiformes; family Strigidae; genus Strix; species Strix uralensis. The sequence goes on along the minus strand of NC_133972.1, from coordinate 133,919,266 downwards.
GGGCATCTTATCCAATCATTTTAATAATGGTCTGTACTGAATAGTGATTTATAATGATGTTGTGTAACATGGGTTTGTTCCATGACAGTATTATAGTTTTTTAATTATTATTATTTAAGTGAACTGTACTGATTCAGACATCAAGAAAAACTTTGATTTCTATACTGTTCACTTAGGCTCCATGCTGTATTCCATTTTCCTTGACTTCCCAACATTGTTTATCATTTCAATAAATGTCACTGATCCAAAAGCCATTGATCAGAACTTTCAGGTAAATTGATTGAGAGGAGAAAAAAACATAAAGCAAAACAAATCCGCAGACTTCCTATAAATAAACACATCAAACTCTTCTATTTTAAATGAGCTTCCATGCTGCTTCTTTTCATTTTAACAAGGTTTTACATCTTGGAATGACAAAAAGTCATTTGTCACGTTATCAAATAATATTTAAGAAAGGCCTAATGTTACTTATTTAACCTAGGATCATTTTTACATGGATATCTCTGACTTGCTTTCTCAAATTCCTGCTGTCTTAGACTGAGTGCTCACTAGTTACAATAACGGACACAAAAATACTATATGCTTTCCCTCTTGGTATAATATATCCTGACAAAGGAGATGCCTAGGCTTCTGTTCTAGGAAAGTGTCTTCCAGTAGTGTTCATCCACCTGCCTGTAACATCACAGGCCAACAGGCTGTATGATCCTTTAGAATTACAAGCTGAACTGCAGCACTTAAACTTTTATTTGAAAAGCACTGAAATTGTTTTAAGTGAATACATAAAAGTAGGGGGAGGGCAACTAATCAGTATATTGTTATTTTGACACATTTGGTTGCCTTTTAGAAAATGCATTAATAATTTTCTGTTTGACGTGATCTCAGCATCCAGTAAAAAGCTAAGAATTTTTCATCCTACTGACAGGACTCCATTAATAAAACAACAATCTTTTGTGTGTAGTAATCTTTAATCTTATTTTGTCACACACTTCTCAGTAGCATTTCCACTCGTTTTACAGTATAATTTATGGCACTGAAACAACTCTCTGCCCTGAAAAAGGTCAGTCTGTCAAGGTTTACTTGTCTTTGAAGAAAAGTAATAGAGCATTATTTATGAAGCAAAGAATACGCTTCAATACTTTAATCAATCAGAAAGATACTTGCATTATTGTATCTTTTGCCAAAAAAATACCATGAGCAAAAGATACATCAACCTTGCATTCTCTTTTATGTTGCAAAAAGCCTTTTACCTTTTATGTCTCCTCCTTTTGTGTTTACTGCAGTATGAAAATAACAAGTCTGATGATGTCTGATATCTGGGAACAATTTGTAAATTATGAGAATAGGGATTGATCTTATCTGAAGAGTAGAGAGTCTCCGGACAGATTAACTAGAGCTCTGCTCATCACAATAAATTCATCTGATAAAATGTTGGGGGGTTGGGTCATGTGATGTAAACTAACATCTCTACAGAGAAAACTGCAGAGGTTTAAGTGACCTTTAGGGTACCTCAAAGATGATAGGCATAAGGCATAACCACATTTGGTACCCACATGTTTTTAGATATCATCATAAGCACAAATTAGAACATGCAATGTGGGGAAACAAATTGGTAGTTCATTAGGGAAAACAGTCACACTTTAAATTAAGTCTCTCAAATAAGAATTTAATTTAGGTTTAGTAAGACAGCTTTATGTGAATGAAATGCCAATACATTATTTAAACTGCTCTGTTGATGTTTAACAAGTGTGTAATAAGATACATATTATCTATTAGTTTTTAGAATCTAGCAAGTATTTTTTTGCTAATTAGTCCCTATCTGACATGAAACATCTATTACAACTGGGATGAGTTACTTCTTGCTTAAATTTCTACACAATGAAATCTCTTTACTTCCCAGGAACAGCTAACTCACTTGTTACCTATCTCCATAAGGTCCTTGGTTACTAGTTGAAGTCCTCTGCGTTTTACTCTTGTTATACCATTAGCTTTACTCACAGAGTTCCTGTTCTGAAGAGATGGACATTATCTCTTTCCTAAATCTCTGTTGCAGCTCAGACAAGGTTGACAGAAATCTGAACTCTGCCTGAGTTCTCATGATAAGTGGAAGCAAATTAGATGTCTGTACTACACATAAGTTCAGCTGGTGATCATGGAGTCCTTTTTTGCATGTTTGTGTGCCTGAGCACTCATAAAGGAAGCAAATGCCCTAAACTTTAAGACCAGATCCAAAGTAGATGGAAAATAACTGCAACACCATCATCAAGATTTCTCAGTACTTCTGTATCTTAAGAACATGATTAGAAGATAAAAGCCTATGCAGATCTCTACGAAGACACTTTCTATTGGACTGATTTCCAGAAAGGAAGCACTGGCAAATTGTGCAGACAATGTTATTATTGATTTTTTATACTCTTGATGGTTATGGAGATTCTCAAGGAGAGCAGATGTTACTTTCACAGTTAGTGGAGACTGCCATCTCAGTTAAATCTAACAAACTAAATTTCGTGTGGCATGCTACCTAATTATATGAGACATTTAAGTATGGTGGCTTTAGCTGTCTTTGGTTGTTAAAAAAAGATTGGCATATTTTACTTCTGATAAAATAGTTTTAAAGATTTAGCATACATGTTAAGGCATATTATGTTTTTGTAGGACATCTGATTGCAGTAAGCAAGTCTGTAGTCCTTCAAAGATGAATGTTTGCCACGAACTTTGTTTCTTGCTAATGAGGGTATTTTAAATTAGCCAATGTTACGTAACACAAGAAAGAGGGGAATAGTAATACTAATTGCCAAATAAACATAGAATCTCAGAATCACAGAATGGTTTAAGTTGAAAGGGACCTTAAAGATCATCTAGTTCCAACCCCCCTGCTATGGGCAGGGACACCTTCCACTAGACCAGGTTGCTCAAAGCCCCATCCAGCCTGGCCTTGAACACTTCCAGGGAGGGGGCAGCCACAAGCTCTCTGGGCAACCTGTGCCAGTGTCTCACCACCCTCACAGTAAAGGATTTCTTCCATATATCTAAATCTAACCTCTTTCAGTTTAAAACCATTACTCCTCTTCCTATCACTACACTCGCTGATCAAGACTGCCTCTCCATCCTTCCTGTAAGCCTCCTTTAAGTACTGGAAGGCCACTATAGGGTGTTCCTGGAGCCTTCTCTTCTCTGGGTGAAACAACTCCTGTTTTCTCAGCCTCTCCTCATAAGGGAGGTGTTACAGTCCCCGATCATCTTTGTGGGCCTCCTGTGGACCCACTCAAGCGGGTCTATGTCTTTCTTATTCTGGGGACCCCAGAACAGAACACAGTACTCCAAGTAGGATTTCAAGAGAACAGAGTAGAGGGGGAGAATCACCTCCCTTGGCCAGCTAGCCACACTTCTCTTGATGCAGCCGAGGATATAGTTGGCTTTCTGGGCTGCGGGCACACATTGCTCATAGTCAGTTTTCCATCCACCAATACTCCTGAGTCCTCCTCTGTAGGTTGCTTTCAATACACTCATTGCCCAGCCTGTGCTTGGGATTGCCTCGACCCATGTATAGTACCTTGCCCTTGGCCTTGTTGAACTTCATGAGGTTTGCACGCGCCCACCTCTCCAGCCTGTCAAGGTCCCTCTGGATGGCATCCCTTCCCTCCAGTGTGTCGACCATACCACACAGCTCGGTGTCATTGGCAAACTTTCTGAGGGTGCACTCAATTGCTTACAAAGATATTAAACAGTACTGGTCCCAGTTAAGACCTCTAAAGAATGCTACCTTTCACTGCTCTCCATTTGGACTTTGAGCTGTTGACAACTCTTTCAGTGTGACCATCCAACCTATTCCTTATCCACTGAAGGGTTCATCCATCAGATCTGTGTCTCTCTAATTTAGGGACAAGGATGTCATATAGGACAGCGTCAAAATCTTTGCACAAGTCCAGGTAGATGGCGTCAGTTGCCCTTCCTTTATCCATGAGTGCTGTAACCCAGTTGTAGAAGGCCACCAAATTTGTCAGGCATGATTTGCCCCTATTGAAGCCATGTTGGCTGTCACCAATCACCTGCTTATTTTCCATGTGCTCTAGCATAGTTTCCAGGAGGATCCTCTCCATGATCTTGCTAGTCACAGAGGTGAGACTGATTCATCTGTGGTTCTCTGGCTCTTCTTTTTTTCCCTTTATAAAAATGGGCATTATGCTTGCCCTTTTCCAGTCAGTGGGAACTTCACTGACCTGCCATGACTTCTCAAATATGATGGATAGGGTCTTAGCCACTTATCTGCCAATTCCCTCAGGATCCATTGATGCATCTCATCAAGTCCCATGGACTTGTGCACCTTCAAGTTCCTTAGGTGGTCTTGAACCTGATCTTTTCCTACAGTGGGCAGTTCTTCCTTCTCCCAGTCCCTGCCTTTGTCTTCTGCACCTTGGGTGGTGTGGTTGGAGCACTTGCTGGTGAAGACTGAGGCAAAAAAGTGACTGAGTATCTCAGCCTTCTCCATATCCCAGGTAACCAGGTCTCCCATTTCATTATGGAGAGGGCCCACATTTTCCCTAGTCTTCCTTTTATCACTGCTGTACCTATAGAAGCTTTTCTTGTTGCCCTTGACATCCCTGGTCAGATTTAATTCTATCATCAGGGCTTTGGCCTTCCTAACCTTATCCCTGGCTTCTTGGACAGTTTCTCTGTATTCCTCCAAGGCTTCCTGTCCTTGCTTCCACTCTCTGCAGGCTTCCTTTTTGTGTTTGAGGATCTCCTTGTTCATCCATGCAGGCCTCCTGGCATTTTTGCCTGACTTTCTCTTTGTCGGGATGCATCACTCCTGAGCTTGGAGGAGGTGATCCTTGAATATCAACCAGCTTTCTTGGGCCCCTCTTCCCTCCAGGGCTTTATCCCATGCCACTCCACCAAGCAGATCCCTGAAGAGGCCAAAGTCTGCTCTCCTGAAGTCCAGGGTAGCAAGCTTGTTGTACGTTCTCCTTGACACCTTAAGGATCTTGAGATCCACCATTTCATGGTCACTTCAGCCAAGGCTACCCTTGAACTTCACACTCCCCACCAGCCCCTCCTTGTTGGTGAGCACAAGGACCAGCATAGCACCTCTCTTCGTTGTGTCCTCTATCACTTGGAGAAGCCAGTTATCATCAATGTGTTCCAGGAACCTCCTGGATTGCTTATGTCCTGCAGTGTTGTCCCTCCACCAGATATTGGGGTGGTTGAAGTCCCTCATGAGGACCAGGGCTTGTGAACGTGAGGCTGCTCCTATCTGTCTATAGAGAGCCTCATCCACTTGGTCTTCCTGGTTGGTGGCCTGCAGCAGACCCCAACTATAACATCTCCTGTCCTTGCCTTCCCTTTAATCCTGACCCATAAGCTCTCGGTCAGCTCCTCATCCATCCCCAGGCAGAGCTCCATGCACTCCAGCTGGTCATTGGCATAGAGGGTGACACCCCCTCCTTGTCTCCCCTGCCTGTCCTTCCTAAAGAGCCTGTATGCTTCCATTCCAACACTCCAGTCACAGAAGCCATCCAGCATGTCTCTGTGATGCCAATAAGGTCATAACTCTACAGATGTGTGCATCTGTTTAGGTCCTCTTGTTTATTCCCCATGCTACATGTATTTGCATAGAGGCATTTAAGTTGGGCCCCTGATGAAGCTGACTTACTGGCTGTAACTCCTTTGTGCTTCTCTTCAGGTTCTCTCCTGCAGAATTGTGATCCTTCTCCATGCTCTGGGCATCTATTGCTGGCACTGGCATCAAACTGGTAAAAGTGGAATGGATTGAGGTTGCCCTTCCCCAGCAACTTGAGTTTAAAACCCTCTTCACTAGCATGGCAAGCCTATGACCAAAGATGCTCTTCCCCTTCTCTGACAGATGGACCCCATCAGCCCCCAGTAGACCAGGTTTCTCAAAGTGAGTCCCATGGTTTAAGTACCCAAAGCCCTGGCTGTGGCACCAGTCCCATAACAAACTGGTGATTTGCCAGAATTGATTGGCTCTTTCAAACCCATTACCTTTGACCAGGAGGATTGATGTAAAAACTACTTGTGCTTCACAGTGCCTTATCACTACTCGCAGGGCTCTGTAATCCTTCTTGATACTCCTCAGACTGCTCCTGGCTGTGTCGTTGGTGCCCACATGAAACAGCAGCAGTGGATAATAGTCAGTGGACTGTACAAGGCTCGGAAGTCTCTCAGTGACATCCCTGATGTGAGCCCCTGGTAAGCAGCACAACTCTCTAGAGCATGTGTCAGGTTGGCAGATGGGTGCCTCTGTACGTCTCAGAAGAGTCACCTACTGCTGTCACCTGTCACCTTTTCTTAGTCATGCTGGTTGTTATACGGGGAGCAGACCAGGCTGTCTTACTCAGCTCCAGTGTCTCTGCTGTTGTGATGGGTCTTTCCTCTTCAGTCTGCAGAGTGGTGAAGTGTTTCTGCAAGGGCACCTCAGACTTCAGGGCAAGTCTTCCTCCTGCAGATCCCTGATGTTGTAAGCTTCCATTCTTCTGAGTTATTGGTCCCCGGTGAGGGAGTTTTTGACTGGCTGTGGGCTGTGGGTCCACTGCAGCTGCTTGGAACCAGCTATCTAACTCCTCAGCCTCCCTGATGCCATGCAGCTTTCTCACTGCCTCCTGCAGCTCAGCCACCTGCTGCAGGAGATCTTCTGCCTGAGCACATCTTTTGCAGGCAGGTCTGCTGCCTGTCCCTGCTCCAGGAGAAAGGTCCAGGCACTTCCTTCAGTCTGGGGTCTCCACTGCAGCCCCTCCCTTCAGCAGCTCCATCTGAACATGAAACTGTACAGAGTTCATTAAATTAAATAGTGGTATAAAGGCTTGCTTGATTGTGACCAGGTAATAGTTATGAAATATGAAATGAGAGATATGAAGTGCACTTTAAGTGACCCAAATACTCATGTACCTGAACTGAGTCTGTACGAACAGTTACAGAACTCCAAAGCAAGAGAATTTTATTTTGAAATACAGCTTCTAAAGTCAGAACTGTTATGAATGATGATGAATTTTAATAGACAAATGAAAATGAGTTGATAGGGTGTTAAAAGTGTGACATACCTGAGTACTCTCAGGGACAGATAGACCACAACAATAGTGACCAGATCTCACAGTAGAGATTGATGTGAACAGGTATGTGAATGATTTTAAAACATCAGTCATGACTGAACAGGACTGCAGTTAAAGGTAAGCAATGTGTTAAATTGGTTTGGTATAATGAGGGCCAAATTGTTCCGTGCTTTATAAGAGCAATCTCTAAAGAACAGTGCTAATGCCTGGTGTTGCACTTCAAGTGCTAGCTGCATGGAAGTGAAATGTCATAGCCAGCTCCTGATCCAGTGGTCTGCTGTTCTTTTGTCACAGTTCTGTATAATTCCTCTAAGCCAGAATCCCCTGTAATGAATGAAAAGCTTCCAGGAACTCAAATGGGCCTTGGAACAGATCCCTGGAATATGACACCTGCTTTTCACATTCAAATTAAAATTTTAAAAAAGAAAAAAAAAGAGAAAAAAGCAACTGCACAGTTAAAAAATCTATTATGAAACAGTTTTGTAAAGACTTTCTTAGGTTTGCCTTCATAATGGTACATACCTTCCAACATGCCATTTAGATCTTGCAGAATATGTATTGGTGAAATGTTACCAGACTTTAATTTTCATTGACTATTTTCATTTATTTCCAATTCCAGACTCCTTCTGCATTTTAAGATCTGGTCAGTAGATGTAGTTCAGATCAGCACTGTATGTTAAACCATTTTCATTACAACTTTTATCCTTCCTGTCCACCTCTTTTTTATTATATACTGGGCAGAATTTTTCTAAGTAAAACCAGACATTTCAAGAGGGGAAATTATTACCCTCTGCAAAGGTGTGTTAGATTTTTTCTTCAATTGTGCTTTCTGTTTAAGAAAAATATACCAGGAGAATATGAAAAGGAAATAAAAGTGTGAACGACACAAGCAAGGTCTGCATTCTGTGTGATAAAGATAGTAACAAGAAAGGGTCTGTTGGTTTATACTGTTTCCCATTTTTGATACAATCATTGTCTCAAGAACAGATTCATATTCTGCATCATTTTCTGTTACCTTTATAGTCTTTCTTACGAGAATGAGGAATGAAAATTTTAATGCCTCATATATTCTGTGAATTACTGTAGGCGAGTATGCTGTACTACTTTGATCTTTCCTATATTCTGCGGTTTGATTGGGTCGTGATGTGAATGGAAAGCAGCACAAAACAAATCACTTTCTGAGAGAACAATTGCAATGCGAATAGGTGCAGAAAGAAAAAGGTACCAGTTCAGCCCATTCCATTATGCAGTAGATTGGGTAGAAACAGAGTTCAAATATCTGCTTTTAAAGGTACTAAAGATTATCTCAATTTTTGGGTTAACCAACCTATCAATTCCTAGCAAAAATTTTGACTGGGTGTTCACAATCTGAATATATCTGTCTAGACTTAGACACAGCATTGCTTTATTAAAGTTCAGCAGTGCTATAGTGCAGAAGGAATGTGGAGATGAAGAGAGACATAAAGCAAATTAAAAGATTAAAAAGAAAATAAAACAGTTGGAGAATTAAACATGTCTTAACTGCCTTAAAATTTCTGCATCATGTGTGCAATCATAACTGGAAAATAACCAAGCAGAAGGAAATGTGAGGGGAGAGACTGAGGCAAAGGGGAAGGCTGAGTTGCCCTGGGGACGAGCTACCCCTATACTTCCCAATTGTCTGTAGCACAGAGGGTTTTCCCACACTGAGTAGCGATGCTATTCCTGCCTGCCCCATGCCCTGCCTTCCCTTGGCTGCCAGAGAACTGGAGTCAGAAATTGTAAAGGCCGACAGCTTGTGCCTGTGATGGGTAACACCATCACACCAGAAAACAGCACGGGCACCTGACTTCTCCTTTCCTCTTTCACTGTACCTTTTCTCCAACCAGCCGTGATTTTTATACAAGTGGTATGCGGTTTTGTTACAAGCAAATGTGCCAGGATGCACTATATTTGGGAAACTGTATGGACAGGTTTTAATACTGGGGAAGACCTACCATGAAACATACTGTTTCAGGTTTGCTTGAAGCAATGAACAAAAGGAAAGAGGGGGAAGAAGACAAAAAAATCATGAACAGCTTGCTGCTACTAACCATACTCATTATTAGAGTCAGCCATTTTTGAATAGGTCAGAAATAATACATTGCATTCTATTAGAGATGTGAAGCAAGCTTTTCCCTGGGTCTGAAAATGGCAGATGGTTGTGCCAGGTTTTTAGATGTGGAACTTACAACACCATTACATCCATCCTCTGCCACATCCCTGTGCTTATACTCCATATCTCTGTGTACTCATTTCCCTATTCAGTGGGATTTGCATAAGTATGTTTTAAAGATAAAAGTTTTGCAACTATATTATAATATCTAAATCTATGACATACAAAAGCTGTGGCTCTGAAAAGATTTTAAAGAGTTCTTTAAATGTTCGCTTCACTACTTAGATTTTAATATATAACAACAGATCAAAATTGTGACATAATTCAGAATATAACTTTGATAGATGATATACAATTATTTTACATTGTTATCTTGTAAGTATTCTCACAAACGGTGTTTGCTTATCTGTGTGAAAACGGTACAATAAAATCTGTCTACCTCTCCATGAGCAAAGACAAAGCTACCACACATCCTGTGAAACCAGTGTCATATTTGACTCCTCTCTTCTCTTTTCACCCATGCATATATACTTTAATAGTGAAGAGAATGAGTGCTGTATCAGACACAAAAGAGATTATTTCTTTGGGATGCTGAATGCATATAACAAATACTAGTGGTTCTCTTATTTCCAGACTGAAAAGCAAATGTCTGTATTAAAGTGATAGATTGCAGACAGCATAATATGCTACAACAAAGCCATGATTGTTTGTATAACATTTCTAATACCTTTACTTTCTTTATCATGACTGTGGCTAAAATCATTGAATACTGGAAGCTTCTCCATCCTGTCTTGCCTATGACAGTTTGCTGTACTTCAGGCTTTATAACCACCTGTGTATATTACTAGTCATGCAGAAAAATCTTTTCTTAGTTACTCTTGACTAAGGCATCACAGCCAAGCAGTGCACTGCATCACATACCACATCATGTCCAGATCATTATGTCCAAATAATACAAGTAGGGGCTTTTACTCTAGATGTAGGGCTGTTTACGTGATGAATCTGGTCTCTGCAACAGCTCTTTCAATACAAACCAGAAGATATCTGGCACTGTGTTATCTACATAACTTGACATGTCCACATTTCTTCCTCTCTTGTTCCTTCATCCCATCTTTCACTTTTTGCTTTTTCATGTCTTATTCTGCAGTCTGTTTTCTAATTACCATTAAATTAGCCTTTTCAATTTATGTTTGCAAAAAACTACAGAAGTTTATCTCAAAAAATATAAACTTGGCAAATCTTTGGCTAAAAAGTTTTTGGCATGATTAAAAATGGACACGTTTTCACTTCTCTATTTTGTTATGGCTCTATGAGCCCAGAGGTTTTGGCTTTTAGTTTCATTTTTCCCATCTTGTTTCAGTGTTTCTATTTCAATTTTTGACTTTAATATTTTATTCTGAAGTTGTTTTTTTGTTTTGTTGTTTTTTGGTGTTGGGTTTTTTTTTTTTTTTTTTGCTGTTTCATTCCAGCATTGTAGCTCTAGTTTCCAATTTTATTTTGACTTAGTGCTGGGATATTTCCACTATTGTCTCATGCTGCCCTATTTTTATTTACTTTTTATTCAGATGAATATGCATCATTTAAAATTGCTTCAGTGTAGCCACTTGAAGTCACACTTGAAGTCAGTCTGTTCTCATGAGGAAGAACTTATTAATTTGTTTGAAGATGTGCCTGGCTGCAGCCCCAAATCAGAGCAAAGACCATGTTTGGTGAAAGCAATATAGGAAGTGAAAGCACTTAGAGAGATTCTCTCGGCATAGCAGACAGGTATTGTTTTTCCGTTACCCCACTGCAGTGCTGGACTGATAGTTTGTACTGTTTGCATGACAGAAGTTATGCATTTCATTCACTTTTCCATTCCAAAACTTGTCCTTTCCCTTCTGCACTGGAAAAGGTGCAATAAAGCAGTGAAGTAGCAGTACCCTCCCAAAGACATTTTTTATCTTGATGTCAGTTCCAGCAGCAGTGTCAATAACTTGCTTTTCCAGCCTCAGCTTGGGTTACAACAGTGATCCTGAGAACCAGCAGCATGAGGCTGGGCAGCAGCAACCTTATTTTTGTGGACTGGCCCACAGGTTAGCTCTAGTAGGAAGTTTTCAGGGCAAAATCTGGGAAATGAAGGTACAGTAGACCCAGCAAATTAAGAGGAAAGAGATATGTGGTACAGCTGGCTGGGTGCAGCAGATAATTTTGAAGAGGGAGAAAAGAAATAGAAAAGAGTTGAGTGATACTCAGCCAACAGAAATTTGCCTCTTTAAACCATCATAGCAGCAAACTGTCGTCTAGGCTATTCAACCATTTAACTGTACTTTGGTATGCTTATTTCTGTTAGCCTGAGAACTCGTATTGGAAAAAATGTCATGATCTTTATCTCCAAGGAACATGTTTTTTAACAGGAAATTTACTGAGGAACCAGGCAGTGCTCCCATGGTGTATTTAACTTTGCCACCAGCACTGCATTTTTTCATTGCTGGGGATGCTGGGAACAAATGTGTATCATACCTGCGTTCTCTAAATGAAGTTAGTGAAGGTTTGTGATCTGTTATCTGGGGATAACAAGTATGCTAAACACATGAAAGACAGTTCCAGAGCAAACACTAAAAAAATTAACTCAGGAGAAAAACAAAAGACACACTGAGTTCGTTCAAGGGCCAAAAGGGACTGCACCAATTTCCTCAGGACTCAAGCTAAGCCAAAATAATTTAGTAGAACCTTTTCGGAACAAGAAAAAATATTGTTGCAAACATCCTACAGACACCTGGGAGTGAAGGCCAGTGAAGCCAAAGTGATTCTGGCTCCAAGTCTGCTTCCCATGTGATGCTCCTGCTTCAGATGCTCTGTCACTGTAGTCTGAGGCGGTGAAGTCTGGACTCCCCCATTTTGCTAGAAAGAGGAATCAGATCTCTGTGATATCATTGGAAGAACAGTATAACATGGCCTGAATAGCTGGGGCAGTAAAAGGGTACTGCAGAACCACAGTATGAATGTAAGGTACCATAGCATCACAGCAAGGAGCTTAGTCCCTCCTGTTAATGATGCAATTTAACGCAACCTTCCTGATGCGGTGCTGCTGTTATACCTTTTCCAGTATTGGAGATAGCTCACTCAGTACAAGATTTTGGATCCCGGCACTGTGCTGGATTGCAGTGTTAAGAATGATCTCAATGTATTAGAAAGAACATTAGATGATGGAAAACTAATGAGAGGTGGGGTAGGACACAGTGGCAGCTCAAAACTTTAGCAGCTCTCTCCAACATGATTTGTGCTTTGTTACACGAGACCAAGGATCACTAGTCCTATTCGCCTTTCCCCTTAGATACACAGCAGTCACTGAAAGAACAGCTATTCTGTTTCTGCTACACCTGGGTGCCCTGTGAACCACTGCAAAAGGCTTGCACATAGCAGAATGTTGCCTGATGCCTTTTCCATATTCACCCACCTCCTTCCCTACTTTTCTGTGCCTCTTCATCTCAACTCTATGGGATCTTACTCTATATGGTTGTGTGAAAGAGACAAATTCCCGCACTCTTCTCACTCTTACCCCTGTACTTCAGTGAAATTGTAAGGCAAAATGGCTACCTGTCATCTTCCGACTTCTGAAACTCAAAATAAACCTGTAGAAATTAAATTCTTAATTTTCCACTAGAAGTGTCTTAACTACATTTTAATGTTGATAATTCAAGATGTTTGAATTAATCAATGATTTCAATATAAGAAAAACAGTTAGGAGGGGGAAATTTTGGTTTAATCAAAAAATCCAAAATTCTGATTCTTCATCTTTTTCATATTATAGCAATATCACCTTTGTGAGGAGAATACTTAATTTTCATCCTTTGTAGAATATTTTTTCCAAGCATTCTGGAATCATTCATTTATCAAATGTAATACAGTTATTGCATTTCACATTTTAAAATCAGCACCTTAAGAACTTAATTTGCAAGCTCTTTTGCACTTTACAATTTAGTCATATAAGTAGTATACTTGAAATCAACAATACTAACCTTGTAACTGCTGTTTGAGATGAATCACAATATCAGGCCTGACGATTTTATCTTAAACATGTATAACTTTCATGGTATAAGACTGTTTGAATTAGGCTACAAGCTCCTCAGGACAGGACACATGTCTTTGTCTACGTTTGCAGAGTGTGAACAGACAGTTGGCTCCCAATAAATAATACAATAAAATTACCTAACTATAGGATACAGAAATTTGCAAGGAAATGAAATTTCAGGTTGCCTGTAGAGAAATGCTCAGAAAACACATTTCAAGAAATGAAAGGTGGAGGACAAGAGAAACAATTGTTTTACTTTACAAAATCTTGAGGTTGAAGGTTCAAGGATGGGCATTGTCAAATTAATTCCATTTAGTTAGTATGGCATTAAAATGAACTGTGAAGATTTCTAGGGATTAATAGTAAAGAAATTGAAATCTTCCTCTTTTTTTAATAAAACAAGATAAAAACTTTTCAGGTTTGTACCACTCCCTTTTGCTAGAGATAAGGATTCTGCTTTACTGGCTGTCTGTAATCAAGATTATGTGACCTTTATTGGATTAATATCTCCCTCTTTTCCTAACTAATCTTCTCTAATACCAAAGGAAGATATTTTGGGGTATAAAAAAAGCACTCTGGAGGATTGGAACTGGTCATAAGAAAGAGTGAAATCATCATGGCAATATATATAGAGGTGTTAAACACAAATTCATAATCATGGCATATGAAAGGGTTTTTTTCCAGTGATATGGTTTTCACTTTATTATTTCTTTGCTAAACAAACTGAAATACACTGCTGTAAAATTTACACAGAAACCTGCCAAAAAACGTCATACACCAGAGCCAGCTCATAGGTATTTGAAGAATAGCTCTCCAAATCAGCTGCCTGCCCATCATGTCCCAGGAAAGGAGTCATCCTGAGAGAAAATAGCAGATTTTGGGTGCTACTGTCTTTAAGCATTTCTGCTGAGGACAACAACCAATTCCTTTTGGAAATGAAAAGATGCCCTCCTAGTAAAAGTACAGAGCAGCCTGTTTATCCCAGAAGTGCTGCTTTCTCACACAGTTTCACTCACTTTTTGACTTTACAGAGCTCTCTGTTTAAAACTTGTCACTATTTTTATCTTTTTAACCATATTCCCTAGAAATCTTCTGCTCAGGAATTTTTGTTTTTCTGCCGTAAACACCAATGTAGGATGTCATGGGTCTGGAATTAAGTTAGATTTCTGTTTTATTTTATCTTGCCATTTTTCTACTTATAAAGGTTTGCTGTTTTTCCCATCTCACATCAGAGACATTAAGGGTTTGGCTTGGATGGTTTTCGTCCATCTATCATCTGTGTTTCTCTTCTGACAGTAAAACCAACAGAGTTTCTTCTGATAAGGTCACAATTAGACAGCTTCTACACATCTGCTTTGCTACCAACTTTCAAAGAGGGCTAGGGACCAAAGAGTGGCCTACAGAACTGGGATAAAAGGAAGATAGGCAATCCCAGTCATCATGTAAGAAGGGGAAATGGTTATCATAATTACTGCTATAACCAAAGGTTGTTTGAACCATGCCAGCTACCAGCATAGATATTCAACAAAACTAACCACTGTGAAATCAATGCAAGATGACAGGCTAATTTGTACTAAACATCAATACATCCATGACTTCCCAGTCAGCTTTGACCAATGCAGAAATTTACCCTCAAAGCACTGGAGAACCTGCCTTTTCTTAGAGACAAGGAGAAAATGGATTTCTGCAAGGAAGTGGGTGAGTCAACTCAGCATTTTAATAGATTTATTCATAGATTCATAGTATGTGAGGCCAGAAGGGACTATTAGATAGTCTAGTCTGACCTCTTGTAAATCATAGGTCATTAAGTTTCATTCAGCTTCCCCTCTATCAAGCCCAAGAGTTTTGTGTTTTGCTAAAATACCTTTCTTGCTCAAGTATGAGGTGTTTATTTGAGGACATGCACAGACAGAAAACCTTCCATTTGTCCTAAGGTTTGGTTCTAACAGTTTATGATGTTCTTTAAGAAGCATCTGTGCTTTATTTTTAATTGGGATTTTACTTGCCTTATGTTTTGAGATGTTTTGTTCCTGTTATGCCTTTCTCTGTTAGTTTAAATTACCTATTAGTATCTACTATTTTCTTTCCAGTACTAGGATCTGTGATCAAGATCTTTGAACTCTCTCTTTATTAAAGTGAATAAGCCAGACTCTTTAAACATCTCACTGTGAGGTATCTTTTCAGGACCTATAATATTTCTGTGTTCCAATTTTCCCTCTCTAATTTCTGTCATTTTCTGAAGTGTGGAATTAAGGATTAGTTGCCTATTAACCTCACCAGAACTGTACACCAGGATCTCACCTGACTTATTTTAATTACTTTTCCTATTATTTATCCCTGAATCACAAGCAGTCCTTTCTTCTATCATGCCATCTACAAACTCATATGCAACCGCATATCCACTATATTTTCACAGCTTTTCAGTATATGTATATATATATCTGTCCTAGAGTTCTCCCTCCAATCTTCATCTTCCTTGTCTCTGAATGTATAACTTTGCACCTAGCTGTATTAAAACCACAATTTTTTGGAAAAAGATCTCCCTCATCCAGTATGTCTGTGAGCCCCAGCTCCACCTACACAACAGGTTCTAAGAGCAAAAGCAAAATGATGGTGGTTATAAATAAAGTTACAGAAGATCACATGTCAACTGCTGCATGTAATAAATATTATCAGTATAGTGACAAAACAAAATGTATTACAGAATTCATAAATTATACTCTTATGGAAACACAAACAACTGGATTGGGTTTGCATGGCAAGGTTTTGGTAGTGGGGGGGGGCTACAGGGGTGGCTTCTGTGAGAAACTGCTATAAACTTCTCCCATGTCCAATAGAGCCAATGGCAGCTGGCTCCAAGATGGACTCACCACTGGCCAAGGCCGAGTTCATCAGTGATGGTGGTAGCACTTCTGTGATGATATATTTAAGAAGGGGGGAAAAAACTGCTGTACAACAGCAGCCAGAAAAGAAGAGTGAGAATATGTGAGAGAATCAACTCTGCAGACACCAAGGTCAGTGAAGAAGGAGGGGGAGGAGGTGTTCCAGGAGCAGGAACAGAGGAATCACGGTGAGGCAGGCTGTCCCCCTGCAGCCCATGGAGGTTAGTGGTGGAGCAGATCTCCACCTGCAGCCCAGGGAGGACCCCACACTGGAGCAGGTAAATACCCCAAGGAGGCTGTGACA
The DNA here is from genome assembly GCF_047716275.1 of Strix uralensis. Classification (NCBI taxonomy): domain Eukaryota; kingdom Metazoa; phylum Chordata; class Aves; order Strigiformes; family Strigidae; genus Strix; species Strix uralensis. Next base: position 133,902,828 of record NC_133972.1, on the reverse strand, counting down.
CCGTGGCAGACCTGTGCTGGATCAGGCTCCTGGCAGGAACTGTGGACCCATGGAGAGAGAAGCCCATGCTGGAGCAGGTTTTATGGCAGGACTTGTGACCCTGTGGGGGACCCATGCTGGAGCAGTCAGTTCCTGAAGGACTGCACCCCTAGAAGGGACCCATGCTGGAACAGATCTTGAAGAACTACAGTTTGTAGGAAAGACCCATGTTGGAGAAGTTCATGGAGAACTGTCTCCTGTGGAAGGGACCCCACACTGGAGCAGGGGAAGTGAGTGAGGAGGAAGGAGCGGCAGAAACAACGTGTGATGAACTGACCACAATCCCACTCCCCATCCCCCTATGCCACTACAGGGAGGAGGTAGAGAAAATCAGGAGTCAAGCTGAGCCCTGGAAGAAGGGAGAGGTGGGGGAAACATGTTTTAAGATTTTTTACTTCTCGTTACCCTATACTGATTTGATTGATAATCAATTAAATTAATTTTCTGAAGTCAAGTTTGTTTTACCTGTGATGGTAATTGGTGAGTGATCTCTCCCTGTCCTTATCTTGACCCACAAGCCTTTCACTATATTTTTCCTTCCCCATCCAGCTGAGGAGGGGAGTGATATAGTGTCTTGGTGGCACCCGGCATTCAGCCAACTCAATCCACCTCACAGCCTCATACCAGAACAAATAGAAAAGCAGCATCTAAATGTACCTGGAAATAGATGCAGAATACTGTGGGCTTGGCTGAAGTTCATCCAGTCCTTGAAGTGTTGGTTTCCTCTTCATGAAAGTTCAAGCCTCAAAAGATGTCAGCCATATGTCGTACCATGATATGCAGCTGGGATGTGCCTGGGATACACAGTAGAACCCAGGAGCCTGAAAATGGTCAGATCCTTAATTTTGGACATTTATAATGCTGTCCAAATACCTGGAATTGGTATGCTAGCCATGCATGCCTTTCTATGTCTGTGATTGCTCCTTCCATAAGGACTTCTTTAATTAACATTTCACAGTTATTCACCAAGGTTAAATCCATATGATATGGATAGACTGGTTTCCTGGCCAACTTTATTTCTAGCTCTGCTCATTGGTTTGAGAAATATCCAGCTCAGATCATATTTATATCATCTTTGAATCAACATTCTCTCTGGTATGCACAAGGCAGCTAATTTTACGTACTGAGTCATTTCAGGATTACTGTCCTGCACTTAGATAATGCTAAGAATTGATAGAAGTGATAGAAAAGAAAGTCAGTCCTGAGACAGCTAGACAGTCAGCTTAAAAGAAAGGAAGAATTTCAGGAACACAATGAATAGCAATTCAGTTTAATGAAATTTTAGATGCAGTATTTTAAACTTCTTATTCAAATATCCCACATGAGGGACAGTATTCTCCACCTTCCACTTGACAAATCACTAAGGTGTCACTTCCTGGATTTTCTTGTTCTTTTACTCATCTCTTGACAATGTGATTTATCTCATGCTTTCTTCCTCATGAGACTCTCTGTTGTTATCTGCTCCATCTTTTCCTCTAAAGACATCCTCTTCATTCAGTTTCTCCTATTTTTCTCTTGTAATTAAACAACTTGCTCTCCTACTTCTCAAATATTGCACTTGTTTGTTTTTATGGTCACACTTACAAATGCCTAAGGATAAAGAATGATAACCTGTCTCTATTGCAGGGAAATGATAATTCTTGCAAGACTGTAAGCAGATTCTACAACATATTTGATTTTCACCACCTTTTTACTCCTAAAAGTCTTATTTTTAGTATTACATTTTCTAGTTTTATGTTTTTAGCATTCTTTTATTTCCTTTTTATGTCAATTCAGAAATTGAGAAAGTTGAGTGCTTTATGAAAATCAGAAGATTTCAAAATCTTCATTGAACATTTTCTTGAGTGAAAATACACAATGTTTCTCTGTGTCCTGAGCAGTCAAAACAAATAATCTGGCTGAACTCTCAAAATCTGAAACAAAGGAAGATTTGAACATTGTCTTACAAGTGCGCCTTGAAGCATGGGACCTCAGAGGTTCTTGAGGTAAAACAAAGAATTATGTTCCAAAGACAGTGATGGTTCAGGAAAGAAGCATGTGTGTAAAACTAATGTCAACTAGGAGGCCTGTCTAAAGATAACTGAGCCACAGAAGAAGAGTTACAGCAGCTACCCCAGCTTTCACTGTGTGAGGTTTCTTCTGCCCTGGATTGTCTTCCCTTCCAGCTGCTTGATATCATGGCTATAAGAGTCAACACTGATTTTGGCACTGACCTCAGGTGGAATGACTACTGAGCAGAGACCACTCCTGCTAACCAACCGTGGCATTCGTGTTTGTGCTCTCAATTCACGCAGACTTCTGAAAAGTGTAGTGGTTATGCTCCGTTCTCCTCAGCAGTGGGCTTTACTAAGAGCTCAGCCATTGGAGATCATGACAGCTGCTCTCTTGGAGATAAGCTGGATAGCTTGTCAGGTATGGCAGGATGTTGGTTGTTTCTGTGGATTTTCAGATGTATTAATGCCATAGTAATGACACTGTTCTAAATGTGTTTAGAGCTCAGAATAAGGTCTTGAAATGAGACTGAAATCAGCTGTCTCATATATAGGTCGGGGGGCCTAAACATGTGACAAGATACAGGAAAAAAATGAACTTTAAATAATGCAAAAGCCACTAGAATTCAGTGTTGCGTTGAGTGAAGTGGAAGAAAAGGTGTTAAATCTTGTCTTGGTACCTTTATTCCCAGCTTGTCTACTGCTAAAGTTTACCCAGTGAGATGACTTTCTTAGAGCCCTTTGTATATTGTAATAAACTGTTTCTGCCTTTATCTGACTGCTAGAGCTCAGATAGGAATGAGACTGCCCAATAAATGCATTAGACTTTGAATGTGCTGTCAACCTTCACTCCATTCTGCAGAGAAATTTCATGAATTTTTTTTTTGTTTCATTATAGCTATTGCATGTGGGATCAACCAGGTTTTGTATTTTCCCCAGCAATCACTCTAGGACTATTGGATTGTTTTGATTTCCTGTTGTTAGAAACAGCAGCCATAAAGTCTGTCTTTGTGTTACTGTTTTGGTGTATTCATTTTTTCTATATCTTTAAATGTACCATCCATCTAACCCAATTACCTTTTAATTCAGGAAATTCTCCTGCAGCTCAAAAAGAGAAAAATTAGCATCACACAATCAGAAGAGCATGCCTTTTTATTAAAAAAACCCCAAAAACTGGCCTATACCAAATGTAATCAATTATACTACTAAAAATCAAAATAACTACTTTGGAATTTTAAAGGAGCTTATAATTCTGGATAAAAATGATTTAAAGTAATTCTAATAAATATTTTGCCAGTGTGGCTAGGTATAACTCTGCTTGTCAGCACATCTGTATTTTTCTCTCATCTAATAAACTAGCTAGGACAGTGCAGCAAAGGAACATTATAATATTAACAATGTTGCTGGAAAGCTCTGTGCTTTAGAATGAATTAACTTTCACTGCACTGCAGAACATACAAAGTGAAATTGGCTCAGCTCGGAATAGCAAGTTTAACCCCTTAGAAGCTGCTAAGCTCTACTTATGTCTTGATGACGGTTTTTGAGCAGCTCTGGCACAGGAATCATGGAGGTAGCTGATGTATTTGGCAAATTTAGAAAAGCAACTGCCTAGGAAAAATCTGAGAAAACATTTTTTTTTTTTTATGCAACAAAAAAAATGGTGCAACTTTGCATTCCAGGGAATGTGCCAAGAGACAGTAGTCAGGTTCCAGAAATACCAGGGGGTTAATGTTGTGGGAGTAGAACTGAGACATGTATCTTTTTATCCAACTATTCATTCACAATGACAGAGAGAACAATCCTCTTCTGCAGTTGCACCCAGGTTTTGATTTTCCTCCTCTTAAAAATTTATCAGCTAAATGACTGAAGAATGATTCAGTGAAAATCTGAGAGCTGGTCAGCACTTGGCCCCTTCTGCATTTATCCATGTAGAAAGGTTCATTGGAAAGCTTTCATCATCCTCCTGATTTCCACAGGATCTTCTTAGGCACTTTTTCTTTCAGAGGTGAGAATACTGTGTGGGGCAGCTGCTTTTGTGATACAGCCAAGAAAGCATGAATTGGGACCACTTAGTGTCTTTTGCACAGGTCATAAACCAGATGATAATCTTTTATTACTACCACACCAGACTACAGTCAGTTTAGAGATCTAAAAGAAAAACATACTACATATTAGAATTTTGGGGTTTTTTGGGTGTTGTGGTTTTGGTTTTATTTTAATAAAAAAACCTGAGACTATCTTTTCACTGGAACAAAATAAAATTTATTAGAAGTATTATTTTTCTGCCTGTATCATGGAAGGGATTTACTGGGGGCTTAGGGGATTAGAAAGGCCAAGGGGTTATCAATTTACATGATGTCTGTTTTACGCATTTCCCAGTCAAAAATTGTCAGATCCCCAGACTGAGATGCCTCAGATGGGTTAATTTCCTTCTTCGTACTTTACACTACTAATTTTCTCCACTTTTAAACAATGCCATTAGAAATCTGGAGAGGGTGATATGTTTAATACTGCTGGGTTGCTGCTCATCCTTAAGGTTTGCTATACTGTGTTTTTGCCATTTTCTAATCTGTTGCTTTTGTATTTTCAAATTCTCATATCAGAGTAAATATATTCTAATGTGATGCTTTTTACTGGGTCTATTCACTCAAGAAAATTAAAGTAGCCAAATGTATATATGAGAAGGAAAAATAGAAATTCATTTGGTAATGTAAGTTGCAAAGAAACTTTAGTGCATTGAGTACTGAAGAGTGAAAAGAGGCAAATGAAGTCCAACCTTAATCCATTTCTGCTAAAACTTCCAGCTGGACACTTCCTACTGTATTTTTCCATAGTCAGTTTGCAGCCTTACTACACTTACCAAAATTCAAAACTTTAATGTTCCATTGGTTTTACATCTCCAGAATTTCTCACACATCCAAACAAAACAAACTCGCTGCTCTGATTTCCTACCATGAGCCCAATTAAAGGACTACTAATCCTGCTATGCCTTTCAAAAAAATCTCTTGATTCCCTCTTTGCTAACTATTTCTAGCTCATCTTCTAATCTTAAACACCTACTTTGCTGAAATGATTCCTTGGAGAACTTATCTAATGAATTTGATTACTAGTTTTGAGATCTATTGTCCATTACTTACACAGATCTGCTTGCAAATCTATTACTTATTTGTTACTTGTCATAAATAAATATCCCACTCCGAAACTAGTAAAGCTGTTTACTGGATGAGCTCCACTTACCTGTAGATATGTTCTGCTTTTAACAGCTTGTGAGATGTATCTATCATATACAAGTATATGTGCATGTACATACACAAACAAGCAACAGAATGTGCAAGAAAACCTAATATATGAAAAAATAACTATATAAAAATTGTTTAAAATTACTAGATTCCACATCTTACACAAATCTCATTGGGTGCATAAAAGTCTATTTTACTCAGTTTTATTTGGAAAACAGAAATCATTGTTCCCTTCCCTTCCCTTCCCTTCCCTTCCCTTCCCTTCCCTTCCCTTCCCTTCCCTTCCCTTCCCTTCCCTTCCCTTCCCTTCCCTTCCCTTCCCTTCCCTTCCCTTCCCTTCCCTTCCCTTCCCTTCCCTTCCCTTCCCTTCCCTTCCCTTCCCTTCCCTTCCCTTCCCTTCCCTTCCCTTCCCTTCCCTTCCCTTCCCTTCCCTTCCCTTCCCTTCCCTTCCCCCTTCCCTCTTCATTTCCTTTTCCTGTCTTTCTTTATGTGAGGTTAAAAGAAAAAAGGATTTTCTCTGAAAGTAGTACAAATTCTCCTTTATGCTTATATCAATGTGTCCTCAAGAAAAGTCCCTTACTTATTTCAGTCATTTATAACAAAATGTTGGTAATTTATACCGTACTTAGAGTGTGTTAGGTGCTGTAGATGTCTTCCCAGAAGAGATTAAACTCAAGTGAAGTTCTGAAGAAAATAGTGAGAAGCTATATTTTCTCAGGGAAATGCTGAGGTGGAAGAATGATCTATTTTCATACCTTCTGGAATAGTCTTAAACAGAACTGTTGCTAATGTCATAACTGAAAACTGATGTAAAAATTATTTCAACACTGTATCTTATGTTTATTGTAGCATTACCATAGAAAGACCCTAATATAGTCAAATTTTAGAAAGAGTGATTGAAAATACTTGTGAGTGTCTCCAGTAACTATGTTATCACTATGGTTGCAACAACAAATATTCACTATTGGAATGAAGTTCATAAGAATAAAATAATTAGGAGGAATGGAAAAGCTTAATGCTTGCATTAGGATGGGAGCTGAACAATTTAAGGAATGATGAAGCAGACAGGATCAGCTCTGATCTTCTTGAGCGGTGGCTGTGTGATCCAGGTCCTGTCTCTGTGAGGGTATGTACATAGACTTCAGCATATGTTCTTATGATGCAGCAATACATTTTATGGGATTAAGTTTGGTTTTGAGGCATAATCTCTGTAACTCAGAAGGAGCTACAGATGTGTGTGCAATTGGAATTCAGCTTGTTACTACATTTTTGCTAATGACCCTGGAGACCATGTTGTCCTCTAGTCATATACAAATAACATGATTATATACAATGATATAATGGTTAATAATAATTGATCTATTTTTTTATCACATAATCTCAGTAGCCTCAGTTTTGTAATATCTGCTTATGTGGGTTTTTTTGTTTGTTTTCTTATTTTTCCCCTGAAACCCTCTCATTACTTTACAATGCAAAATTGTGACATAAGAAAAGAAAGTCTACTTTATTTGTAGGCAAATTCTTAACTCTTAATAATGAATTAATTACTAAAGTAATTGTAGATTTTCACCTGTCTTGGGTGTTTTCATCTTTCTTCCCATCTCCTTTTCTTATCCCATTCTCTGCTTCTCATCTTAACCCTTTATAAATTCAACCCCAGGAAACTCAAGGGTGCCAGTGAACAATAGACTTGAATCAGTCATAGGGTCAGTATTGCATTTGCCAAAGATTACAACAGCTGCTCTAAACACATAGTACCCTCAAAAAGTAACACCCATCAATGAAGACTTAATTAATACACCAGAATGTAGTCAATTAGATGACAGATGAGAGGATTATTTTGGTTTTTACCAGATACCTGTCAGTAACTGCTATCTCTGATAGTCAGTGACTTTCTGATTTATTCATGTTCCATCTCAGAAATGTTTCTTATGCTGATATTCCAATGAATCTTCTTTTGCTTTTAGTGTTTACACATTGCTGGTGATTGTCTGGGCATGCAATTATCAGTCACTAACATTTGTGTCTCTTCAAGACACAAAAATCAAGTGTTCCTTTTTTAAGACTGATTTTTGAGGGGAGTCAAGATATTTCCCTTGTGGAAGTAGAAAAATACTAATAGAAATGAATCTTTCTTTATTTCAGCTGATCTATTTCAACCTTAGACAAACAGCTATTGGGAAATCCATGTTTGTTGAGATGGACTTTTGTATTGTAATTCCTGTATACATTACAGATTTCATATTCTTATCCTTTTTGGTATCATTCATGTCTGTTCAGGGTAGACTTGTCAGACAATTATTTTTCTTAGTGTTCAGATGGGCTCCATGGATCATGTTATTCTCTAACAGTACCTAGCAATTGTATAATACACGCAGATTATTCTTATATGCTACAATTGCATTTAAGTATTCCTATTAACTCTTGAAGCTGCCTGCTTTTGTTTTGCTTTATTTGTGTTTTTTTAACCACCTATCTAAAAGTATTTTTCATTTTATCTTATTTACTACTTGGCCATTTTGAACTCCTCCAAAAAAATAACAGTCAGGATATGAAAACAAATACAAACAAAATTCTAACCTCAAGAAAATATGTCATTTTAGAGGAAAATCATGGAAATCACTAGGTTAATTGGTCACCTACCTAGAGTGCATCTAAATAGAGAATCAAGGCTTCTAAAAAAAATCTGCATACTAATGTTCATTTTGCTGTATGTCATTTTTCTTTTCTTGAATGTGTGCAAAAGTTCAGAGAGGAGAAAGACTGGGAAAAATGCCAGAGGGATGTGACCACTTGAAGAACAATAAACTTCTTAGTTTGACTCCTTGCCCTAAGGATGCATTGGCATCTGAGGGCTCCTTCTTTGTAAGTTTGATGGCAATCTGCATTTTCATGAACTGTCAGACATGATTGCCAAAGGTAATGATATTATGGCAATGAAATTATGACAAAAAGATGACAAAAAGATTTGATTCTGTGTTAGAAACCTTCATATGCATTGTCAGAAAATGTGAAGAATTTGAAACTATAGGCAATGAGAACAGACATAAAATTTCTAACCTAAAAATCGCAACTGTGTGAAATTATTTATTTTGCATTGCTACATAAAGTCTCAGCAAAATAAACTGGAATGAGTGAACAGGATGTTATCAGGTAGGAGTTTTGAATTGTAAGACTTTTCTCTAGCTCATAGAGCCACTCTGTAAATGCTGCCTTTTAAAATGGCTACCTGAGATACTTGGAGCTTAGAACACCTCCTCCCAGTTATGTATATCAAAGCAAATAATAAGCAGAGCTCTTGCTGTGCCACTTTTTCCATTATGCTTGTCAATGAAGAAGCAGAATAGAATTCTCAAGATGTGAGAAAAATGGAACATATTTAGTTAGAGGGATCTTGGATTCACTTAGAAAATATATATTTTCTTTGAAAATGTTAAATTGTTTGAGAGACAGGAACTGAGAATAACAGCTTTTATTTTCTAAACACCAATTACATATGAGTGAAAAATATGTATCTGTGTAACTCAAAGAATAGGCTTAATTTTTTGAAGGATCACACAGATAAGCACTTCAAGGAAAGGTACAGATGGTTGCATGTACATCCTGAAAACTCATGGATGTTATAACAAAGGCCAAATCCTTTGACAGAAGTAGCTGCTTGCTCCTGTACATATACATCTATCTTTATGTTGGTTTAGAATTCTGCAGACATAAAGGACTCAATTGCACATAAGGGTAGAAATAGAGGCCTCCGATGAAGGGCATTGCAGTTTTTGTATAGTAAAATAAAAACTGTGTTCTCTTAAACTGAATAAAATCTTTTAAAAGACACATAAATATTCCTGTTATATTTTGAGAAAATATTTTTAATACGGGTCTGATATTCAGCAACATATACTGGCTGGTGTGGCTGTGTTTTGTTATGGTTTCTTGGTTCCCAATTCTTCTGGCAGAAAACCTGTGCCTGATTTCTGAACTTAGCTATGCTGCCAGATATTCCTGCCTAGCTTGTTAAATCAGCTTCTGAATAACAGCTGATTTCACATTTTAAGCATCAATATGTAACCACGTAGCTGAAATCAGAATCAAGTGTCTTCAATCAAAAATGTGAAAAATAAGAAAAAGCAGTCATCCCCCACCCTCTAACTTTCTGGCTGCCTGCCATTTTGTAAAGATATTTCAGTCTCTGCAGCTCAGTCCTTTTTTATTCTAATGCCTCCTTGTGCAAATGCTTCTCATGTGTCTTTCTCTTTGCTGCAGGCATAGTGCACCTGTTTGAAAGGAACACTTTTTTTTTTTTTTTTTTTTTTTTTTTTCATTTCCCAACTGCTAGCCCTTTTGGCAGGAATCTGTCTCCAACAGCTGAGAAAGCAGAAAAGCTAAAGCGCTTTAGCTACTTAGAAGAGCTACCTTCAACTCTGTGAAGAGCCATGTGATGCTACTGGAACTTGCTTTCCTTGGATTCTTGCTCTGAGGCTGAAATTTCTATAGTAGTGGAGCTTCCCAGTTGTGTAATGAGAGGGTTATGTTTCTGAGGGACACTCTGTCAAGGGCATGGGTAACCTTTTTTCTGGCCTGCTGCTTAGCTCTTCAACTTTGTCAGCATTCCTTATAAAAATATGAACCTATTCCATATTGCAGAATTTGATATACCCATTTCTCTTTTACAGAGCTCCAACCTACATGGCATTTACTTTCTGCTGATACCTCCACACCAGGAATCTCTTCAGCAAAGCAACCAAGACTCAAAGAGAAATACATAACATGTTCTTTGCTTCTTGTGCTTACATACCTAAGCCCTGTTTTCTAAATCAGAGGCCCAGAGAATCCTTTGGTGAAGATCGGGAAATCCTATGTCCAGTTCAACCTGGAAGATGAAGAATTTCCTATTCTGGTAGTCACAGGAATGAATCACTCCTCCAGGCCAGATGCCTAATAACAGTACTGCTCCCTAAATTTATCCAGATCCCCTTGAAGGACAAATGTCAAGTTACAGTTCTTCTGCCTTCTGTGCCACCAGTAATAAAGCTGGTGAAGTCTGGGTGTAGTCAGCAATTCTGCAGGTGATGCGTGAGGCAGATCAGTCCTGCTCACAGTCCAACAGCTCCTCTGGCTCTGAAGGGCTGTCAGGTGGGAAAAAAGTAGTAAAAACTTATTCCAGTCAATAAAGAAGATATGGTTTTGAATACAAGCAGGAAACAGTTCTTTTGAGTAAGAAGGTGCAGTTTCATCTGGTCACTCTCAGCATACATTTGCACGCTGAACAAAGACAAGCTAGATGACAGATGTTCTGGCAATGAGTTCATGAGAAAGAGGAAAAACAAAAAGTACACTCATGTTTTCACTGAAATGACACAACTTGCTTTCCTTTCTCTCCTGTTTGATGTCTTGTCCTTTTGTTCTTGTCCCTGTCTATTCTTTGTATTATGTTCCTACATTAGCCATATGTTTTTCAGCACATCTTATTGTATTTTAGCCCAGGCAAAATGAATTTTAGGATGGTGCCCCCAGAAAAGATTTACGAAGCTGCCTCTGTGAGAGATGGCTGCTTCCAGATGTGAGTATAATGCTAATGCAGCCACCTCTGTGTTTTAAATTTTTATAAACATGTGGTTTCCATTTTGGTAAATTCTACATGTCAGTCAGTTCAAAAGACGTGATACATTTTATATTACTGTTCTTCAATAAAAGGCATTGTCCTGGCATATCTCCAGCCCAAGGGCAAGAGAAAGTGTTCCGAATACGTTGGGATTTGTTCAGCTCTTCTTCTTAAATCTACAACATCCCTATGAGCTATATACACATGGTAAAATCAACATTAGTCACAGTGTGATCTTTAGGTGGTGAACATCCAGAAAACAAAACAAAACACCCACAAAAAAAGAAAAAGAGGAGCCAAGACAAAAACCTTCAATACTTACGGAAAAAAGAAGAATATGCTTTTCTAGCCCATGGTAAAGAGGGCATTGCATCAATAAGTATTCAAATTAGGCATTGCCAAAGATAATGATGCATTGGAATTAATTGCAATTAGTGAGCATTCATCACTGGAGGCTTTTTAGGACAAAGATAAAGAAATCAGATAGAGCTGATTCTGTTTTGGAAAAGGAAGGTGGAGTAGATATTGTCTCAACTTCTGTTTGGCCATAGATGGAAGAGAAAAAAGGATTATCTTTTGGATATTGCCTCAAGGCCTAGTTAGAAACCTGATGTTTGCCAAGTATCCCTGCAATGGATAGAAAGTGGGGAAGCAGAAAGGTCATTTGGCATAAACATTCCTTACAAATTCTCGTATGTATTCTTAATGTACTATGTTTGGTCTCTATAGAAACAGATCATATTACTTATACACTTACATTTTTATGATGTGTAAGGTGAAGAAAGATTATGCTTGAAAATACTTTTTACATGTGCACAAATGCCATCTCAAACAGGAGAGCCACTCAATTTGACAATGTATTTCCTTCTCAGAAAATTAGATGGGAAACAGAGATAGAAACTCTAGGAATGCTCTCAGTTTGAAAGGTGACCATTCCTCACTAAATCTAAAACATTCACGTTGAAAGGAAGAAGGGTGTAGTTTTGATGAGCACATAACCAAGAAACACAGTTATAAGAAGAGGCAACAGTCATGGCAGGATTTTGTCGTATGCAGCATCAATTGTCTCTAGTGACTGGTGGGTGTTTTGGATTGTCTATTTGACAGTGACTCACTTCTGTAGTGCAGAATTTGACCTGTTATGGAGATACAGGATTTTCATTTATTTAAAACATCATCTTGTCTATACTTGCCAGCATGTCCCTGCTTTGCTCATGGACCTGAGCTATTCCAAATACAGGTGAATGGGTAGATACCCTGGAGAAGCTGTACTTTGAGACATGTTACAGTGTTTTCTTATAAGCATCAGGAGTCAATGCTGGGTGCTGGGCATGTGTCGCCTCTGGCATGCCCAATCCAGGACCCTTTCGAAAAGCAAAATGTGGCAGAGAGGCACTGCCTTATGCAAACCTATGAACCTTCTCAAACATACTGTGCAATCAGTACCTATATGCACGTTACATTGTATTATCCACAGTAGCTCTCTTATCCATTAATTCATCTGACATTCACAAAATTAAAAAATGTAGGGTGATAGAAATATAAAGATATATGATGCAAAGAATCCTATTAATGGGTGGGTGAGCACCTTTGGGTTTAAAGGTAAGAAAAACATTCTTCTAAAGACTAACTTTACCTTTTGAATCCCCAAATTGGGATGTATCTATTATAGTCAGCTGCCCAATGTAAAATTAAGTTAGCAGCTGGATTCCTACAAGGACATTTGTTATGGGCACTGAGGAGAATAGAAAAGTGAATGTAAAAAGTGAATTTTGACACAGCTAGAACAAACCAATGAAGTAATGTTTTGTCATTTATATTTAGCCATGGTATTGCTGATATTGTTCCAAACTTTCCATTTTTCATATTTCCATCACTTAAGACAGCAAGTTAATTATTTTTAGCTTTACTTGATGAATATCTTTTTAGTTTTAATTTAAAAAAAAAAATCTTGTTATTTTTTCTTCTGTTTTCTTGTTTGCACTCTTATGTCCTATTATGCCATTTGTTTATATTATTATAAAATCACCTGGGATATGTTAACAGTGTAAGAATACCTACCTCAGATGACAATCACAGATAAAACTAGGACAGTAAATGCAGGTGCTTGGCTTGGTGTTTTGACTCTTCACCAAAAAAACAAAACAAAGTTAGAGTCCTTGGTTCATTTTTATGCTATAAAAGAGGAGAGTCATGAATTTCTGTTTTCAGACAAAAGGAAGTTACATTTTAAATGAAGGCAGACACTTTCCAAGAAAAAAAGAATCTGTTTAATCAAAAATGTATCTTTCTGTCAAAGAAAATGTGGAGTAGAAAATTTTCAGCCAGCTCACTTCTGTTTCCTATACACTCTCATGGGACTAAACTTCTTATTTCAAATAAAAGAAAGAGACCTAAAATCCCCAAATCATACATTTCAACTTCCTATCATATGTCAGTCAATTTTTCCTTCATTTTTCTTTTACTGCAGTTGGCTTGTATGTTTCTACTTAGACAATCAAGAATAAGAAATAGCCCGAAATTCATCATCAATCTTTATTCCAGTACAAAATAATTTTGAATGGTCTGTAATTCCTCACAGAGACATCTGTTTTTATCAGCACTTCAGGATATCCTAAAAAGCAACCCCCCAATATGATACCTTCTTATTACAGTTTTATTTTTTCATGAAAAAGCCCAAACATCCCCAAAATTAAAATGCAACATGTTTCCAACAGGGGGAAAATATTTTCATAGTCTTTATCCCAGTAATATTCTTTTATATAACTTTTTCTTAAATTTGTTAGAAATTATGAAAAGGCAATCATATGGATTATATATTCTTCAGACAACTGTCACCACAGAACATCATGATAGTTGACTATACCTTTTGAATTGCTGACTTTGTTTTTGTATGTATTTCCACTACAGTTTAAGAATTAATGGGAATAGTGGTCATGCACAAACAGATCTTTATTTTTCCAGTTCACTTTATATTTCATCTGATCCCCTTCCTGTCTTTACTCTGCTGTTAATATGTGCAATTTAATTTTGTCAACATTATACCAATGTTTATACTTAAAGAAATTGCCTATTTCTTTTCTCATAGCTGTAGTTACCAATTTTTATCTCATAGACAAGAATACTGTGGAGTAAAAATTCTTGTCTATTGTGGTTGCAGCATAGAAATATTCCGTATTTTATTAATTCAGAAGTTCAATAGCTAATGAGCTTTCATGATACCACAACAGCATGACAAGTTTGTTATCGAAATGGATGCAACTGAGGATTTAACTCTTTGCTACCATTGACAAAGATGTAGCCTGTAATGCTATGCACTCACAATCACACTTTAAGGATATCAGCCACTTCAGAAAACAATTTTCTCTAACCAGGTGTCTCCTGGACTGGCCATTATTTTGCCACCCAGAGTTTCTGACTGCATCATTAATAGAAATTGCTGAATGCAAGACCTTTGAATTTAATTCCAGAGAAAGACACAGCACTACAACCAACATAACCCCAGGATCATGAAGCCCTGTTGTAAGTTCTCTAGTGACTGATGGATGTACACCAAGAAAACACCCCAAAATAGTTATCTGACATAAGAGTATGAGGACAGAGTAATCTTACAGCTCTGCAATTTTAAAACAAATATTTATATGAAGCTGCATTTCCTTTACATGTTTTACTGGGTTGCTACCATCTAAGAAGCATGAAGTTTACACCATAACCTTCCCCTCCATGGGCATGTTCTCCCCCCTCTAGCTGGCTGTTGTCACAAAATGAGTGGGAAATTACTGTGTGTCAACTGAGCTCTGCCAGCTGAAGTCTGTGCAGCTGAGACTGGACAACAGGTTCAAAAGTTAGTAGGGTGACATCACTAAAAATCCATCAGGGACAGATGCAAAGCACTACATTTAGGACAGAATAATCAGCTGTCTAAAGACAAGCTGAAGAACAGATAACTAGGTAGCAAAAAAAGAGCTATTGATTATCATTGGTTACAATTTAGAAAAAATGCTTTAAGAAAAACAAATAACACATTAGAGTAAACAAATAGGAATACTACCTGTAAGACAGTCTGAAATACTTTGCCCACCTTAAGATAATTGTGGAACATTTGAAAAAAATCCATAGAAGAGGAAAAAAAAGGATCAGAGTCTTTACAACACAACCTCTAAGGAATGACTTGACAGGCAGCGACATCTGAATAAAGAAGGCCCTGAGGGTGGATATGATGTCTGATGTCAAAAGGGTAAATGGCAAAGAGGAACAGAAAAATTTTATGTCAGATCTTAGTTGGGCAGGACAGAAAGCAATAGGCTGAAATTGCAGCAAGGAAGGCTCAGATTAGGTAGCATGAAATCTTTTTAATACTACAGAAAAAGGAGCACTGCAATAGGTCGCTTGGAAAAATTACTATCACAGAAAGTCTTTAAGACAGAGCTAGACTCAGGTGGATGAGGAATCTTTAAGAGATTGCTGATCATGCCTTGGAAAAGGAGAATGGTCTACATGAGCTCTCTGGCTCTCTTGCCACCCATGTTTTCTATTGGCTTGTTAATCTGTTGCTGATGCACAGACTTGCAAACAGTACAGCTGTTGAGTCTCATCTTGTTAGAGAACTGGGCTAGAAATAAAAGCTGAAGATTTGAAGAGTGTGTCATCTTCCCTCTATACTGCTCAGGTCTGCTCTTCCTTTACAGTCTGGTGTTAGGCAAATGATTAAAATCAGGTTATTGGGGAGTTTGGTATTTGAGCTATGGATAGCTTTTATCCAGAAACATGAATGAAACAATAAATAGAACTGATAAACAATACAAAAAGTGATTCTGAATATCTTTGTGCTTTAATGTAAGGAATTCTGTTTAGTTGTTGCTAAGGGAATTGTTATTTGCTGCTAAAGGTTAAAAATTCTCAGTTCTGGTGTTCCCATTTCTAATCAGATTTTTTTTTGGGGTGGGGTGAAATTTAATTGTTTGTTAGTGTGCAATTATTATTCATTTTCTTGCCAGACACCCAGTTAGGAAGCAGGAATCATACAATGTAGTTCATATGACTTTGCCACATGCCATGGACAGTAGATAGTGAATAACAAATAGCTGAAGCAACCATTTGCACGAATCTTCTAGACTGAAATGTGTACATATGTTTGAAAATAATTAAGGCAACTACAAACATGGGAAGAAGTTTACAAGTCATTCAGAAATACAAAATCTGTATACAATTTAAGCTAATTTAAGTCTAATTAATCAGTGAGCCAGTCCTCATCATGACCAAATTAGTCAAAAAATCTTTTGCTGAGGCAGCATATGAACCCTTAAGTCTGCTTTTTACATGTTCTATCAGCTCAATAGAACAAGAGGGAGCACAGGCAGTGTTAAAGACGTAGAGGAGGAAGGAAGATAATGTCTTCACCTATCCTGATTTGAATGTGACTGCTGCTTTGGTTTTCATCCTCCAATTATCAGAAGTGATCACACAGAAACTAAGAGCTGATGGAACATCTTTAAGCCAGGTGCTGCCACTTATCAGCTCTAGTATCTACTTTTTGCTCCCACACTAATGAAAAATGATTTCAAAAGAAATGAAGATCCTGTTTCAATAAGATTGGGGAAAAGATGTAACCTAAAAGCTGTCTACAGACTCAGGAATAAGTGAAATGTTTTGACAGGGAAAAATATGTGTTGGCAACATTGCTCGACTCAGATTTCAAAAGTAAAATTGAAACCATACTTCTACAGGGTGCAGACGCTGACAACTGGAAGCCTGTTCTGCAATATATAGTAGTTCAGAATATGCCAGCCAGCTCCTCCTCTCCCCACTTTCTTTCATGTACGGGACAAATACATTTCAGGGAAAAGAACAGTCTGACTTGTTAAATTCTTGAAAACAAATAAACAAAATCCATATCCGACTCTGATATGACTGCAGAGGGTTCAGAGAATACACAGGGCATCTGTATCTAACTATATAAAACTGCAAGGAAAACAATATTCTTCAGACTTCTGTGGTCAATCCAGGCTAAACTTGGGCTGAGCCCACATTTGTGTGGTGTCAGCCTACATGAGGTGCAAAAGTGGACCCATGAAAGAATCACATCTGAAGAATCCAGACTTCAGTTTTAAGAAGGGTAAGGTTCAGCAAGGTTGTGAAGATAGGTTTTGTCAATTCATTAGATCAGCTTGAGCAACAGTTATGGAATGTGAAGTTCCCAAATTCGTATGGTCAGGGAAGTACCAACATTTAAGACTAATAAAGAAGCCCAGAAAACAAACATTACAATTGATGTGTGTTGTGTTCTTAATTCCTTGGTCATGGTCACTGCAAGACAGCCATGCACTGCTTGTCTTTGTGCAATCAGTAAAATAGTTTTGGACCAGAAACTGTGAAGGACAAAGGCAGTCAAATACTTCACTAGATCATTCAAAAATAAAATTTAAAAGAAAAACAAATAATTCTCTCTCAGTCTCCTTCTGTTGTGTTCATATGAGGAGATCTAGAGATAAAGCAAAGTTTCCCTTTCTTGAAACTTATTTCAAGCAAAAACATTAAATAAATCTAGAATATTGATTTTTCTTTTTCCTTTTGGACAGATATTAGTTGTTTCACTGTCTTTCCCTTGATTTTTTTTTCATTTTCCTCCTGCAACATTATACAAGCTCATATAAGGTCAAACTCCTTAAGGAATTTGTTCTACAACCTTTCTCTAAGGTTTCCCAACTCTATATATTAACTTTCTGCTGACATCTGAAGCTTTGTTTCTCAGGGCACTTAGCAGAGGAAGGAGCATATGTCTGAATCTTTTTTCAAAGAATCCATTCTGCAGATTCTGTTCCCAAAGAAGTGTATTTATAAGAGACACTTCAGCACTTCTTGATTTGGTTCGCAACACAGATACTGTTATACTATATCTCCTGTCTACATTTTTTGGTGCTGCAGTGCACAAGGAGTTCATATTGTATATATGGTTCCTTCTGAAGTATGAACTTGACAGGGGAATTGAAATGATGTGGGTCCATGTGCTGGTCTGGTTAGAGACAGCAACCCTTGCATGATGCACCGTTCTATCTCACATGAAGACAGGGCAGTGCAGAGCACCCTCCTGCCTGCTCCAGTTGTGTCCAGGCAGGTTTTGTCCTAGAGGAGCAGGTGTGCAGTGGCTCTGGCTTTGCCTCCAGCAAAGGAGGCAAGAAGAGCTTCCTGGGAGGTAGCAATTATCCACGGCACATTTCTCTTCATGTGAGCCAATGCAACATAAAGAAAACCCTTTCATGTGACCCTACAGACAAAGTGGTGTCATACAGTACCACCCTGAAACGCTGAGAGATCAGTTTGTGGGTGCAGTTGATAGATGTGCTTAAGAAATACACTCATTTGAAACTGCAGCCTAAGGGGTAACTATTTCCCACACTCTTTCTCTTGCTTTAATTTTTCCCATGGCTTTGTGGAGTTGAGATAGGTACAGAGCATCTCACCTTTGTTCTTACACTCTGCATTCAAATTAAGTTAATGAAGTGAATTTCAAGTGCATTATAAGCCTGACGTTCATCAACCACCAAAAAAATGAAAATGAAAAGTGTGGGGGAACTGGCAGAAGAGAAGGATGTAAAAGAAAGGAGAAGAATATGAGAAAACGCAGAGCAAATGGAAAGCAGGAAAGAGTCAGAAATGAATGAGAATTTTCTTCTTCTCATTTTAAAGGTCATTTCCTCCCTCTGGCTGGCTTCTGTAACAATAGTAATATATACCACTAACACTAACACTTCAGGGGTTATTTTTTAACCTATTGAAAGGATGGGAACATTTTTGGCTGAAAATATTAAAACATTTCAGGTAAAAAAAAAACCCATTGAAAATCATCTATCATCATGCTCGTTGCAACAGTCTCTCACTTTCTCACACTTAACATTCAAGTCTTCTGTGGCTGAATAGGTCCCTGGATAATAAGTAGGGATGTGTGAGGGATGGTTAAGAAAACTAAAAGTAGGGATAGAGGGAAAAAAGAGTATGAAGGAAGGCAAGGAAGAGGGATGGAAAGGACTGAAAGAGAGAAAGTTAATAGAGATAAAAAAGAATAAGAGATAAATGGAAAGAACTTGGCTTTCACTTACACTGACTCCTTTGTACAAATGTGACAGTGAAAAGTTGCTCTTATTCTTTTTTACCTCTATTCCAATAAATCTAAATTGCAGATAGAACTTTCTGATTCAGACATACAAGGAAAGAGAAGGAAGAAAAAATAGTGTTAGAAAAAAGAAAGCAGGAGAAAAAGATAACTAGGGTTTAAATAATGAAAAAAAATCTGGAGAAGTTCTTATGAACTTCAGGTTTTTCCTTTTCAGTTGTTACGTACAGGTTTTAATAGTTTTCTAAATTTCCAAGTGATTCATGAACATTTTGAAAATTTTCCCCCAAACCGAGCTATTGAAAAATTTAATTGATGCTGTTAGTTTTCAGTAATTTCTACCTTAAATATAAAAATGAAAATGTAATTGAAGAGGAGGGAGTATGATTTAAATAAGCATCAAGTTCTAGAAAACAGAAGAGGAAGAATAGTGAAAAGCAAATTACATTTTTCCATCGGAAAGACCCTAAGTAATAGTAATAATAACAATATCACTACTACTACTAACGATGACAGCCAATCACTGAATTCAACATTTTAAAAGGAGGATGGCAGCTTATGACAAAATCAAAAGCTTACAGTTCACTACGGGAAAAATCATATGAGTGCTTTTTATAGAAAATATGAGAAATGGGGCAGAAGTGAAATAAAAAAATGATGCTACTGTGAAAGCTATGAAAATAACTGATTATTTTTCAGTTCTCTGGCTGAAATGAAGACAATATTTTGGATCCAAATAAACATTTTGTTTGAACCCAAATTAAATGTTTTATTTCACTTTGATGTCCTTCATTTACTTGCAAAATAGTTCTAATGTAAATTTAGATCAATTTTAAGCAAAATAACATTTTAAAAAAGTTTTTAAGATGTCAAAATAAGCCACTTGGAGTGTTTTGCAACTCTTTTTCAGGGTTATTTTTTCCTCATGTTGAATCAGCTCCATACTTTGACACTATTTACAAATAGTTACAGACGCTCTCGTTTTGCATTTCCTGGCTTCTAAAACAGACGACCTTTTCTGACAGGCGCTGTGTACAAAGTCAGAGATTTCTTTGAGATTTCATTTTGCAGCTTTCTATTTCTTTTATTTTTCGTCTTTATTCATCAATCTACTGGAAGCATCTGGAAGCCAAAAAGATTTCCAGATCTGATCTTTCAGTTCAAGAGGCCTCCCAAACCCCACCGCTGTCTCCTCTGAGCAGCCGACGTAGGCTGGGTAGAGTGGCACATCCTGATTTCTGAGGAGATCAGCACCCTCTGCTCCGAGGATGTCTGCACGGTCTTCTGCCCTGACTGGACATTAGCTGGATCTGAAATGGCTCTGGCAGAGGTTTATTTGATCTGGCTGAGGGCAGCACTAATCTTAATTTCTCAGATTTGCTTTTGGAAGTGGCCAGACCACTTCTGCTCTGTGCAGCTCCAAAGATAGCTTGCAGCTGCCTGCAGAGGATCAGGTGAATGTACTTTCTTAACCCCTCCTCTGGTGAATGAGGGTGAAGGACCAGGTACCATTAGTAAATCAGATTTTATCCCACTTCTTAGACAGAGAAAAGCATCCTCTGAACAGGCATAAGCAGCAGATGTGGTCATCGTGAGTGCCTTGGAATCTAGAGAGATATTCTGCCTTACTACCAGCTGGCTCTGCTTCACTGGCTGTATCCCTGTCCAACTGATATAATTGATAAACTGTATTGATATAATCCCCTCTGCTCTTCGTCAGTAGATATCAAAGCTGTTAACAGCATCAGTACCCTTTGTTTAAGTTCATGGAGGCAGAGCGTCTGAGAGGGAAAGTGACTTGCCCATACTATTTTGGCAGAACTGGAAACTGAGCTTGTGAGTCCCATTATGGTGCCCTAAGCACCAGTTAGCCTTTTTAGCTCTGCCACAGACTATTGTGGTGTTATTATTGCCACACTCAGTTACAGTCTTAGAAAGAATATTTTGTGACCTAATGAATGGTTTGAATGCATCTATCAGTTTTCAGGTTTCAGGGCAATGGCTGCTTTAAAATGAAGAACATATTTCAGGTTTTTAAGCAGGATATGCTCAAGTTTGATTTCCTACTAGCTTTGTGCCAACTTGCATTGACTTTTGTAAAGTAACTCATGATGTACTATGGAGAGAATGGGAACAGGATCAAACCTACTGGGTGAATGGTTTTTAAATTGTTTGTTTTCCCTTCCTTGTCTTTCAGTTCCTATTTTGTTAACCTCATGTTTTAAAGTAACTGTATGTTATATTTTCTGAAATCCACTACGGGATATATTCTACTCTGAATGTATACACATAGCTTTTCCTAATACTAGTGGAAGTCATGAACATGTACTGAATAATACAATGCAGTGTGCATAAATCCTATGGGGAATCCAAGTCCTGACTACAACAAAAAGAAATCACAGTATTTCAAAATGCCAATTGTAACATTGCAATGAGTTCCAGGCACATGTTTGCCAATAATGAATGGAGGGGTGCAGATACAATATTGGAACTGTCTCCTGCAGAGTGGTATCATATATAATCATACATACTGTCAGCTTGCTTGATTATGTTCAGGATTGCAACTAGCTCACTCAAAAACAGAAGAGAATTTCTTATGTCCCACAAATTTAATTTTCATGAGAGATGTATGGAGGAATTTAATCGGTGATTACAGCAAGGGAACAAAAGCTTCTGTATCTGTATTTGCATAATATACACACCTTTGTGAATTCCTTTTAGAAAGATAATCACGCATTCAGATATATTCACTTCCTTAACTTAGAAAAAAACATTTACACTGTGAAATCTTTATTCTATCTTTTTAATTCATTGCCACAGTGTTTCATTTAATGTACAGAAGCAGCCCACATTACTAATTATCTTAATTTTGTAAAATCCATGATCACAATTCAATCATTAATCAATACATCAGAACCTCACTCCATTAGCTGTTGTTTGTAACAGGGCATCTCAATTGATTAGGCTGTAGATTTTTTATGGGTCTTGTTTTATAAATTGAGCCTAGTCAAGTAAACATAACATTTGGTAACAGTCTTCATAGCAACTGTCAAAATGACTTATTGTTTTTCCAGTCCTGCATTCCTTCAGAATTAATAATACCTTTGTGCCCTTTATAACACTTATTATTAAAGCTATAAAAGTTCTCTATGTTTAATGAGTGGATGTTTCATTATATGTATGGTTTGCTTGACAGACTGAAAATTTTTCTAATCTGTTTCTCTTCTCCTCTTGATTGAAGGACTGTAAATATGCAATTAGCAGCTGGAGTAGAAGTAAAAGCAGAAAATGTCAACTGTCAAGTAGCTCCATTGAAAGACACATGATGCTTCAAGCTAAGACAGAAAGACAAAAGCATCTACCAACAAGGATGAAGGCTGCAAAAACTCTGTTTAAACATTCCATTAATCTCTTCCATGAAATAAGTATAGTCAATACATCCAGGAACGAGGAATCCACTATCAAAACTGCAGTTTACTTTTGTAATAAAGGTCTGTGCGATAATGCTATACTCCATTTCCAGTAAACATTCTGGATCCCATCTCTTATAATTCCTAACATATAGCCCTTTATGTAAACTGTGGCTGGCCATATCATAGTAACGTTATCTATTTCCCAAGAATGTACATGCGAAAAGAGTGCAATGCGTCATTGTACTCTAGAGTATATTTCTCTTCTAGACCAAAACTTCTAGTTCTGCTTCCAAACAGTAGACTTAAGTCCTCTGTATGAAAATCTGCATACACCTTGGGTCTCATATGCAATGGCTGACTCTACTTTAGTCCAGTACTGTGGGACAAGAACACTGAAAGGAAGGAATACGGACATATAGAGAGATTTTTTTTCATTGACAAGCCAAGAAAAACTGTTTGCTGCAAAATGTTATATTTTAAAGCCCTATAAAATCTCTAAATAATTACAGGAGACTGAATTCTCTACATGCTCTTGGTTATCGATATCAGTAGGAGAGGTTCATTGTGAGACACAATGAACAGAATAAGGCTAGTTTTAACCTACAAAATTAAAGACTTTGCCAAGCCAAGCTAAGCTATGCAGAGGTTTGAACCCTTGACTGGGCAGCTGCACTGTTAGACTGTCATATTACCTTGGGATTAACCTTTATGTGTTTTCTCAGAAGTAGCTACCATAGAGGTCCTCAGGGTTTAATGCTGTGAAACAAATGGTTATTCAATGTGTGGCTAAACAATAAAGGGTTGTGGGAATAATCTGCCTACCAACAATTACAAAAGCTTTTGGTGGCTTTCTGGCTAAAACACTAGTGACTCAATCCTGTTCCCTGTCTTCTTAATTTATTTTCTTACAAATTTTAAAAATGTAAATAAGTGCTTCTATTATCTCACACAGAAGATTTCCACATTCTACTGGTCATACATATTCAAGTTTATTCCAAGTTTTCACCGTTCTTAACATTTTGATTTTGCCTGTCATGTACTAGCTAACGTCTGTTATGCTTTAGGTATATAATCTAAAAATGGCATGTATATTCTGTCATCTGATAGGATGACACCTAGAGAAATATCTCAAAAAGCATTTGTACAATGTTAGACATCTCTGGTATTGATCAAACAGAAATGGGTCCACTGATAGTGTCCCCATTATGTTAAAAATAAAATTTATTCCTGGAAATCCCACTGATGATTCTTTGGCGATTCAGCTGTTTTGCATGGGTAGGACAGATGAAACCGCTGAGCAGTCTTGTGTGCCACAGTCTCCTGTGGATGGGGCTCCAGCCTCCCTGAGGTGCATCCATGAAGCAGAAGCATGTTGCCGGAGGTCTGTGCGCCAGCTCTGCTCCACTCTGCTCCCAGGGTGCTTACTAACTTGATCACAGCTTCTGACAGAGCTCCATGGTAATAGATGTGTTGGCTTATAGTCTACTTCTTTCAGAGCATGTGATAGCTGACGCAACAGAGAATGGACTTTGCAAAAGGATTTTTTTAAAAAACAAAACCGAAAGCAATTAAAAGTTTCTTGACCTATGTAAAATTCAAAATAGCTGTCAGAAAGTGTCTTACTTTTCTCAGTACTTATTTCCCTTGTATTACTCAAACTCTGAGTAGCAGGAATCTGGTTTGATGTACTAGTTACCACTAATCAAAACACAGTCTTACAGTTAATTATATGACATACTGTAAAGAAATAAAATGGGACAGAATTGTAATTTGTTTGAGTCCAAATTATCCAGGGAAAACCATTAGAAGAGAATCAAGCAGGAGCACCTTGACAGGGGCTGTCGAGGACCAGCCAGGAGCAGAAGTGAGGCACCAGCAGCCGAGTGTCATGACAACGCTGGCCAAGGCAGTGGCCTCACCAACAGGGACACCATCCCGCCGCCCTGAGGAGGGTAGGTCTGGGGATGGTAGCCAGGGTTCCCTCAGTAGAGACAGAACATCACATCTCAGGCCAAGGTAATCCTGCTTCCTTCACCAGGTGGCCATTGAATCAGAAAAAGGAAAGACCGCTGGCTCCACACCTTGCGTGAGCTAACCAGAAATTAACCTAGTTTATATATGCTCTATAGACAGATGGGGTCTATTTGTGTGCAGAATTATCCTCTTTGTGGTCCAGGACTTTTATTTTTAAAGAAAGATTTCTGTTCCTGAATGGAAGACTGGATTGGAAAGTTGTTCCACTTTCCACAGTTCATATTGTCTGTTTCCTTAAAGAAAAGAAAAAAGTCTGTAGAGGAATCCAAGTTCCACCAAATTCTCCGAAGACCGTA
This sequence comes from Strix uralensis, assembly GCF_047716275.1. Taxonomy (NCBI): domain Eukaryota; kingdom Metazoa; phylum Chordata; class Aves; order Strigiformes; family Strigidae; genus Strix; species Strix uralensis. The sequence goes on along the minus strand of NC_133972.1, from coordinate 133,878,107 downwards.
TTCTCCGACAATCAGTCTCTTGCACATGACACATGACTTTGATGAGCTATTTTGGGATTGTTTCTAGGATTTCATTTTGAAACACCAACTGAACAAATAGGAAAGTGGGGCAAAAAGAATGAGAAATAGTCTAAAATTATGCCAGAGGGATAATATTTTGTCTTTCAATGCAGCTTTTCTTCTCAGGATACCAGGGAAGGGACATCAGCAGTTGAGCATCTGAAGGGATGTCAGAGTCCCAGCTCTGCTGTGTGACCGCTGTGCCAGGGACCAGCAGGCTGGGCAGTGGATCCTTCCCTTCTCCAGAGCACCATCTCCTTTGACCTTGCTCCCTCTGTGCTACTCAGACATGTGCACCATGTCTCTCCTTCTGTCCTTCTGCCAGGATACAGACAAGCAGGGAAGAACTGGTAAGGAAAGACGTTCAGAAGAAAAGATGTAATTTCCATGCCACAGAGAATTTGTTCAAGAATTAAAGGATTTCAAGGTCAGTTTCAAAATTCTGGAGTCATTCTCCAGAAGAAGAGGTACTTGATTTGGCAAAAAGACTAGTTTTTTTTTTTCCTAAAGGAACACCCATTTTTTCAATCTATTGAACTTGTGGCTTGCACCACTTTATCAGTACAATGTAGGGATGGGAGGTAGTCCTTGTCTCTACCTCAGAGAAAACATTTGTGCAAAAATTCCTTCTAGACAGATTTCCTCTCCATCGTTTTTCATCTCCATTCCTTTCCATCTTCATTCCTTTCCTCTTTTTTTCCCCCCAGTAGACAGAGCCAGTTTTGCCCACCTAATCAATCACATTTGAATGAGTAATTTTAAGGGCATTTAATTTAAAACTCTGTTAGTTAATCTTGCTTAAACCAGAGGAAACAAATGTACAGGACTGGAAGAAGGACCAAATTGAAACTAGAAAAAGGAAAACACTGTGATTATAGGATTCCAAAATGCCTGACTACCAAAGATATGAACATGAAACAAAATGCCCTTTGTTTGACTCTCCATTGAGTGTTACCGCCAACATTGCCAGAACCCCCATTATTATTCATAAACAGAATTCTCCAGAACACCATATAACTGTCATACAAGCAATACGGATTGTATTGTGTCACAAGCAATTTTCTTTCTTTCTATAACAGCTTGGCACAACCTTTCTTTGTCCCTGGCACTGATGCCCATTTTCCTACAAATATATGTGGAGAAAAAACAAAGCCAACACCTGTAGCCACTCATATGTTGAGCTTTCACAGCTGCAATACCCATGTGCCAACCTCCAGACAAGGTCTTTCCCAGGAGTGGCTGTGAGTTTGGGGCTGACTGGTTCCCAACTGCCTCCTTTATTGCTAGTTAATCCAGTGCTCATGAGACACCACCATCAAAGGCAAACACTACTTATGTATTGATAACCTTAGTACTTGACTATCCAAATCCATCAAGCTGCGTACTTTGCAAGTGGGAGAGAGGAAAGTCATTATTTAACTATTTAAAAATGACTTAAATCAATTCCTGCCTACCTTTCTGAAAAGACTTCAAAAGCTTTATGAAATGGATGACAGTCAGTGACAAGACCAAAACCATATGAATCTTCTGTCTGACACTTACTGAAGTGTTGACAGCCCAAACCAGATGAAGTTGTATTATATTTAATGCAGATGTGTCTTTCACTTTAAAAGAAACAGCTGCTTTTAATTTAAATTTAATTTACAATGAAGTCAGAGATTATCAAATGCCATTCCCCATTCACATCCAGCCCCCATAGGAAGCAGTATTAGATAAAACCCATGCGAGGTGGTATTCTTTGCTAATGCTGGCTACATATGGGGGAATGTAAGGAAAAGTGAGAATGGTAGACAAGGAATCAGGACACAGTGAGAACAGGCTATATTTGAAGCTAAACTTTCATAGATGATAATCAAAGACTATGTGAGCTCATGGAGCATAAGATCAAAGGTCTATCTAGCCTAGTATTATGTCTCTAGCAGAGGCCCAGATACTATGAAATAACTGCAAATCAGAGTTTGTGGGGAGGGATCATTCCACTTCCCAGTTTGCAAGATTTATGATCTTCTTGAGGCAAAGGACCATCCAGGCCATTGTGTTTAATCCTGTAATTAACTGACGGTAGAAATACTATAGGATTTATTATATCAGTTGATCTATGATAAAGCACTCAGATCTATGGGCCTACAATTTTAAGCTTTCTTTAAATCTCGAAGTTTTTCCCTGTGACCTGCAACTCTAGGCCTTTCCACAAAGAGTTGTTAAAAATAAGACAGTAAGAACAACAGCTACAGGTCATTACCCTGTATATTACCCTACAAAAGGAACGGATTTCTACTGTCAGATATTGTTGTCTTCTTTTCCCTGAGTATTGTTTACTTAGATTACAAATGCTTAGCACCAAAGACATTTCATTTTCTATGATATCCCTAACTCACTTCTGTTAATATAAATAAAATAATAACAGAAAAGAGCAAGGACCCCAAATTCCACTCCAGTTCTTTGTTCAAAGATTAAAAAGAGAGCAGTTTAAAAACCATGACTGATCTCTCTGATATACCAAAGCAAAGATAGCTGGATCCAGGGTTTTAATTCTAAATCACTTCATCTGCTTTCTTTTTTCCATGTTTAAGGATGCAGTCTCATTCTGATTTATATTTACACATTAGAAGATAGTATAATTAAATGCTTGTTGAAGTAACATTTGATATTTACAGAGCATGTTTTATCAAGACAGTCTTGAAAATGACACAAACTTTTTTGTTTGTTTATATATGCTAAATAAATGAAACTTTGCTCATCTGATTAAATAAAGGAGAAATGATATATTTTTTAAAATAGTGGGTGCTGTGAATGAAAAGATATTGTCCATCAAAAAGGAAAACAAAACCATTTGGTTTTGCCATTAATACAATGCAGATTTTGGAGTGAAATGAATGAAACTGAATAAATTCACTCACTGCTTCTCATTAATGAACACTGAACAAAAATGAACATAAAGTTACATAAATAGTTTAATCATAAACACTTTGCTTTATGACAAAATTCCATGAATCTAGGAAAAATATTTTGGTTTTAATCTTTTCTGTTCCTGTGTTCACTTTATGTGGTAAAACTGATGACAAAAGGAGCAGTATTACTGAGAGTATGGAATAATATTTTCAGTTCACTGCTAGCAAGAGTGATGAAAGTAGAATTGTCAATAAAGACTAGAAGCTTTAAGCTTAAAGGTTTCAGAAAAGCCTAATAATCTTTGGCCTATGCAGCTAATTGCTGTTGAATTTCACTGAAAGCTGTGTACTATTTAAAGTCACTCAGTGTTTTGCATTGGCAAAATATTTTATTTTTTGCTGATAGAAGCTTGTTCTACTGTTAAAATGATGATGCTTCTGAATGCAAACGTTTAAGTAGAGAAGTTAACTTTTATATTTGCCTCAAAATCTGTGTTTTCTCAGAGAAATTATTACATTTTACCTTGGAACAAACCTAGAAAATACACGCCAAAAACATTAGAAACTATATATAAATATTTGCAGAGTAAAAAGAAGTTATTGTCATAGTAACTTGGGCCCCAAATTTGCAGACCTACTTATACTGATATAACCCAGAGACACTCTGTTCTTTGCCAGGTAATGCATGACATTGGTGAAATGCAAGATCATAATTTAGCCCAGGGACCTCGAATTCGTTTCTAATCCTAAATCAACCTTTAAAAATCTCATGCAGAGGAGGATAAGTATAGCTCAACAGAAGTTACATTTTACATTTCATGCAAACTTGCTTTAAACAAATCAGAACAAGTAATGTGTCTGTTGAATATGTTATTTTAAATTTTGTTACATCTTAAGACTGACTAATATACAGGGGAGAGGTTTTGGCACTTTGGTGAAAGCTTATTCATTATGTAAGATGAGCAACATTCAAGTGCAGAATACTCTATTCATCTATTGTACTCCCAAACCCAGGAAGTAGTTGCTGATAATGATTTTAGATGAGGCTTTATCAGCCTCATTTTATAACCGTTCTTCATTCATAAACAACGGTCACAGAATGAACAACAGTGAAAGCTGGAAGAAAAGAAAATATTGCTGAATCCTCAAATTCTCTAATACTTGGAAGGGGAAAAATATTGAAAAAGTGGTTCTGCCTTGACAGCACTAGAATAATTTCTTTTGAAAAGAGCAAACCCCTTCAGAAATAATAAAAACAAACCACAAAAAAAGCACAGGTTCTTTGTGACCTGATTATGAAACAGCCCTGTACTTACCTGCACTCCAGTTTTTCACAGAGATAAGAGTTTCAACCTTCGTGGACTGACAGAGACTGATGGTCCAGAAAGGAGCCTGGACAAGTTGTACACAGAATCTGGAATGTAGTGAGTTTAACATCAACAAAATTAAATCCTTTTCACTGAATATACAGTTGGCCCTTTGAACTCATCGTTGCATATTTTTTAGCAAGGCTTGCAACACCCACACAAGGCTGAGCATATAACAACCTTACAAGAGTACTCAGCTACCAAAGCCAAGATTTAAAAAGACAAACTTATCCAAACCCTCAATCATTCACTGAGGATTAATTAAGAAACTCTCCTTGCTACCTAATTATTTCCCAACAATTTAGTTCAGGATTTCATGTGTTTATCTATGAACCAGCTGATGTCACTTCTGGAAATAGGAAATTGGATAGATGGGCTAGTGATATGTTTCTGTGTGGTAATCCCTGTGTTTCTGGGTTCTTGTTTCATATCTGAGCAGCATTCATGATGAAGTTAGTAGAGGCTGTTCACTTGGGTGATTTGAATGGCCATCTGGAGCTTCTGTAGACTCAAATCAGATGTCTAGAGCTGGCCATTGCACTACACATTTAAGTTAAAACTATTTTATGCTGCAAAAGGGAAATGGCCATACATCTTCTCCCCCCCCCCCCCCCCCTTTTCTTTTTTCTTTTTTTTTTTTTCCTGAAGCATTTAATTTCTGAAATGAAAATAAAGAAGGCGAAGCTGACTAGTTTCCTGCCTTGCTTTCTGGTGAGAAAATTTTGGATCAAGCTGAAAGTGAGACATGAAGTTTAAATTAGACACAGAGACACCAGAGCTAGAAAATCCAGTAACTACAGTCATGATTTGACTTGATATAATGTGTTTTCAAGTTTACAGCCATGGGATTTCCACTTCAAAATAATGAGAAAGGAAGTGGATGCAAAGAAATTTGACTGTAGAAAGCTGCCAGAAGAGCTACAGTTTGATGGTGTTTTCCCCAGAGAGTGCTTGTATCATAGTGAAAATATAGAGCAGCAGTCCTGTAAATGTCAGCAAGGCCAGATACCATTAGAGATTTATACCAAGCGACAAAGCCGTTTTCCATTTAATTCGGAATTGAATTTAAAAGCAGTCAATTTAGATCTTTGATTTGAAGGGCTCTTTCAACATCAAATCCCATTAGAAAATTAGGACCTGATTCTTATTTGTATGAGAATATAAATGAGAATGTACGACATTTGCAAAGGAGAAACTATATCTATGACAACACTAAAGTTTGTTGTTTTTTTTTTTTTTTAACTAAGCTAGAACAATCTGAACTGGACTTCAGAGAGATGAGAATCATACCCCTGAAAAGCCTGAACCCTTCAGGAGCAGAAGCATAGATATATACTATGGAACTAAAGCAAACTGAACTGAGAGATAGAGTTAGGCTGTTACCTCAAACTGTGCTACAAACAAGTACTACGTATAAACATGCATCCACATCTCACACTTTCTCTTAAGAAAACTCCTCTCAGGTGAGTTAGATCTCCAGTAGCAACCATAATGGAGATAATTTTGTGAAGAACCTCAGCTATATTCCTACAAAAATCTATGGATATGAACTTGGATTGGAGATGTGGTCAAAACCATAGAGAAAAAAGAAGTAAGCATTCTTTTTTAGTTCAGCAATAAAATGTGACAGTTGAGATTTGGCCTAATATAATGGCATCCTGGCTTGAAGAAACCTTTTGAAGCTAGTACACACAACAGTATGCTTTCTTCATAATAAATGTAATTAACAGGCCAGTAAATTTTCTCAGTGGTACAAACAACAGGAATCATCAACCTGAACAGGCCACAGGCAAAGTGACTAAGGCACTGACCACTGTTTGAAAGGATTTTCCCATTTTACTGGTGGGCGTGGGGGTAAGGGGTGGGATTTAAAAAGGCAAAGTGGAAACACTGCAGAAGAACGTGAAGCAAACAGGAAGTCTTACAGACACTTGTAGCAGAAACCTGAGGAACAGCTAAGAGTTGAACCAGCTTCTGGGCAGAGACTTGTTCAAGAAGAGGCTTGAAATGAGGAAGTAAAAATTGGCTCCCCTTGTTTCGTCTCTGGTGTCTGCAGAGAGCTTGAACCTGAATAAACAGGTAGCACCATAAAAATGCAAGTCCTAATCTGAAGTGGAAGCAAATTGCAAACCTCTTTCTTCCCCAGCCCCAGTGGCTACCCTTGGGTCAAAAGGGATACCAGTGATGAAAACAGACAAAGAGAAATCTAACTATATTAAAAATTTCTGCTCTGCTAGTGTTGTATTAATTGTTTTGAGTGGCATTCATCCCTTTTTGAAATTTTTTGTATCTTTTGTCAGTTAGAAAGCATTTCAGTGGAAGATTAATCTCCCATTCAAATTATGTCACATGTACACACATAGTACAGCAGTGGGGAAATGCAAAAAGTATGCTGTCTCTATTAGCTGGTACTGTGAGTATAATTATTTACAGTGAGTAAGCAATTTCCTTCAGGTCAGACATGCAGAAAGCTTCTTACATTTGTGAAGGTAAAGGCAGTGATCTTTGTTACTAGTATGAGTAGTAGCTTCTTCTACCTGAAGTACAAAATAACACCAGCAGTGGGGAACTAAACAGAATTAGATAAAGGAATACATTCTGTATTAATATTTTCCTAGGGTTTTTAGAAATGAGAAACGCAACCTTTCTTAATGTGTGGTTTCTTTTGTCTCTGCTTATGTATTTGGTGAATACAGAGTTTCAGAACTCATCTTTTTATAGGAAACATCATTTAGTGATTAGGCTAAAACTACTTTGTCAGGACCAGGAGATCCATGATGTGCTACCTCTGCAGAAATGGGCTTTGTGATTTGCTTCTTGTCTCTAACAGGCCAAACTGTAATCACAAATCTAAGACCTCTCAAACACCTAGAAAACTGTTCTGAGGATGGAAATCACCATCAGAGAAAACTCTCTATAACTAACAGACAAATTCATCCCTGTTGTAACTTGGCTAGAGTCACTCAGTCACAGCTGATTGTTTATATGAAGCAGATAGTGCAGCTGAATGAGATTTAAGAGCATAGAGAACAGTTGGAGAAGATGAATATGAGAAGCCCTTTTTTTCTGGATGCTAGTTTCTCCTCAAGAAAAAAATACAAAAGTACTGTTATTATACTATATACCCAAGTCAATACTGTCTAGCATTTTACTTCATTTCAACACCAGGTTAAATTTATTGGCTAAAGGGAAAGTATTACAAAGCAAACTGATATTCTGTGTGTCTGATGCTGCCCCTAGCCTTCTCTCTTGTCATCCCTCCATCTATCTTTTTAGAGCTGTTTGAGTTTATAGTCATCAAAAGAACATGATGAAAGGTGGTAAATGAACTGCTTTGCAGGGTTGTAACAAAACTGGCTTATTAAGAGCTCTTATTTTCTATACTGAAAACAAAGTCCAATGTTTTTTAGTCATCAGAGGATCTAATTGATATCTTCACAAATTGTGTTGCAGGGGGAAATTCTGACTTCATTGATGCCTAGGAGAAACTCTAAAGAATTCGATGGGGTCATGATTTCATGTGTTGTGGCTGTTGTGAGGCACTCTGGACTATACATAACTAGGCCATTAGTACAAGGTTGCCTCAGACTTCGTATCTTCTTGTGCCTCAATTTACCAACAGATCCACAGAGAAACAATCATGCTGTTGTAAAGATTATCTATGTGTTTGCTGTAGAAGGACATTGCTTATTCACTGGCATCTGTGAGTGTGAACAGGACCTGAAATCAAATGAGTGTATGAAGTCAGCCAATATAGAAAGAAGCTAATAACATATATATGTTATCAGAGTGCTAGCAAATGTTTTATGCTTGTAACTTTTTCAAGTGTGCCAAGCAAACTCCTCTATAGCAGTGTAGTACTTTATGGTATGGCTGCTACTCCTCAACAATATTCTGCTTTGAAGGATCTGTCCTTTGAATAAGGACAGATCTCAAGAAGAGGTGAAATTGCAGGCAGAGGAAAATAATTTACACTGGTATGAAACAATATTCCATTTTGCCACAGCAAGTATTATCTACTTCATGCTAACAGGAAGTATGTTAAGAGAAAGATGAACAATAAAAATGCTTCTAATGCTTTTATTATTGTAAACATACATGCATTATATTCAAACACTCAGTATAACTTACTTACTGCCACAGGCCAATTAGATCATCTCCAATCACATGTGGAAAGAGCTCAAGCTAATCTAATTTGCCCAGGAATGCTCCATTTATTTCTGGATTTCTGGTGGTTTTATACCATTACAAAGTGATCACTAAACATGCCCTCCAGTATGGAGCTTCTGTGCACTCAGAAATGCAAGTTCAGAGTACCATCCTTCTACCAAAACAGTGATAACTGACTGTACTTCTAAATTATGCTGCTTAATGGTCAATAGACATCTGATGTTAAATAGGGAATGTTTGGCTCTACACCTGCAAAGACTGCTGCTAACATTGAATTGCAAGTAAAGTCAACTGCTTATTGTTTATCAGAGGAAGGAAAAAAAATGTCACAACAGCCCTAGCTTTCTCAGCTTTGTGGCTTTTGACCTGTGACAGTGTTGATCTTCTTTGTAGTAAATTGGGTGACTCAGGAAATTTAGTTCTCAAGATCTTTTAGTTCTAAGTTATTTGTTATGCATTCAAACTCCTAACTGTACGACAAAAAAATCTGAGGATATAGTATTGTAAAACTTTATGTAAAAAAAAAAAAAAAGAAAACAGTGCCTGAAGAAAAGTCTGCAGCAATATTTGGTGTCTTTGCTTATTTTGTTACAAGAAGGTTTGGCTCCATAGTGAAAATGGCAATGGAGAAGACATTGGTGCCATTTTACTATACTGTCCTTAAATGCATGGATATTTTATAGTTGAAAATTTTGTTATACTTTATGAAAAATCCAGAGAGTGCTCACAATTTGACAGACACATCTAATTCATAGGCAAGGGGTACACATCACTGTGTAACAAGTTGAAGGCTTGGATCTTATGGCAGGAAACGTTTGTTCATGTTTCAGATGGGTTACATTATCTCATTATTTCTATCTAGTGGCATCAGAGTTTATCATATGGATCAAGTTAGCCCTCATAGTCTGTTTTTCCTCCTTGTCATCTTCACTAGAAACATTCAATCAGTACACTCACAGACTGAACCACTAACTTAAAGTTGGGTTCTTTTCTTCTTTCCATTGCCTTTCTCTTAACTTAATGCATGTAAGACATTCACTGTCATTGGGGAGTGTCATAAACATCTAGAAGACTCCTATGCACGTTTGTCTAAATATTTTCTTGGTAAAACCAAGACTGGGACTGTATCCATCAAAAACCTGCAATATTCACTGCCATGTGAGCCTCATTCAAGCAGTGTTCTGCAGCTGTACTTCTAACTGCATTAAATGTCTTCAATAAAATTGTACTTTTCCCTGGAGTGATTGAAGTAAAACATAACATTTTAGTTATATACTGTATCTCACATGAAATGTAATGATCTGAACTTACAGTATGTTAAAACCCTTTGTCACAACACAAATTGAACAGTAGGCAAGGTCTAGTGTATGTTACAGGACATTAAAATGAGCATTCAACCAAAAGAAAATCATAAGCTGACTCTGCTATAAATCTTGTGCACCCCTGGTGGCTATTAAAATTCCACCAAAATTCACATGCTAATGATGTGATTCCAATCAATCCAATTTATCAACCTCACGGGCTGCTTAAAGCTATCACACCATTATGATTAACTCATTGCTGCTGGAAGTAGGATTTTGCAAAGTGCAACACAAAGTGGAAGCTTTGGCTTGTTTGACACCGAGAAGTTAATAGGAAACTATAAACATTAAGAAAAACTTTAGGTCAGTTCATAAAAATCTCTGTGCCCAGTAAGGACTGATCACTTTTCCTCTACATTTTTAAGCATTTGTCTGCTTAAGCAGCCAAATAATTTATACTGTAACCATTTTCAAATACCATTCATATATACTCTTTAAAGCTAGGAGATTCTTATCCATCCCACTGCTACTTCGGCTCTGGACTTCAGTCTCCTTTTTAACAAAGCAGGGAGGTGTCCATTTACAGACAGGGGAAAACAGCTCCATTAATCACAGAAAAGGATTCTTTATGTAGAAAATAGGCATGCTCCACACTTTTTCCACATAAAGACGTGATATTCATGTAGAAATGGCCTGAATTAGTTTTTATGAATAGGGCCCTTGGTGACTAATTCTTTTCTGGGGAGGGTAACAGGCAAATGTTATCCAGATGCATTCCTCTGGAATTATTCCCAGTTTCTGGAAGTGAAAACTACTGTACCTGTAGTACAATACAGGGCAGTCAGTGAAACTTGATATCAGCATAAATAGTGCAACAGTGTTCCCTTCACTTCTCACCATTGCTATAAAAATCTGATCTGTTGTAAACATCTACCAAATGACCTTCCAGTAATGCAGTAATACCTGTACCTATTCACACACAGATCTGTGTATGAGAGGGGAAAGTAATTCTGGGAGATTGTAATCCACCTCAACAACTTAGTTAAACAGAGATCTTCCAGCTTTGAAAACTTTCTGACTCTGGCCAACAAAGGGAAATATGAGAAAACTAATGTTTCTATTTAAAGTGATTTTTAGGATGGAATAGCTATACACATCCTGCTTAGGTAAAGTCAGTGCAGTAATTTAGGAGTCCAATGCTAAAAATAATCACAATGATACTAACAAAAATGCTCCTTAAACATCCTTTTTACAGTTTATTCACGGCATACTAACTTTCAGACATAAAGGTCAAAATACTTTAAAGAAACAATAACTGCTGTTATGCTCAAGGCACGGACATGGGGCAAGAGGATGTGAAGTGACTTGCACAAGCCATTCAACAAACATCTCCAGTGGCAGTGTCAAGGATTAGCAAAGTTAAGCGTTAGTAAATGCTTAACAAAGAGTTCTAAGTAAAGACCAGCCTCTCAGTTTGTCTCCAGTGTGGAGATAAGTGGCTTCTCGTAACTGCAGGAACAGTTTGAAAATACTCCTTCAGAACTGAGAACAAGCACTGTGGCCGTAATGCACTATCCAGCTATTTGTCAAATGAAATAAAATAAAATCTTACATTCCTGGTATAGCAAAGCCCATATTTAACCCTACAAGGTTTATTTGCTCATATGTATTTTGATATTTCTTTGTAGCTACAAAGAAAGAGGAGACACTGTGTATGCATTTTATATCCTGTCAGTCCAAGGGACACTATGCTTCAGTAGTATGTTTGATGGTATACATGGTATACACTGCAATATTATATAAGATACAAAGATGAAGGAAAAGTAGGTTTGGTATTAGTTAAAGATGACAAGTTTTTTGCATTGGCTGTTCTCTGAAGCATAATCAAGGATAGAAACCAACTATGAACATTTAAGTGTCCAGCTGGGAAGATGATCTGATTTGGATCCCTCATAGACCAATTTCTGACTATTGTGATATTAAGAATTTCTAGACATTTAGCAAAGGGTGTTGACTAGTGGTAGTCAGCTACCCAATATCTCTAAACTGAAACAGGTTGCCATTTAACCTTGAAATATAGGTTAAAATAGTGTTGACAGATTCAAAAAATTATATTAATGATTGAAGAGACCTGTGCCAATATTGTCTCCTGAGCATTTCTTCAATAAATGATTGGGAAAGTGGACAAAGCAAAAGGAGGTATTATCAATGCAAGAATAATGCCAGTACTTGAGTATCCATGCATTATATTCCTTCTATTTTTTTTAACAGAATGCAGTACTGCACCAAGAACAGTCCCATTATAGATGATCTGCACCTGTACTGGGAAGTACGATCATACTTCCCTATTTTTCACACTATCTTAAAATTAATAGGCAATCTGTAGAGCACAGCATTTTGGTGTCATCTATCATTTCCATTTATATCACTACCAGATAAGTATCCATATGACTATTCAAAAGCATCCAGCTGCATTTATTACAACCTCTAGGCATCCTCTCATACCTCCACTAAACACACTGATCACCCTCTGCAAGAAATAATACTTCTAACTTTCAATATTATCCCAAAATTACAAAGCATCTTTTAAACATTCACTGACACATATATATGCTTTCACCAGGGAATGTCTTCTTGCTCTACTCCCAAGCATAAGTTTTTCCTTCACAAAATATAATTAGGTTAAGGCCCATCATTAGTAATATTAAGCTTCATATTTATGTCATATTTAAGGCCCCACATCCTACCCATGATAATGACACTTTAGAAAGCCAATACCTCTACTTTTTTAACAGTTTATAATGGCTTCCAGTAATTTGTGAGATATTGGATTGCAATTTCTGCACATGAGTAGTTCTTTGGGTTAAGAAACACTTTTAGGATCTTTTTAGAAGTTTTTAAAATGTATCAGTTCCTCTCTTAATTATAGCCATTAAAAATTCTTGCCTACCTCTGTAACTGGTAGAGAGGTATAGGCATTTGCAGAGGCTGTTTCACTGTGTTTAAGATGGGTGTCTAAGATAAATCTTATTTTGTGATATGTCTCTTTCTTCACTGCCTGCAGTAGGAACCTAGATAACTATCATAGTGGAGCTTATCTTTTAGACTGCTGCAGTTAGGGGAAACTCTCCTTTAGGGTCCACCTTGCCCTCTTCTCAGACTTCTTGGTGAGTCATACAGAGGAGAAGACATGTTTAACTGACTCACAGACAGAAAATAAGGCATTCAAAAACATTTAAAAACTCCAGGATACAAGTCAATAGTTCCAGAAGAAGTTCCGACTTAACTATTTCATTAGGAAATTTGTGAGAAATGCTGGATTTGTGACAATGTGATAGGATACAGTATATTGGCACTTCTCTGAGAAAAGCTATGCAACCCTGAATCATGATTGCACCAGCACTCAATAGCACTTAACCATCAGATCTTTGTAGCAGACCACCACTCTTTGAATGTTGAATATTCCAAAGCGTATCAGCAAACTTCATCTACTAGGGAGTATGCATTCTGATACTCTCTCTACCCTTTTCACAGATAGGCATCTACTCTGACTATGTAATTTAGATGAATATGCAAATATTTGTGATTTGAAAAATAAATCACAACAAACTAACTTTTCTTATTCTCTGCTAGGTACTCCTTGACTAGAAATTACCTTCAGATATTCATAAGTTTAATATTCTTCTCTGATACAGTAATGGCTGTTTCTTGAACAAAGAACAGTCCAGGATAGTAGTCAGAGTTCCTGTGCTATAATCTGAAAGGATGATTTAAAAGCTTCACATTATACCAGCTTCTCTGGAAGCTAATTGATCTAATGAATTTAACCAGAAAGCAATTTATTATGCAGGTTCCAAAATCTTCCTTTTTTAACAAGTCAAAGAGTTGGTCCTCTGTTAATACACAATCTGAAGATGTTTCAAAGCCTGTTTAAGAAATAGTTCTTGTATTCAGGCACTGTTAAATGGACTTTTTTTTTTTTAGTGAAATACAAAAAATGGGGAATGATTTGCATATCATATTTTGGTTCTCCACAGAAAATAGATGTATATTTTTCAGGGAAAGTAAGTATAAAATGTTGTGGTGAAAATAGTGTATGTACAAAGATGGCTAATCTTGCAAAACACTTAAACAGAGGTGTGGTTTTACTCATGAAATTCCTGTTTATCATGTGCTTAAATATTTGCAAAAGGTAGATCTTCAGATAGCAAAGGTTGGATTTTCAGTACTTAACAAATGTGAGAACCCACGCTTGTATTTTTTGAAATCTGTAGCCCAGTTCCCACAAATATTGTCTCCTACTATTGGAACACGGCACTAAGGCAGGACATTTTTCCAAATGTTCTTATTTGCTGGAGTACTGAACAAAGTCCCAATGCTAAATGCCACACTGGGCACCTTGAAAGATGTCACAACTTTTGTAATACCAACAGAAAAATATAATACCTTGTGCTGACAGGAGGAAAAACTTTCTGCTGATGTTTTCAGTACTCTTTCTCTTTTGTCTTGTTCATTTGTTTTATTTATTCTGTTTTTAAGAACTGGAAACCAATGGACTGGTTTCCCTGATTAGGTGATACTCTGGCAGCCATAGTCATCTGCGCTGGAGAAAATCAGCTGTCATATATGCTGTGAAATGAAGTAAAAGTTTAAAAAGACCTTATAAGTAGATCCACTCCTCACTAACATTGAAATGGATTCCTCCCCTTCTCTGACTTAATATAACCTGAATTTGACCTGCAGGGCATATTGCAAGGCTCATCTTTTTTCACTCTATTTGAAAATGGGGGTATACAATAGCTATTGTAAAAGCAGGGAGGGAGGATCAGTGTGTGAAGAGATGCTTCTTAAATTTCTGTATCAGGAGGTAATTTCAAATTACATCAGTGGCATTTAGGCCACATGGAGAATTTGCTTTTTCACATTTGCAGGAATCTAAATAAATAAATAACCCCGTTGCATGAGCTACGAGCTATGAGCTATGAGTATTATTTTTTCACACTGCCTGTTACTAGCCTCTACAATCCTCTTCCTCCAGTTGAGATTTCTGGGGTCAGGCAGTGATCCTGGCAGGGTGGGTAAAATGCTCAGTTTGCCAAGGAATATAAGTAGGACTAATTTACCAGTATACTGTCTTTGCTTACAACTAAATCTATTTCTCCTTTTTCTTTCTGAGCTGTCAGAGAGCATATCTGTCTACAACAGTGAGTTTCTCTTCACTGTGTGATGCTCACCTCTTATGACTGCTATTTGCATGGCTCTGCCTGTTGAGTGGACTAGGCAAGGCTCTCACTGTCCACCCTGGTACTGGCAGGGGCACCCCAGTAGCATCCTAGTGATTCTAACTTGTAGCATCGCCCCTGTTATTTTATTCTTGAAAAACAATCACGACAAGCTGCTAATTAATGAGGGGTTGATGTTGATCACGTAGTCAGCATGAATCAGAGTGCCATGCACAAGGTTTGGTAATGACTGGGCCATAAATCACTATGGCATATCCCACGAGCAAATCTGGCAGCTCTTTCTCCTCAAAAATCAAGATGTTCCATCAGTTGCATTGAACTGAACTATGAATGCTCAGGTGCCACGTATGCCAGTAACAGTACTAATCACTCTCATTTCAGTGTTGGTATTAAAGACTCTATTCATGCCCAAAGGAATGTTACGCAGCTGCTCAGGGCTTTCTTTTAGAACATGCATGTGGGAGGTAGGTTGCATAATGAGACATAGCCCTACATTATGTCCTCATCTGTATGTGGGAGGGTTTGAGCAAGCAGAAGCACATCTCAGTTTAAAAAAGGCCTTGAAGAAACACCTCTTTTGGCTCCTAGAACAGATCACATGATCATTTCAAGATGTTTCTATAGCACCTCCAGAACAGCAAACCCCTTGATTTTCTTTCTAACAAAATGGAAGAAAGTTGCTTCCTGGAATTCTGTGCCACTGAAGCAGGGGTCTTACTGGCAACACACACTGCTGCTGCTTAACAATAGCCACTTGTCATCAGGTCTTGTGCTGATAATTTACCAATGATTTTGGTGAGATCAGTACATCTAAGGGAAAAACTGAGCCTAGTTTTTGTAAGACTGTATCTGTTGACTCCAAACTGTAGAGCTACATTTTCTAGACCAAATATGTATGCTTTAACATGTCATTAATATGTCAAAGAGTGAAGCAAAATAAGATATCAGTGAGCATCAGAATTGAATTTTGAATAGAAATAAATTCTTATGGTGAACCAAATGCGCAAAGATGTTTCTTCATTCCTTGCAAAGTGCCTTTTTGGGTGTATTGCTCCTAGTGGTCTCTTGGGCAATATCTGTTCCAGAAACCTGCAGTTTCAGTGCATTCACTCTATTTCTCAGATTCCTTCCCCCCCCTGCCCCCACCAGTTTCTCAGGTCTTTTTCCCTTCAAGGACTCAGAAACCTAACAGCTTTCTTCTAGACCTCTTTCAACTTTATGATAAGAACCAAGCACTGTGCTTAAAGCGGCTCTTGCAGGGTGATCACCTCATAAATCCAGGATTAGTACAGAGCTGTACTCACCATCTTTTTGCTCGCCATGGCTATTGTGCTAGCTCTTGCGTAGTTCTCAAAAATCACCAACAAAATTTCATAAAAACAGAAGAGAACTTTTTAAAGCATTTCAAGAAAATTTTACTCACTCTTCCTTATAATACTTATATTATTGACATATTAAGTATTTTATAAGAGGATTTTTGAAAATGTGAAGAATGAAGTTTCTAAACACTGAGACCACAAAATAACTTAATTTAAAAAAAAATGTGGAGTGTTTCCACTAACATTAGGAGAATAAATAGGCCAAAACCACTTCTGATTTCGATAAATGTATTTCCACTGAGTTTAATATGGTGTCTCCTAATTACTTTAGGACCAGATTTGTATCTCATATTTTCTGGAAGTTTTCCATATCAATGGTGGAGGCTTTTTGTAGTGAAAAGTGAACTTTCAGGAAAATTGAAGTTTCTGAATGTAAATTTTTATTTCTCTGAAAATTACCATTTTCACCTTTGAAAACAATCAAGCTTTTTCATGTGCTGAATCTGATGAAATTTAACACCAAAGTAAAAAAAACACTAAGTGATCTAGTTAAAAACATTCAGGTTCCGTGACATGTCCCTTGTTACCTTGCCCCAGGAAATTCGAGATTCTAGAAAAAGGTGTTTCTCAGAAGGAGGAGGAAAAGGAGAAACTGATGATCTTTAGGAGGTTTCAATGCCGCCTTCTTTATTCCTCTTAGAGCCATACTAAGCACAGGATTTGGATACACGAAAACTGCTACTTTCATGATTTTGGGTGATAATTTCTGTTTCTTCTCTCTCGTTAGTTTCCTCAAGACCATCATGCTGTCCCAAGAAATGCCTTTCCATATGGTCTGAACATCTCCATGTTCCCTCGCACAAAACATTCTGCTGCATGCCCATCACCTTGGCAACAGGCACAAAGGTACACCATGCTTTGAGGTCCCGTGGTGAAGAACATGATTCATATCTACAAAATGGGGCTTCCAGGGCCATTGGGGAAACACCATACCTCTGTGCAACTTCAGAGCCAAAGTCTGTGACTGAGTATATAAAAAACACTCAGTGGATACATAGCTCTATTATCTGTTTTTATAACATTTTGTGTTAATTTCTGAATTAGTAAAATTGTCCTCAGTATTTATATATTTTTCATGCTGATGCTTTTACTTATAGTTGACATAGACTGACTAGACAATTTTAATTATTGCTATTTAATTTCTAACAAGGCTGTTGATCCAATATACATATGCCATTAGTATAAGCTTATTTAAATAACATTGTCTGGTTTCACAGGCATTCATAAAATTGGAAAATGATCTACATTGAAGAGCACAACCTCTTGGCTGTCACATTATCAATACATCAAGTTCTTTATGAATAATTTTCTATTTATCTCTTCTAGAAGTAATCAGAAAGGAGTCACTTTAAATAAACTTCTCTTTACAGATGATTGATTGATTATAGAAAATGTAATTTCCTATCCTTTCCAAAGATCTAGTTCCATATATAATAAACATTTAACTATATTGAAAGCAAGTTGATTTTACTTTTCTCATGACAGAAAGGTTAAATCAATGACTTATAGCTGAATGTTGAATCGTCTCTTCAGACAGAGTTCCTTTTGCAAGGACGGAGCAGAAGAGAAACCATCAGAATATGTGGCAATTTCAGTCCAAAATATTTGAATGGAGAAAGCGTGCAAGTATGTGCATGTATGTGTCTCTACATACAAGGATTCATCATACCATTTCTAGCCCAAAGCAATAAAATGTTGTATAACAATAAAATATGCTTGCATTGGACATAACATGCTCTCAGCTACCCTGGTGAAGCCACGGAAAACACTGAGGCAGCACCTAAGCAAATAAACAAAGCATGGCCTGTTACTGCTTCCTCCTCAGGTGGAAAACGTATGGATATTCAGCAGTTTTCAATGTGTAGAATAAGGGAAAGGCGCAGAGGTCCCCCTGAGCTGACTGGGTCAACCAGCAGGGGAGGCTCCAGGGGTGAAGCTGGCAGCTCCTCCTTGTCCCTGCTCCCTGAACCATCCCCAAACAAGGACATGCAGTCCTGGGGAAGCCAGCCATAGACACCCTGCAGATGGTGGGCTGGACAGCCACTGCGGCCATGCAGACAGCATGTCTTATCCTGGTTTGTCTAGCGTTGTTGTGGTTTTCCTGCTGGGACAGCAGAGACCCTACCCTGCATCCCTTTCACTGACCTATATACGGTGTTCCCTTTCTGTTTTTTTCTTGAGTTGCTGAGCACTCAAACAATTTACAAATATTATGGTCATATTTTGATTTACAAATATTATGGTCATATCTTGATAACTGACAAATGTGCTGAGGCGTAACTTCATCTCACAGTCTAAAATAGTTATGACTGCAGGTTTCTATCCACAGAAGTTTTCCTGCCAAAACTGAGTAGATTGTAGCTTGGGCCTTTAGAGAAGGGGAGGAATAAGCCATGCCATGTGATGAAATAGCCTTTCTTTGTCAAACATAGTTGTTTTCAGTTATGACTCGATATGAAAAGACAGGTTCCTAAAGAAAGTTTCCACATTTTAGTGCCATTCATAAATATTTTAACTTGCTTTTACTTAATGCACGAATAAAAAACCATAAAGAGGATTTGACCTTAAACCCTTAATTGACAAAGACTAGTTTAAATCCTCTGCAATAGCCGACTAATGCAATACCATTATGAATCATAAGGAATCTTAGCATGATGCATTCCCATTGTCACTGAACTAGTTAAAGCCAGTGAAGCATGACTAAATTGTTGTGACATTTTCCCAGCCCTACTATTACCTGTCAGATGGGAAAAAATCAAGGCGTCAGGACAAGCTTCCATATTGATGTGCTTGCTGTTGATATTAATTGATGTAAATGGATAAGCTTGTCCATCAACAGTAACAAGCACATCTGCTCATTGTAAAAAAAAAAATCTTCTTAACCTTCTGTTCTTTACAGACTCCTTTGATATGAAAAAATACTCAGTTCTATACTCAGCAAATATGATGTCTATTGTGTTTGTTTTTATATATTTTTTTCTAATTTGCTGACAAAATGAAATATGAACTATTCTGGTATTTCATGTTTTTGCTCACAATGGATTGAGTTATATAAAGTAGGACATGGATAAATTACAAAAGCCAGAACAAGCAGGGTACCTAATAGTCTTATATAACTGCAAACAGTCTGCATGTGCTTTAATCCATCATCTTCCTTACTGCTCTTCGGAAAAAAAAATTTCTTTCTTTCTCTCTTCCTTCCTTCCTTCCTTCCTTCCTTCCTTCCTTCCTTCCTTCCTTCCTTCCTTCCTTCCTTCCTTCCTTCCTTCCTTCCTTCCTTCCTTCCTTCCTTCCTTCCTTCCTTCCTTCCTTCCTTCCTTCCTTCCTTCCTTCCTTCCTTCCTTCCTTCCTTCCTTCCTTCCTTCCTTCCTTCCTTCCTTCCTTCCAAGGAAGTTTTCCATTGATTAAAAGAGCAGAACTTTTTCTGAGGAGTACTACAAAGATCTATAGCAAAGAATCCTCTGGGTTCTTTCCTGTCTGAATTTACTAATTCCTGAGGAATACTACTTGTGATACAAACAGAGCTCTCCTAAAGATCCTATTGTCCATATAGTACTTGTGACAACAAAGTCTGCTCATAGAGAGAATACATTTTTTCCAAATGTTTTCCTCTGCCTTATGATTATTTTTTCTTCTGCCTGGTAAAAGAAAAGTAATAAGAATTAAAAAGACAATATAAATAATCATGCTGAATTCCATGTATTTTCATTCAGTTATGATTTGAGTTTAATTAGAAGTGTGATGTCTCCTAGCACAAATAAAATATGCACTGAGCATCATGTTTGTTGTTTTGAAATCATATTAATGAAGGCAGCCACTGCTGCAGACTATATTTAGCATTTCTGTTCATAGAAACAGAATAATTCAGAAATATCTTCATGTTGGTGAAATATTTACTGGAAAATAAAACCAAATATACTGAGAGGAAGGTAAATGGAAATGTAATCAAGGTAAACAGAAATACTTTCTATAGAGTACATAAGAAAATTGAGATACCTTGAAGAGAAGCAAACTTAGATGTTTCTGAAAACCTAAATATTGCCATCATCTGACAAAAACCTTTTACTTACTTTCTTATATTTTATCTAAAGTAGCTACACTATGAAGTTTGACTAATCTGAATGTAATGCTGATGTCTGAAACAGGCATGAATATTGATGAAGGGTAAAAAGATGCCAAATTAAGCCTCAATTTATATCCTCTTTGTTATAAACTACGTTGGCATATGTCTTTTTTCCAGAAAGGTCTTCCAGTCCTTCTGAGACTGTGTCTACAAATCCAGACTGTATGCACCTCCTGGGAATAGTTTAAACAAAGAGAACCAGTTAGGCTATTGTTAAATTATCTTGGTTTTTCTTTGCACCTCTGTATGAACACTACTCCCACACCATTCCCCAGCAAATGAAATGTTGCTCTGAAGTCTGAAAGTTCCAGTTAGTCACTATTTATAACAGTCACACTCAAGGGAAAATGTAGAGGATTCAGTACTGTCCAGATTACAGCTTGGCAAACTATTGTCTTGTAAGCACAGCTGATACAAGCAAGTTACTAGAAGGCTCTTTTCAGTGGTTTAAGAGTCATTTAAAATATCCAGGAAAATGTCAGCTAACACAAACATGTTACAATGCTTGATGTGATCCTTATCTTCCTTTGAATCATTCTTCCATTTCAGAACAGAAAAACAAAAACATGTTGAAGA
Source organism: Strix uralensis (assembly GCF_047716275.1). Lineage (NCBI taxonomy): Eukaryota > Metazoa > Chordata > Aves > Strigiformes > Strigidae > Strix > Strix uralensis. The sequence goes on along the minus strand of NC_133972.1, from coordinate 133,856,997 downwards.
TTTATTTCAGTGTTATACATCTTTTGACCATTCATTTCACCTGGGTCTTATGGGAGTATTTATTGGAGAGGCCAAAATTTTCTGCTGATGTAAAGAAACAAAAGAACATAGAGGAACTTCATTGAGCTGTAGCCATTTACCAGAGCAGAGACCATGGCACAAAGCCTTTATAAGGTAGAAAGTTAATTTTCTACTATTAAACTGATACACTTTAAACAATTATGAGTGAAATAAAAACTATCTTTATATCAAACCTAAAGAAACATAGCATTCACTGCAGAGGTATAATTTGCTTTGAACATAAATAAATAATGTAGTCTTAGTTCTATTTTCTCTTTCTAATCGTTTTACAGGATAAGAAGATTTCCTTATAATTTAAAACTGCATTAGTCAGTAGCCTTTCCCAGTATTTGATCTAAAGCAAGTTTGGAAATAGTGAAAATAAATATCATTGATAGGAAAGAATGGAAAAAATGTATAACAGGAAAGGATTAAAAAGAATAAATAATTTTTATAACCAAAAGAGGAGATAACACTTTATATTCTATGTATTTATATTTTGTACAGAGGCGAAGGTATTTTGTTACGACTCATCTGTAGGATGTTAACTACCACTTGGCCAAATTTCAAAAATTAGCAACAATTGCATTAAATCCCTCACAGATACTAAATAACAGATATGATCTAATCAGAAATTATTCCTCTCAGGATTTGATTTTACCCAAATATAAATCAGATAAATTAAGAAATATAGGAGGAAATAACAGATTCAAGCTCAGTAATGATTTTTAGTAATTACCCATCTCAACAGTATTTTAACTTAAAGCCTAAAATTGAATGCTACCTCATTTCCCTAGCTGTCCAAATAACTCTTTGAAAAGAGAAATAACATTATGACAGTATTTAATTTCTATCATGGAAGCTATATCATACAATACAGTACAGACAACATTGCAATAATCATTGCAGTAATTATGCAGATGTTGTTGAACACTCAATAGGTCATGCCATGATTTATCAATAACTACCAGCACAGTGGCCTAAGCCTTTTATAATTTTGATTCTGAAGTAAGTCAATTTAATTTAGAATAATTATTCAGTTCTAAACTATCGTAACTCAGAGCAGAAATTGTCCCTCTCCTTGTGTGTGTTTGTGTGTGTGTGTCTATGAATATAAGTATTATTTTTCAGTGAAGTCAGATCTACTCTTAACACAAACGTATGGTTCAAGTCTTTGAGATTTATGATAGCTATATATGTTAAATGTCAAGCAAATTAAATGACAAAAACTGTGGAAGAAAATCTTGCTTACTTAGACCAGAGACATGAGAAAAAAACGATGAAGGGAGCTGTAACTTTCTTTTAAATAAAATGCATATTTGAGATGATGAAACAATTCACAAATTCATGTATAATTTATCATTTTTCAGTAAAAACATTTTAAAAAGTCAAAACACTTCACTCTGACATTTTCGAGTGGAATGTTTTGAGTTTTTTCATTTCAAAACAACTTTTCATTTAGAAAAATTTACTACTTTTTAAGATGATTCCCTGAATATTTAATGTTTTGGTCAATCTGAAAATAAAGTCTCAGATCTCTTTTCTTTGGGAATATTAAAAATGTTCAAATTATTTTTTCCAATTGATTATTCTTTATCCACTTGATCAAAACATTCAGTTATTCACACAGCTCTCCTCTAGCACTCTTGTAAGACTACTAGGATAGACACAGTAACTATTTCAGCTCCATTAAATGCACCTGAGTGATGTATTTAAGCTTCCATTATTGGTGTTACTGCTCTGTAAATGTTAATGCAGCTTTGGCCAAGAAAAAATGTCCTATCTGAGGTGAGAGGCTATATCTGCAATAGCAGTAGATGGAAGCAATAGTCTAATCCTGAAAAAACTCATGTTTCCAACATCCCTCCTTTTGCCAAAACTTTAACAGGAGAAAAAAAAAAAAAAAGAAAATAGCTACATAACAGGAAAAAAAAGAAGCACTTGCATGGATATGGTCTATATGGATATGCTGAATATGATTCATACACTAAGGGATGTTTGGATTACACTGCTATGGTAATATGATTAGGACCCATCAGTTTCTGGTGAATGGGTCATTCCCTTCTCTCTCTGACTGCAAATTTCTTGGCACAACATTCCCAGATAAAGCGGAAGAGTCAATACGAACATGAAGTTTAAAAAAGAGAAGCTGGATTTTTACTTAATAAATTCTAGATAACAAATATTTTCTTGACTGTTGTCTTGTCTATTTTGGTTCCACATCCCCCAGAAGAGATCAGCTCTCTATTTTAAGAGTGATATGGAAGTGGAGCTGAATTTGCTCAGGGAACAACCAAGCTGACACTTTCATGAGGATTCAGATGGATCATGGATTTAGAGCTTATTCAAGAGTAACTTTAATATCTGCTGGGTGGATAGGTAGTGGCACTGAAAGTGTGGAAGTTGGCACCGCAAGATTGAATTCTTTGATTTATTTTTTTTTTAATTTTTTTTTTAGAGTGTATGCTGAAAGAAATTGGCAAAGCAGATCCCACAAATTTCAGCTAGTTGTAACTGCAAGTCACGGAACTAGGTAAACCTGTTGTCATTCTCCAAGGCATTAAAAGGGTCAACACCAAAGAAACCAGGAGCCTTGCTATCATTACAGTCGAGCCTGAAGCACCATGTGTGTCACAGTGTGAACTAGATGGTTCTCCACTCTGAAACAACTCTGTGGAGAAGAGCATCCCTCCTGAACTTAGGCCTGGGGTCAAAAAGCTAAGAAGCATCCTTGTGTGTTGGCAATATCCCTGTATCTTAAACACTCTCCAGATTCCCCCTCACTTGATTTTCTGGTAAAACTGTTATACAATATAAAAAGCAGAAGGCAGAGACTTCTGCAGAGGGGAGAGCTGCAAGAGACAATGGGTTAAATTTTGACCAAGTCAATCAAATGTACAGGGAATCATCCATCTGCACAGGCTAGAAATAAGATCATTTCAAAGCTTATAAGTGAACTTGATGCTGTCCTTTAATGTGCCACTAAACAATTCATAAAGTTCATGGTTGGAGTTGACCCCTGTTACTGTGCTCCTTCTTGGCAGTGTTTCTAGGAAAAAGCTATTGCACAGATGTAGGAAGCTCAGCACAGAAGAACAGAGGTTTATTTGAAACAAACTAAGGATTATCATGATCAGATCCCTACAGACATACTGACTGTGAGCCCAACAATATATTACATATCAAACTGTACAGACCTGCAATCTAAAGACTGAGAGATCTTCACACTTCTATATTCCCTAAAATTAGATTCTTCACATGATTACTTTTTTAGTTTGTTATGTAAAAGGTTTTAAAATTATTTGAAAGTATACTCCTTGTAGCAATTGCAACAATGGGTTTGTCTGTAATTTATCCTAGCGTTTTGAAACCATGTTTATTTTATGCCAGGGAACATATTGTTATAATACATGTGTTAGAGCAGCTAGGAGTTATCAGATTTAGTGATCAATCTGCCTTTTAACATTCTCTATGCAGATCCCACTTGCTTATCAATTATGTTTTATTTGATAACTGAGGTTCTTTCAGTTGTTAAGGAAAATATACTTTCATATGGCCACAATACTCCAAGATACAAAAAATAGCAGAGCTCCTGAAGTACCATTAGATGCCTAGGCATATGGAATAACATAAAATCAGTCAGGAGAATACTCTCTTTCTTACACTCGGTGAGGTACTTATGCTACAGTAATGAATAAACATGAGTAATTTCAATGGCCATTCCTGAACTTAATGGTTCAAATGATGCAGATATTTGCCTTGTGCCCTCAATCAGGATAGTATCTGTCGATACAAGAAGTGGCATACTTATATGTAGCAAATACTTTGCTCCTAACGTGCTCCTCTGGTCTGGGAGAAATGGGCTATTTGAAAGGGATAAATAGTGAGAACAATCAATGATCCTCTGTCAAGGTTTGCTTTTAAGACTGCCTAGATATAGGCATTGAATTGATGTGATTCTTCAAAATAAGAAGTTAAACCTTCTAGTCTCTCTACAGAGCTGCTGGAAAAGGTAGGTTTCTATGGGGAGTGATTAATCTAAGAATCTTAGGACACTCAAGGCAGGTGAAGTTAGTGTGAATATGCTCGCAAGGAACTGCACTGATAATAGGGGTAATTAGATCTTTAAAATATCATTTTCTTAAACAAAGTGACAAACATCCTGTTTTAATCTGCACTTTGAAACACACACATATACTCACATTCTTTCTTTTTAAGAGTTTTCTTTAGTAGGTATATTATAGGATTTAAACAATAAACAGCAACAAACATCACTAAGGTCATCATCAGGACCCACAAAAATAATAAAATGCAAACTAGTAATTTCTGAATGTGAAGAGCATCTGGAGTATCTGGAGTATTTGGAACTTTCCTTATCACTTCTGTGTGAGGCAGATTATCTGTTTTAAATTATCCTGTCTCTGTAACTGTGAAAATGCATTTCTGTTTTGTCATATAGACACAGCAGGCTCTTCAGGACAGAAATAACTGAAGTTGCCAGAGACCATTAGCTACATATAAAGCTCCTTCTTCACTATAACCATATGTAGTAGTGCACTGTACCCATGATGCTTGGCAGTATTGTGGGATTCAGTGGTGTTATTGTAAGTAGAAATACTCAGTGAAGTCCAGTGTGAAATAATCACTTGGAGAAAAGTCAATCTAGAAAATTTCTTGAGATATATTTCAACTTGTCCGTTTACTTGTTGACAAACAGAACCCACTGTAGTATCACTAAGGACAGGTAAAACTGAATTTGTTGTGCCAGCATCTCCCTTTCTGCCCCGCCCTGCAGTGTGCAGTTGCTGCTGGATGTATTCATGGCACATGCTTGAGGGAAGTTGTGTATAGCAGGGCCAGGTCTGGACTGTGAAAGCTACTGCAGCTTCAGCCATCCCAATCTCTCCTGGCACAGTTAACATTATTTCAGAGCCAGATTTGAAGGCAAAAACATCTGTAAGTACAGTTAAAAGGAATGCTACTCTTTCTCTTCTTCCTGATAGCTGATCTGATTTTTCTTCTCATTTTCTTGTTTTTCTTGCCTTAGTTCGTATGGGAGAGGTGGCATAGTAGCAATACCAATGATGCTGCTGCTGCTGTGACAAAATGTGCTGTGAGCCCATGCATATTTAGATTGTCTTCAGATGTCTGATCCATTCTTTTCTGGGTATGAGGTAACTTATCCTATTTCTGAAGAACACTCGTCCACTTGGTTTTAGGCACTACCTGAAGTCAGCTGTCAACCCCCTATATGGTCAGTGGAAAAAATAAGCATGTCCAAGATATCATTTAGATTTTAGGGGGCTGAATTGTTCTTTGCATGATCTTCTCTTGTCTTACTGAATACTGAAGAAGCCTAGGAAAGGTATTCTCTCATTTTAGTTGCCTTGAGTAGATTGGATCAATTCAGAATTATGGAACAAATATAAATGCTTAGTTGAGATCTGAGAAGCAAATTACCCAGTACATAATCTCCACTGAATGTATAACAATAACACAGAATAGCAAACTTCTTGAGCAATGGAATATCACTGTCACATTTAAACATCATATTTGCATACATTTGTTTATTTTTATATAATTAGTGGTGCAGTTCAACATCTTGTACGGAAATAGCAAGTCATGGGCAACCAGTAAAGGTCGGTACCCTAAACTACAAAGATACTGTATTAGGTGATGATAAAGGTGATTGAATTTGAAATGTAATGCAAATAGTGAGAATATGTCTGTATACATCATCTATTTTCTGTCCTCTCCCATCAAATGTATTTTGGTACTAGACATTACAGCTGCTAACTGATCTTTTTTGTTCTTCTAGAGAAGGAGTTTCAGACTAGGTTAGTATTATTCATCTAAAGCTTTTTCTGATGTCTCTGACTAAAGAGAATTGTAACTCCAGCTGTCACCTTCCAGCAGCCAATAACAAACCTATTTACTTGGAAATTTTGCCAATTTTAATTAGCTATTATGTATATAGTATGTGCAAGCACTGCACTTAACTAGTGCTTTGTCTGGGTATGTGTTCTTTACCTTAAAAGGTCACTGTAGTCCTATGCTTTTACAGTAGAAGATAGAAAATACAGCTATTTGTGGTCGTGCCCCGCCCCCCTCTCCATTTTCCAATATATCAAGATTTGTATATTTGCTTGCTTTTTCCCAAACATCCATCTACTCAGGAAGATATCTAATTGAGTCTGAAAAAGCTTTTAAAAAACTTACCTGCAATTTTAATCTACTATTGTTACTTTGTGTGCATGTGAGTATACATATATACTCACACATATGGCTAAACATATGCTTAGGACAATTAAAAGACAGTATCAAGCAAAAACAAAAATCAAGACACCTCTCTCTTGTTTATGTTTATTTTAACACGTACCTTTGATTTGAGAGGGAATATTTAGAAGCATTAGTGAGGCAGTGGTCTTTGTCATGCCATTTTAATTACCCATGTTGGTTCATTTGTGACACCGTTAACACTTACAAAGCCATAAAGGTCAAGGAGTATAAGTTTATAAAAGCTTGAACACTTTGCCTTTAGAGCTTTTTCAGGTTAGTATTTCTACTCTGTCATTGCCCATTCTTTATTTTTTTACAGCTACAGACAGTAATCTGGCAGTAGGTAACTTCTATAAGTATGTCTTAACCCTGACCTATGTGAAACATATCAGAACAACGGTGGGTTTTTCTAATCACGCTATAGGAAACAGCTCTCTGAAAGTGGCTATCACAGCATGTCACTTTGTCAGACACACAGGTATTTGAAGCACCCCAAGGTATCTGTAAGTAATTGGCATGATAATTCCAATCCATTGCTAGCTATGAATTAAATATCTAAACAGTTTTGGTTAACGAACTAATTATCCTAGTGGAAAATTGTATCTTTAGTTTATTCAGTGAGCTGGAAATAGAACAGAGGCTAGACATTGCTGTTCCCAGAGTAACTATGATTTTTGATGTGAAAGGAGAACACAAATAAGTTAAGATATATCTTACTGATGTACATCATAGACGGTTTAAGACCCCTCACCTAATCCGAGTCTGTCAAAAGAATCAATGCATTCAATAAGTAGTTTGTAGCAAGAGGGGAGTAGTACTGAATAAAGAGGACAGTAAGAAGATTCTGACACTTGAAAGGTCTTTGACAGCCTGTGACCAACTGCTGATAATGTAGAATAGACTTATTATCAGCCCTGGTGTATCTTATCAGTATGAACAGGGTTTGAAAATTAAACAGTGTGAAAAAAAAATGTTGCACACTCAGTATTTTTAATACTTTTGCACTAAAATGTGCATTGCCAAAAACTGAAAAAAACCAGCCATTCTTCTAGTGTAAATTTTTTTTTATTATTTTCTGCATAGAACAGGCACAATCAAACCACAGCATTAAGTACAATATTACAGTATTATTTAAGCTTACACTTATAAAACCAGAATGAAGTATTTTTATTTAAAATTAGGAGTTTTGTAAATGGAAAGAAAAATACAAACATCTTTTTTTAACCTCCTTTTGTTTGTTCCTTTGTTAATATCTTGCTCTGCTAGGTTTACAAATCCTAAATAAATAGAAATTAGTGCTCCTTACTTTGCAGTCCATTTGCTTTAGATGTTTGCCTTGAGGGACATTTGTGTATTCTACTAATGGCTGCAGCAGAGTGCTGTCTCATTTTCATTCTGGCAAAAAAAGGCCGTTTCCATGGTTACAGTTTCATTTGCTAGAGAGAAACTGATGGCTGTTAGTGATCCCATCATAAGCAACTTCTGTCAGATTTCTTATCAAGTAGACATATTTTGACAAAGTGAAAGATAACACCATAATAAGAGAACTAAGTTGCTACTCTATGTAATGAACCATTTAGCATTAAATGAAATGTGAAACCACATTCTTAAGACTGAAGGTGGAGAGGAAAAAGTAATATTTATAATTTACGAAAATAAAAATATTCAGTGCTGGATAATGATAGCCTGCTTGCTTTCTGTTGTCAAGGTAAATCTAGTAGCATAACACTGATTTATATTTTAGGGTCAGATACAAACCTTCACCATCATCTGTTTCACGGAAAGGCTGTATGAAGCTATAATAACTTCTAGGTTTTCCTGTGGTAGCCCATGTGGCTACATATGGCTCAAGGCTCCGTTAAGGGCTAAATGCATAGCTGGTAGGTCAACTGCCCCAGCCCCAGCTCAGCATATAAAACTTAGTCTAGCATTTTGCCCTACAAAATACACGTCATCTCTATTCAGAAAAAATATGGCAAGCTTAGAAACCTGGAAGAGACTGACCCAACTCTTTGTTCCTGTGAGCCAGAAAGGACGTCAGACCACAGACAAGATTTGACGCAAAATATTCTGTTGTGGAGAAAGCGTACATAACCTGAGGACTGAAGTTAAATATTGTTACTGAAGGGAAAAGAAGACAGTATACTCCTTAATTTTAGACGGTTGGCTTGTGTTTCGAGTCTTGAAGGTATCATACAGACTGCACTACCAGGTCTCCATGCTTTCTTGGTTCATTGTATCAGGAAAGTCTAAAAAAACCCTCCAAAAGCTAACCAACAGAAGAGAAGAACAGAGAAAGACAAATAAACCACATTGAAATAATAGAATAAAACCAAACTACCATAAAAAATATATTCCAAAAGGTTGTGGAAGAGGACTGAAATAACAAAGAAAGGAATATTCAGATATAATTAAATATAATACACAGTACACAAGGTGGATACCCTGGGGTTAAGTTGAAGATTTGTAGAATATACCTGTATTAATGCATATCAAGCTTTTCCTCCTTAGTCACCTCTATCAATCTCCATCTATATACAGATATTTGTTTAAAATTTAATCTCACTTGAAGCAGAGTATCAGTTCATTATTGCCCTTCACTTCTGTAGTTATTCAGCTTTACAAGTGATATGAAATACTACCAGACTAAAATGATAGTGCCTGATTCTTATCTAAATTAAATTTTTTTATATTTCTCCAGTACATTTGAAAATGGGATGTAACTCTTTAATCAGTTTTAAGTAATTTGTTATTACCTTGCTTTGGAAAGGCACTTTAGAATAGCTAATAGAGGCCAGTAGTGGTGTAGATCTACTTTGCACTCAAGATGCACTCTGGGATCATGGCTATATATGAATTTGAATTACCTCTAAAAAGCCTACAATCCCCCAAAGGTTTTTCTGAGATACAAAAACAGTTGATGCCCATAGATTCATCTTTAATTCTTTGTTATTATAAATGCTGTATACTCCATGGAGGTTTGAAAGTGTTCACCTGCCTGCCCTGAGTTGTGTTAGGTTTTATCAGAATCTTATCTTTAAGGTACCCATTCAGAACTTCAGGTTGCTTCTGCCATTTCAGATATTACTTACAACCACAGTGTGTAATATTGTCTGGAAACATAGGCATTAGAACTCAAAATGAATAAGCTCATTCTTACAGCGTCCTTCAGAACTGGATCCTGCAGCAGGACTGTTAATATGCCAGTGCATATGCTCCTGGAAACTGTTTGAATTCAGGACCCTATGTCAACACGTCTGGATGCATGTTTCAAGCCAAAGTTGTTCTCTGAAGTCCTCTTGCTGAGGTCCTGTTTTTTTCAAAAGAGCCAGCCATTAGTTTTTTTCACACCCAAAAATCCCATTGACTTGAATCTAGAATGAGTCCCTCTGTCCTCTTTCTTTCAAGAAGCATAAAGGATTGGATCTTCTACAGCAGCTGGTGCTGCCCTACTTCAGGTTCCACTGAAGTTAATGATAAAACTCTCTCCAGTTTGAACTCAAGCAGAGTTAGGTCCATGGTACATGCTTTTGAAAAATCCCACTCCCTATGGTTTCTAAAGAGTTAGTGATGAACAAAAGGCACTGAAGTAATCTGTACCTTTCAGATGGGATTTCTAACATATGTATAATAACATCAGTGACATAGGAATTGAATGCATGGCACTCTATTAAATTCCATGAGCTTTAATACCATATTTTTAAAGCTGTGGGAATGTTAATATCTATGTTTGCACTGCAGCTGTGCTTTGCCACAACCTTGGGAATCTGTTTATGTATTAGTTAGGTAGAGACAGGGTGAGTGTAACCATAACATGAATAGGGGCCAGGTGAGAAAGGATGTGGCGCCTGCATAACCCAAGAGCTGTAACTTCCACAGGCAGTGCTCCTCAGAAGACATACAGCTTCTTTAATCCCTCTAATAAATCTAAATTGGACAGAGACACAACAGATAAGTTAGCAGTTACTCCAGATAGGCCTTCCTAGAACATCAGGTTTTGGAAATTCTTTCTTTCTTTACCTTTTTCCTTAAAAACAACCTTCAGATGATCATGTTTCTGTATTTACTGAAGCTGCTGTTGTGTGAAGCACAGATGGATCTTTCCTTTTTCTTTGCATCATATACGTGATGTTTACCACAATTACACAAGGATTGAAATAGTTCTTTTTTCAGAAAGAGTGGCAAAGATGACTTAACTGCATTGCCAAGATTACCAGAAATGTAAATTTAAGATGAGCCTTTTTGGTAGCATGATTAAGTGATTTAGGGTCAGAGTTGACACTGTAGTTCAGTCATTCCCTGAGTACCTAAATAAGTGGCCTATTTTTCAGCAATGCTTCGCTCTTACATGGTTTCTAATTTGAACAACAGTTATGTTGTCAAGTCCTGGGAACATGCAGTCCTAACATTTAAGTGTCTAAGAGTTTTGTATGTTTGACTTTCAGTGGGATTTGAGCACTTCATTCCCATAGCTCCTTCTAAAAATCACAGATGAGGAATTTAACCATTACTCATTCTTTTAAAGAAGAAGAATTCTGGTGTAGATATATTTATTTGTTAGTGCCTCGGTGAAAGATGCCATGTCACCTTCTGGTGCCAAGGATCTGATTTGGGCAAACTGACAACTGTGAGAAACAACTAAAACTGACAACTTCATAACCTCGCCAAGCATTAGGAAAAACGGCTGTTCATTCTGCCTGTGGTGCATAAAAGGGCTTTTCATGTCCCAGTATCAAGTATCAAGGATGCTGCTCTGTGGGAAGAGGAAAGGTCCTGACTCAAGTTGTCTGCTGTTCAAATAAGAAATAGTAAAAGGAAATCTTGTAGCATTAGCAGTATCTTAACAAACTCTAGGTCTGACACATGTGAGTCATGAAAACATAGGCAGAGAAACTCTTTCAGGCTTATATGGTAAATACCAAGGTGCAGTTTCGCAGCAGGTTATATCACAGACAGGTATCTCTTAAGAGACAGGTCTCATCCTACATAAAAGAAAGAAAAAAAATTTTCTGAAATCCGTGTTTAAGTTACTCTTGGTGCATTGATGTAACATATTTCCAAAACAATTTGCCATTCAGCAAAGGCAGTGACATCAGTTTTCACAGGACATATCTCACCATTCATGTGACAAATGGAAGGGGAGAAGAAATGTAGCAAAATTCACCGTTTCCAATAAATCTAAGTTCAGATAGATACTACGTAACATATTCTACTGATAAGATATTCTCGATTTCATGATATCACCTGAATTTTCAAGGAAAAAATTTAATTTTTCCATTTCAAACTGATCCCAGAACTGATGCCTTCAGAAATGTTAAGAATGGATAACATAAAGAAATAGACAAATAGACAGATATCAGTGCATAGTGTTTTAATAATGTTAAGATCAAAGGCAACACATATTTTGTCCAGAAGGATGCACAGAAGATCTGTTCATGCTACATATACCACAAGTTGCAAATGTTTCCCAGCAGTAGAGAGCAGATTAGGCCAGAAGCCAAGAGTATGAAAGATTTCAAAAACTTCCCGAAAAAGGGGGCATGTAAGGTGTGTTTCCTTTTTCTTTAGTATACAGAAACAAAACTTTTGGAGCAAAAAGACTTTCCAAAATCTTTTTTATTGAAAACACCATATGTAATGTTGCCACATTGTACAAAGAAATCACCATTTTTTTTTTTTTTCTATTCAGGAACTTCAGCAAAACTCTTTCCTTCAAGTAAACTACAGGCTTAGAATTTTCCAATGAGAAAATGAAATTTCCCAGGCAGCTTTCATGTATTTTTTTTTCCTTCTGCTTCAATCACTCCTGGAGTGGAAAGAAATCATTTAGCAATGTAAAGCAATACTACACAATAGTTCAGGGACAGGAAGTGAAAAATAATGTATCTTGTGGGGAAACTACACAGTTCTCTAATTAGACAGGATATTGTGACATATAATTAGTTTATGTTTGCTGAGTACTTAAAAAAATGCAAAGCTCTTTATAAATGCTAACCATTAATATTTAACCTAGGCATATATAATTAAGAAAAGCCTGTTCTAGGCAACGCATTAAAGCTAATTAACAACAGTACTTTCATGAGAAGTACTATCATATTCTTTATTTTTCTAAGATGCTAGGACCTTCTTTTAAGAATGAAATACAGAGCCTGTACAGTGCTCTTAGACATTAAAATAGGAACTGAATGTTTGGTTGTTTTGTGTTTTTTTGATAAAAACATATCACACAGAATATCATATAGTTACTCTTTCCTAAGCACTTGTGGGGTCGTTTTTGTAAGGATTCCACCTAACCAAGTCTTACGTGACTTCTGGAAATTAATGAGATTACATTACAGAAGAGTTTGGCAGCAGACTGGGGACCCATCGTTCCCATTTCACTGTCACAGAAAAAAGTTGGAGTTAATTCCACAATGTCAGTGTACTCACATCAGCATGAACCATGGCAAATGAGAATTGAACCGGGCTTATTATATACAAGGGAAAGGTGAAATTTGGAATCTGAATTAAGTAAAGAAATGTAATGGGATTTAGTAACACTCTTTGCTGTTTGTGAGGAAAGTCCATTTTTTTTTTGCAATCAAACAACTAGAGTTCAATTCAAAAGGCAGAAAAAAAAAAAAAATAATCCCAAATTGCAAAAGTGAAGTGTGAAAGTTTCGATACATAGTGACCCTCTATTTAAGCCAAAACAAACTTTTATGACATATGGTGTTTATACAAAGAATAATGACTTCTGCTATTTCCATCCAGCTATGCTATGTAGCTTTGTACCACTGTAAATTTTGCCTGTTACATGAACTTTAGCACCACATTTTAACAAAAAAATGTGCACTGACATTTTAGTTTTGCTTCATTTCTTCAAGCAAAGTTTAAATTTTTTGCTTTCTGTGAAGGAAATAGAATCTGATGTTCAAATACAAAAAAGCTAGTCAAAACCAAACTTTAAGTTTGTGGTCTGTATGGTATGAATTTTCCTCAAATAGAAAGGTTTTACTCTACTGGTCAAAATATCTATTAATCCACATAAGATGAGCAATACCTGTATATTTATTAAATACTGATGAAAAAACAGGTTAGAAAAGTCTTCTTAATTAGTAGGATTAAAATAGACATAGTCTCTGAGGATTTACTTGCATGTTATTTTACTGAGAGATTGCACAAAACACACTCAAAGTCGGACAGAAACAGAAGGAAAAACATAGGGTGAGTAGCAAAAAAAATCCAGCCATGACACATATTAGTGCAATGTGAGAAAATAAAAAAGCAATAAACAAAAATAGATATTGAATGAAATCAGTGCCTGGAAAGCTAAGGGAACAAAATGTGCCTAACGACTGTCCTTCAGACCTTTACTTAGGCAAATGTTCTATGCTTATGCAAACAACTCTATTTTTGTTAGTTGGACTGTCCATGTAAGGATAAAATTTTGTAGCTGAGTTCCTAAAAGGCTTAAGTATAGTTATTTGCTTGTTCATGTCTCATTAATATAATGTAATCTGCTATCTCCAGTTCCTCATCCTGGGAGACTCAAGTAAATCTTAACATTAATTTCTACGATCCATCAGCAAAATGTATTTACTATATATACACTGAGACAGAATCCTCAGCTTGTTTTGAATGAGTACTTATCCAGTGGTATTTTTTTCCCCCTGGAGCTAGTAATTGAGGATACGACCCTTTAAATTTTTATCCATTGGGTCCAAGAATCAGAGCAATATTATAAATCATTTCACAAAAAGAATCCAGCTAATATCAAAGAAACCCCCAATATATTCAAACTTCCAGCTTGATCTCTACAAGTTTCCACGTCAAGCCCTGAGGATTACATACCAATGTTATTTTTCAAATTACTGTTTCAGTTTTCTGGACTCATGGTAACTTTAGATAAATGCATACTTTCATTCCAGCTGATACACGATCTTCTTTGAGTCTGAAGCTGAATTCATTTTAAACTACAGAAATATGCAGAAGATGGAGACACAAATGAAGTGGTTTTAACAGATGTGGTCTCATCAGGGTTCCATTTGTTAAAGGAAATCATTGAATATTAACTAATAGTTAATTAGACCTAATTGCCAATTAGAAAAAAAAAAAAAGTAATTTGAAACTATCCACTGACAGTGTCTTATTATTACCTTTGAGAAGCCTAAATCTTGAAGAGGGTTCATATATCTGTTCTAGTATGCTAAGTCCATTGTTAAATGCTGGTTCATTAAAGGAAATCTCACAGACCTCAAAAGATCCCAAGGAAGAGGCAAACAACTTGAAATACTGGAAACACTGAAACACTCACTAACTTTTTACAAAAACAAACTTTTCTTTTGGTTTTGTTTTCCAAAGTTTTTAATTTTCAAAAATAGGTGCAGGGATGGATGCCAGACTATATTGGAGCACAGAGATTATGCTGAAAGTGAATGCACTTGCATCTGTCCAAATGTTGTATACATGGTAAGAA